>NC_060187.1:41960810-42274976 GCF_021184085.1 Oncorhynchus gorbuscha
AAGTGCACTACACAATACAATGACTGAACAAAACCTTAGGAACACCTGGTCTTTCCATCACGTACACTGACCAGGGGAATCCAGGGGAAAGCCAGGATCCCTTATTAATGTCACTTGTTAAATCCACTTCAATCAGTGTAGATGAAGGGGGGAGGAGACAGGTTAAAGAAGGATTTTTAAGCCGTGAGACAATTGAGACATGGATTGTGTATGTGCCATTCAGAGGGTGAATGGACAAGACAAAGGATTTAAGTGCCTTTGAACAGGGTATGGTAGTGGGTGCCAGGCGCACCGGTTTGTGTCAAGAACTTCAACGTTGCTGGGTTTTTCCACACTCAACAGTTTCCCGTGTGTATCAAGAATGGTCCACCACCCAAAGGATATTCAGCCAACTTGACACAACTGTGGGAAACACTGGAGTCAACGTGGGTCAGCATCCGACACCTTGTAGAGTCCATGCCCCGATGAATTGAGGCTCTTCTGAGGGCAAAAAGAGGAGCTCTCTATGATCCCCCTTTAATGCCACCCTGTATTTGAGCCCCCGCTGGGCACCTCCTCAGACTGTGTAGTGCATAGCAGGCCTCCTCACAACACAACAATCCTGTAATTATGTCGTCACCACGAGGGTGACCCTGGGAATTTTCCTCTGGAAGAAAACAACAGCAATAATGATACTACTTACATGACATTCCTCATACGGCAGGGAAAGGAAGTTGTTAAAAGAGTTGAGTTTGTTTACGGTTTTCTTTTCCCGCCAAGTTACGCCCACGAACTTGAATGTTCTAAGACACTACAGTACTTGAAGCTTATTGGACGTTCTGCTAATCTCTGTTCTATGACCAAGGTTGAAATCAGGTGCTACTGTATCTAGAACCTAAAAGGCTTCTTCTGGTGTCCCCATAGGATAAACCTTTGAAGAACCATTTTTGGTTCCAGGTAGAACCCCTTTGGGTTCCATTTAGAACCATTTCTACAGAGGGTTCTACCTGGAACCAAAAATAGGTTCTCCTATGGCACACGTCAAACTCATTCCATGGAGGGCTGAGTGTCTGCGGATTCACACTTCTTCCGTGGACTTAATTGATGATTCACGGTCACTGATTAGCGATGAACACTCCTCACCTGGTTGTCTAGGTCTTATTTGAAAGGAAAAACCAAAAACTAGCAGACATTAGGCCCTCCGTGGAATGGGTTTGACACCCCTGTCCCATGGGGACAGCTGAATTCTGTTCTACCTCTGTGAAGTTTTTTGGGACAACTTGTCTTCACATAATATATGTCTTATGTCTACTGTATGTTTCATGTCCTGTTTTTCTCTAGTTCTGGTGTTATGGGGAGTATTGATGTCCAGTAGCAATAGAGAGTGCTCCAGCCATTCCAAACAAGAACAATGTTTTCCCTCTGAGTCACTCCAAACAATGAGCCTTGACTGAACAGCTGTGTCTGCATATTCCAACCAGCCTCCACATCTGCTGCTTTGCCTGCTTCTCTCTGACGCAAACAGCATGCAACCAAAGTCTGCACAGCCATTCCTCATGTTCACTTACTTAATCAAAACCGCCTTTCGTTATGGAGATCAGCGTATTGTCTTCCATATCAGTCTCATCTGTATTGCATGGTAGGTCATCTTTTCCCCCGGTCAGTGCTGAGGTGGTGACGGCTTCTCTCCCCTCTCTTTCTCCCTTCAGGGTTGGTCTGACTTGGGAGCAGCCAGAGGACAGCCAGAGGACACTCCAGATGTCTGGGGAGACATCTGGAGGCCCCGCCGCTGCGGGCCAGGGACGGGCACCCGGTTACGCTCGCTACCAGTCTGGCTGTGGTGGGGAGGGTTCCTGGCACAGTGATTTGGTGCACAAATATAAACGAAAATCACATTGCCAGGGATTTCCACCCTTACACAGGCAGCTCTCCAGGTGACCCAGGTGGCATCGGTATGTTCTGCCCGTCAGGGTGCGTCGTTTCTGTTTCCCGATCTTGGCCCTCTATGGTCTATGGAAACAAGATCATGTAAAATAATACTCAACTCCAGATAAAAGCTGTTTTCAGCTCTCACACAGGGATTTACAGATTACTTCCTGGTATTAGCTCCTTACAAACGGGAACTGTGGGAAACTGAGCCTACTTTGGCAGCCTTTGCATATAGACATAAGGAGTGGATAGATCCAAAGTGCAAAGAGTGTTTTACCTTCTATAGAAGTCTACAAAGTACTTCCAGCCTTAGAGGAATCAATCAACGTTCCTCCAGACTGCCAGTGAAAGTCTATTTTCCTCATGTGCATCCTGTAGGGAGCAGCCACTTGCTAAAGGCACAGAGCTTAGCTAATTGGTGAGCATTGATCCCTCTTATGTGTTGTTCACAGTGGCTAAGTTCAGTGCCTGCGGTGAAATAGTTGATGCAGCAGGATGTGCTCCAAACGGTGGCGATGAACGAGTACTGGCTGAGTTCTGAGATGTGAAGACGAAGGAAGAAGGTGGGAAGAGAGGGAGAGATAATGATGGAGGAGTGAGGTGTTGCGTGGGCATGGAGACAGAGGCAACAGCGGGATACAGCACGATCCCCGTAAAGAGCAGAGGAAAGAAGGCTGCTGGGGGAATGTCAGGCCAGCCCTGGCATGCCCAGTTCCACACTCTATCTCAGTCAGTCAGTCAGAGCACAGCGCCTGGCTTTGGCACTGGCACTGATTTATGTGGCAGAGGATGGGGCACAGCTCACCTCACCTCCTCCCCAGAGCTGAGCTGGTGTGTGGGCTAGGCTGCCCTCTTGTCACACTCTGAGCTGGTGTGTGGGCTAGGCTGCCCTCTTGTCACACTCTGAGCTGGTGTGTGGGCTTTGCTGCCCTCTTGTCACACTCTGAGCTGGTGTGTGGGCTAGGCTGCCCTCTTGTCACACTCTGAGCTGGTGTGTGGGCTAGGCTGCCCTCTTGTCACACTCTGAGCTGGTGTGTGGGCTAGGCTGCCCTCTTGTCACACTCTGAGCTGTGGGGGCTTGGTACTTGGTATAGAACCATACCAAGCTACCATGCAACTCTGAGGCCACATTACGAGTGTGTGGAATTGACTTTATGAGTTGACATACATGCAAAACATCTTGTGGGACAGTGGTCAACCCATTTACGTGAGGCACATTTGATTTTGTAGTTATCTCTGTCCCCTTGTCCATTGGTCAGTTGGTTAATTGTGGATCATTATTATAGAGTTCTTATGGCCTATTGCAATGTCGTTTTGTCAAGAGGTTTAGACCTCTTGTGGTAACTGCTTAGTAAGGCCTTAAATTGAAAGTTTCTCAGGGTTACCCATCAAATTGGCTACAGTATGTTCTGTGGTTTCCATTCGGTATCAATTATAGAGTGGTAGAGTGTTTCTAAAGGGATGGACGTGGAGGGTTAAAATACTCTATGGTTGGGGCTGTGCCCTCCTGTGCCTACTGAACTGGTATCAGTTTGAACTCTGAGTACTGGCTCAGTTCAGCAGGAACAGGAGTGGAGCCCACTGTGTGCCATTACGCCCTCCAGTCAGCATGCAGAAAGAGATCCAGTACCCCATTAGCCCTGCCCACCAGACCCCCAAGGGCGTGTGCCATTGGCCTTGATGAAACCCAACATTCCTGTCAGCATTAAACCCTGAGACATCAGACGGAGGCATTGCAGCCTGTGAGAGTTGAATGTCCCTGCTTCAAGTATGAATGTTTCATAACCAGATTTATCATTAGGAACTGGCAGGCAGCATGGAGAAGGTACATTGAATTTGCTGCATACTGATGCAGTTATTCTCCTCAGACTTCATGTTTATTTCAGTATGGCTTTTTCCCCCTTGACAATGCCGCAACCAAGCACACACGCACTCTCTAGCTCTCTGAGCCGTCAGGGAGCAAACGGAGAAACTGAAGTTCATTGTGCGGTAATCCAAGTGAAATGTCTGCTATGTCCATGTAATTGACATTACCTAGAGAGCCTCATTTTCAGCTGATTGGGAATGTCTGCTATTTTACTTTATGCTCCCCTGCCACAGAGATAATGTAGCACGTTATAAATCAGGACTTTGGAAACATTCTTTATCTCAAGATTTTTCACTCGTAGGAGAAAAGAGGTTCATTAACTACACGATAAATCTCAGCTCATCCAATGGGCCGTGGATTGTAGACGGCACTTGCCGCCTCTTGACATTTTTGCAAAGACTTTTAACCGTAACCTTTCAGAGATTACCTGAATGAAACCTAGTTTTGTAATATGACAAGACTGGTGGATTCTTGTCCTCAGGGCATTGGTCCAAATTCATAGATTTGTTTTGTATCTATTCGGGGTAAAACTAGCCTAATCCATCAGACAGGGGATTAACATCAAGCTACTACTTAACATGTCGCATTTGTGGTTCCTTAACTCTGAGGCATGCTGCTCTTCCTTCGTTGTCACAGTGTCTCTTTCATGCTGTTCTGAGTCACCACTTTTGCTGTAAATCTCATGTAATACTACCACAAAATCCATGAATAAAAAAAGTATTACTTCATACAATGTCTGCTCTAGAAGTTCTTCATTCTGAAGGTTCCCAAGGTTTTCTCTTGCTTCTATGTGGGCGTAGCGACAGATGATGATCGACACCAGCCTTTTGTCATCATAATGTCATTGCTTAGGTTTAGGTTTTTACTTGGTACATGAAAGGGTCTTAAATGACACCCAAATGATTTATCATGTAATTGCAGGTCACAGGTTCAAATCCCCACCAAGATTACACTTGATCCACCCAGTGGGCTGCCTACAACCCACACTAGAACCATAATATGACAATACACACTCTCCAGCCCTCTATATGGTCTTCCGAGTGGCGCAGCGGTCTAAGTCACTGCATCTCAATGCAAGAGGCATCGCTATAGTACCTGGTTCAAATCCAGGCTGTATCACATCCAGCTGTAATTGGGAGTCCCATAGGGAGGTGCACAATTGGCCCAGCGTTGTCTGGGTTTGGCTGGAGTAGGTTGTCATTGTAAATAAGAATTTGTTCATAACTGACTTGCCTAGTTAAATAAAGGTTAAATGAAAACATATATATATATGCACAATCCTAAATGGGTTACCCAGACCAAAGAATCGGCTCTCCCCAGTACTCCTATTTTAGTTTCCATAGCAATGTCAAAGTCATTTTATCGGCCTCCTCAAAGGCTGACCAGATTTCACGATGTGGCTGCTTTATTTGGCTTGATTCTCTTTTGTTGCCCCCTCCACTATTTAATCAGGGTCCTTGTGGTCCTGGTCGTGGCAGCGTGCAGGCTGGATAATTGGCTTAGGCTGAGCAGTACCAGCTGTGCTACAAAGCCAAGCCCCAGTCCACTCTGCCTCATAGCTTGTAAATGACAAGCTTGGAGAAAAACCACGGAATCGGGGGGTACTGCCTGTCGGTCCTCCCACCCACAGGTCACGACCTTGCCAAAACCCAACTCTCAGTGAAGAAAAGGACATCTCTTTGAAAAAGTATGCGGTGTGAAGTCATGCAAAAATTACACCAAATTTCCTACGAGTATTCTTTATGAAGTTCACATGTGCAGGACTTGAGGGGGAGCAGCTATTGGAAAGGAAGAAGGATTTCTTCACATGTCATACCCGTGTCCTCGTATATCACCTAATGTGTCATCATGCATCATCTGGTGTGTCAATTGAGCTTTACCTCAAGAATTCTTTTTTTCTTTCAGAGAAAATATGTCTTCATTTAAAATGTACGCAGTGTCATCACCCTTGAAACATCTTTCCCAACACAATTAGTTAAGTGGCAACAGTGCTCAGCCAAAAGAATAAGGAGAGGATAAATGTCCAAACTTGCCCAGATTTGCTCACAAGGTTAAGGACAAAGTAATTGTTGCTGGACTAAGTCCAGGTTTAAGGAACGTTAACTTATTTTGAGTAATAATCTTTTTTTACTCAATGAATGAGTGAACTCTCAGTACCCTGCTCGCAGTACCCTGCTCGCAGTACCCTGCTCTCAGTACCCTGCTCTCAGTACCCTGCTCTCAGTACCCTGCTCTCAGTACCCTGCTCTCAGTACCCTGCTCTCAGTACCCTGCTCTCAGTACCCTGCTCTAGTTTCTCACAACTAGGGCCCGTAGCTTTTCCTCGACAGACAATGTGGACAAGAGAATTCCTGGTCCTACATAACCTCTGTCTTGTCCTCCCCCCTACATCTTCTGACCTGGGAGCCAGACTGGAGCTATAGGGAGATCTGAGGCTGATCAAGGAGAGGGAAACAGCTGAGTTGAAGGCCTCAGCACATCTCCTCCGTGCTCTCATGCTCCCTTTTCCTCTCCAGATGGTTTTTCCTACACCGTGTCAGTGCTGACCTCAGCTTCTCAGAGGCCAGCTCGTGTGTGTGTCCTCAGTACAGTTACAGTACATATTTCAAAACTTATATCAAAACTAAATCAAAGCTGACAGGACTTACAACACAAGAACAACTGAATCTACTGAACCAAAAGTACTACAATTCCTCAAGGCAAGATCCCATTGCCAGGTGCGAAAGACAAATTCAATGGCAGCAATGGTGTAATATGCAAATAATGTACTGTATGGACAAGCTGTCATTATGCAGCTACGCCCTTCCCTTGCTTTGTTCTCTGTGCTGGTGTCAATGATCTGAAAAGGAAAAGGCAAGTGTTGTGATTGATTGAATGAGATTGTATCAACAACACTCACTAATTAGATAGCATTCAGTAATGGCTTAATTAATAAATTCCTAACATATGTTCTCTGAACCACTTGGAGGTGTTTGTGAGGCACTTCCAATATTGTTATGATCGGCAGTTTATGAAATCATCCATCTGAACACTGAAAAAGAACAGATAGCCAGTGACCTCCATGACACCGTCATCCATTACCTTAGACTCCGAACACCTTGAAGCTTATTTTCTCATTGCTTCTGTTCTGTTCCTTCACCACAGTCAAATCCCCTTTACCCACTTTAAATCTGCATCAGAACCATGGAGAACGATGCAAATGCTCGCACGCTCCAGACCACATCCACCTCCTGGCCTGTTGTCCTCATTTTTACTGTGTAGAGAACACATCATTTTATAACTCACTCAGGTAACTAGCATTCAAGGCGGGTTCATGAACTGCAAGTGGAAAAGGAGAGGGGGAGGAGAGGAAAGGGAAGAGAAGCCAGAAGGAGTGTAGTACTGGAGCGGTTTCAGGGCCCATCGTCATGTCAGACAGTACATCACTGGCTGTCTGCTGAACACCTGGAGGCAAAGTGCTGGGTAATTAAAGAGGGCACGGCTGTGTCTGCACGCAACCACCATTAACCCATCGCACCTCAATTGGAGCAGAGAAGGGCCAGTTGTGGGAGAGAGAGAGCTGCTGTGAGTGGATTAGCCCTTGACATGTCAAATATGATACAACAAACGGCTAAGCCCTGGACTAATAAAGCCTGGAATTTCCCCCCTATTACTATAAAGTGCAGGAGTTTGTATAAAGAAGTAGAGCGACACTTGAAATCAGTTGTTTGCTTCAACAATATAACAACAACAACAACAACTGTAAAGCCACAACCCAGCTAGCAAACGTGGTTCTTTGGATGTTGTCGGAACGTATGTTTTTGGTTTCACATTGGTTGTGGGAACGAAGCTATAAGTTTCTTGTAAAACAGAACAGAAGTGAACATTTAGCCTGTTCCCGGAAACGTAAATTTTTTGGTTGCATAGAGGTTCTAAAAAATGTTTACTCTGGTTCCTTGAAAGTTTTCTTGGGAGATCTTATTAACGTTCTGAGAATGGAAATTATAGGTTATTTGGAGGTTTTTGAATAACTTATTTAACTTGCAATTAATGTTTGAATAACACTTTGAATAACACTGCTAGCTTTTTAAAATTATATTTTTAATGACTCCAAGCACAGATAGGACACATGGAAATGAATTTCCTTGGGCATTAATTATACGAACACATTTATTATTTATTGTGACCTGGCATCAGTGAGACTCGAACATACAGTGCCTTCAGCAGGTATTCACACCACTTGAGTTGTTCACCTTTTGATGCGTTACAGCCTGAATTTAAAATGGATTCAATATGATTATTTCTTCTCACCCATGTACACACAATACTCCATAATGTTCTGAGTCACACGCATTTTTTATAACATTCCCAGAATGTAGTAAAAATATGACATTAAATAGAAACACATGGGAACTTGTGTGGATTCTTCTGTGGGAAGAACACAGACGAACAGTGTTACTTAATCTTCTCGGAACAATTTGAGAACATGACTTTAATCAGAGACATGAGGAAACATTATGCTGAGGTACTGAAATTCCAACAGAAGAATGTTATTTCTTAACATTCTCGGAACAATTTGAGAACATTACTGTTACATCTGCTCCTGCCACGCCCTCTACTGCTCATCCTGTGTCTCCTTGACCTGCCACCGCTCCTCCAGTGCTCTCTCCCTCTCCATCTCCCTCCCTCTCTCTCTCTCTGTGTGTGTGATTGTGTGGGTGGAGACAGGTGTGCTGGAGTCCCCCGCAGGTGCAACCTGTTCCATAATCAAGACCTCTGCAAATACTCAGTCCTGCCACTTCGTAATCTCTGCTCAGTCAGTCTACGTTTCTAGCCGTTTGTCACTCTTTAGATCTTGTTATCCTGTTGTGCTTGTTTTCCTTGCCTGACACAGTTTTCCTCTCCGCTACAGTTCTTCCCACTCTGACTCTGGTCCCTGTCCCACTTCTCCTCATCCTGTTACTCAGCCTTGGATTCCCCTCTGGATCTGCTTACCCTGTCCCAACCCCTCTCGCTCCAGCCTCAGCCTCCACACCAGGTTCCCTGCAACCCACCCGAGCTTCCCCTGACCTGCACTCCATCTTATCCCTGTGTTTCAATTATTACCTTGGTTACTTCATCCCAGTCTCCTCGTCTGAGTCTGCTCCGCAATGCAGGCAGCTCTTGTTATTGAGCCTGTAAAGCCGTTCCTCTGGAGACAACCCAGCTCTGCCTAGTTGCATAGGCTCGGGAAACGGTGACTCGGCCGTCTTCTGCTACTCTCGGGGAACCTCGGGTAGCCTTGGGTTCTCTCGACAATGGGACCGTCAGGGACTTCCTTGGACGGGCGAGCAAAATCGAATCCCCTTTCCCTCTGTCGTTCCCATAGTCGCTCATCAATCCTGATGGTCAAGGCGATGAGGGAGTCGAGATCTGTCGGTAATTACCTGGCTGCAAGCTCGTCCTTGACCTCCTCCGGGACTTCGTGTAGGAACATGTCGAACAGCGCTTCCTGGTTCCAGGCACTCTCAGCTGCCAACGTGCAGAAATCCACCGCACAGTCTGCCACACTGTGGGAGTCCTGCCGAAGCTGGAGGGCTGAAGTTCAAAGATGAGAGCACACTAAGGTAGAAACGCCTGACAGATGCCCGGCTCTCCATTAAAGCATTCCGGTGAGGTAAGCGGGGCTCCTGGGAAGGCAGAGTGACCAGTGAGGGTGTGTTGTTAATAGCTGAGTTACTGAGGGGTAAAAACTAGTAGTAGTATGCCTCTCATCCAACTCACGGAATAGCTCCAGTAAGTTGTCCAACGCCCGGTCATGGCGTTCGGCCAAGGTGTGGACACCCTCCATAAGGCCACGAAGCAATTCCTCGTGCCTACCAATGGTGGCTCCATGGGAGGAGATGGCATTGCGCAGCTGGTCCGAGGGTGCTGGGTCAGTCATGGCCAGTTCATACTATCACGTTTCAGGTAAGACCGAGATGCAGATAAAGTCGAAGTACAGTATATTAATCGAACAGGGGCAGGCAAAAGACGGTTCTAGGGCAGGCAGAGGTCAGTAATCCAGATAGGTGGGGCAAAGGTAATGGACGGCAGGCAGGGTCAGGGCAGGCAGAATGGTCAACACCGGGGAAACTAGGAAACAGGAACAATCGAGAGACAGGAGTAGAGGGGAAACCGCTGGTAGGCTTGACAAAACAAAATGAACTGACAAACAGAACTCAGGTATAAATACACAGGGGATAACGGGGAAGATGGGAAACACCTGGAGGGGGGTGGAGACAATCACAAAGACAGGTGAAACAGATCAGGGTGTGACATTAGCAGGACAGGAAAATTGTCTAATTCACACACTTATCAAGAGAACATCCCTTGTCCTCCCTACTGCCTCTGATCTGGCGGACTCACTAAACACATGCCTTATTTGTAAATTATGTCTGAGCGTTGGAAAGTGCCCCTGGCTAACTGTAAATAAAAGAAAACAAGAAAATGATGCCGTCAGGTTTGTTTTAATATAAGGAATATTAAATTATTTATACTTTTACTTTTGATACTTATGTATATTTTAGCAATTACTTTGATATTTAAAACCAAATACTTTTAGACTTTTAATCAAGTAGTATTTTACTAGATGACTAAATTTTACTTTAGTAATTGTCTTGTAAGCTATCCTTACTTTTACCCGCTGGGCATACACTGGTTGAATCAATGTTATTCCAACGCAATTGGCAACATATTGTGCGGAAAATGTGGAAAATACATTTGATTTGAAAAAGTAATCAACCAGAACTCTTTTCACCTCATTTCAACCAGCATTGTAAACATTGAAATTAGGGTAAAACTTCAACTTAAACACATTGACATGAAATTATGTTGAATTTACTCACTGAAGTGCATTACCCTTCATATACCAGTAGGAGTCAATGTTCATATTTCAATATACCTCTTTGTTTAGGATGAAAGCAAGATGTTGATTCAAACATACCATTTTACTACCAACTTTGAAACAAGGTGAAATAAAATATGTCTAATAAAATATGAAATTCAACATACTTTCTACCACCCAATATACAGTGTATTCGGAAGGTATTCAGACCCCTTGACATTTTAAAACATTTAGTAACGTTACAGCCTTATTCTAAAATGTATTCAACTGTTTTTCCCCCTCATAAATCTACGCACAATACCACATAACGACAAAGCATATTTTGGAAATATATTAGAAATAAAAACCGGAAATATCACATTTACGTAAGTTTTCAGACCTTTTACTCAGTACTTTATTGAAGCAACTTTGGCAGCGATTATAGCCGTGGGTCTTCAAGGGTACGACGCTACAAGCTAGGCACACCTGTATTTGGGGAGTTTTTACCCATTCTTCTGTGCAGATCCTCTCAAGCCCTGTCAGGTTTGATGGGGAGTGTCACTGCACAGCTATTGTCAGAGATGTTCGATCAGGCTCTGGCTGGGCCGCTTAAAGACTTTCAGAGACTTGTCCCGAAGCCACTCCTGTGTTGTCTTGGCTGTGTGCTTAGGGTTGTTGACTGGGGTGAAGGTGAATCTTTGCCCCAGTCTGAGGTCCTGAGCGCTCTGGAGGAGGTTTTCATCAAGGATCTCTCTGTACTTTTCTCCATTCATCTTTCCCTCGATCCTGACTAGTCTCCCATTTCCTGCTGCTGAAAAACAACCCCACAGTATGATTCTGCCACCTCCATTCTTCAGCGTAGGGATAGTGCCGGGTTTCCTCCAGATGTGATGCTTGGCATTCAGGCCAAAGAGTTCAATCCTGGTTTCATCACACCAGAGAATCTTGCTTCTCATGGTCTGAAAGTCTTTAGGTACCTTTTGGCAAACTCCAAGCGGGCTGTCATGTGCCTTTTACTGACAAGTAGCTTCCGTCTGACCACTCTACCATAAAGGCTTGATTTGTGGAGTGCTGCAGAGATGGTTGTCCTTCTGGAGGGTTCTTCCATCTCCACAGAGGAACTCTGGAGCTCTGTCAGAGTGACCATCCGGTTCTTGGTCACCTCCTTAATCAAGGCCCTTCTCCCCCGATTGCTCAGGTTGGCCAGGCAGCCAGCTCTACGAGGAGCCGTTGTGGTTCCAAATGTCTTCCATTTAAGAATGATAGCGGCCGGGGGCCTCCCGAATGGCGGAGTGGTCTAAGTGCTCGCTGTGCTACTAGAGATCCTAGTTAGAGTCCAGGCTCTGTCGCTGCCGGCCGCGACCGAGAGATCCATGGGGCGGCTCACAATTGGCCCAGCGTTGTCCGGGAGGGATTGGCCGGCCGGGAGGGATTGGCCGGCCGGGTTGCCTTTGTCCCATTGCGCTCTAGCGACCTGTGATGGGCCGGGCGCATGCACGCTAACACGGTCGCCAGATGTACGGTGTTTCCTCCGATACATTGGTGTGGCTGACTTCCGGGTTAACAAGCATTGTGTCAAGAAGCAGAGCAGCTTGGATGGATCGTGTTTTGGAGGAAGCGGGGCTCTCAACGTTTGCCTCTCCCGAATCCGTACAGGAGTTGCAGCAATGGGAAAAGACTGTAACTTCCAATTGGATACAATGAAATTGGGAAGGCAAAAAATGAATGATGGAGGCAACTCTTGGGGACCTTCAATGCTGCAGCCATTTTTTTGGTAGCCTTCCCCTGGTCTGTGCCTCGACACAATCCCGTCTCGGAGATCTACGGACAATTCCTTTGACCTGATGGCTTAGTTTTTGCTCTGACATGTACTGTAAACTGTGGGACCTTATATAGACAGGTGTGTGCCTTTTCAAATTATGTCCAATCAATTGAATTTACCACAGGTGGACTCCAATCGAGTTGTAAAAACATCTCAAGGATGCTCAATGGAAACAGGATGCACCTTAGGTCAATTTCGAGTCTCATAGCAAAGGGTCCAAATAGTTTTTTATTTGTAATACATTTTCTAAATCTGTTTTCGCTTTGTGATTATGAGGTATTGTGTATAGATTGATGAGGAAAACAAATAATTTGATCAATTTTAGAATAACATCACATATATGTTTTGGGGAAAAGGTCAAGGGGTCTGAATACTTTCCGAAGGCACTGTATAGCTCAATATTAGGAAGATGTTCCACATTTTTAGTATACATGGTGTATATTTAATATGTTCTCCCCTAGTGATTTGTTTTTTCATTTCCACATGGAATTTTCAGTTGAAATAAATCAATGGATTTTACAGGACTGGGCAGGGGTGCAGCCATGGGTTGGCTTTGGAAGGCATAGGCCCAGCCTCTTGGCAGCCAACCCACTAGGGAGCGGACTCTTTTGTTCCCAGCACAAGGTACAACTGTGTAATGATCATGCTGTTGAATCAACTTCTTGACATGCCCTATCTTGGCATAGGCGAAATGCTCAATTTAAAGAGATGTAAACAAATTTGTGCACACAATTTGAGAGAAATAAGCTTTTTGTGCATATGGAACATTTCTGGGATTTTATATTTTAGCTCATGAGACATGGGAACAACACTTTACATGTTGTGTTTATATTTTTGTTCAGTGTAGATTGATGTAACAACCTGTTGGTCAGGTTAAGTCCATGTATTTAAGTTGAAGTTTTACCCTAATTTCAATGTTTACAATGCTGGTTGAAATGAGATGAAAACAGTAATTGTTGATGACTTTTCTCAAATCCAATGTATTTTCCATGTTGATTCCATGTCACAATATGTTGACATATTAAGCTGAAACAATGTTGATTCAACCAGTGTGTGCCCAGTGTCCTTCCTCACCGCTGTATGACTGATCAAAATGTGCTGGGCCAGTTCTGTGCCGCCCTATGGGACTCCCAATCACAGCCGGTTGTGATACAGCCTGGATTTGCACCAGTGTGTCTGCAGTGACACCTCAAGCACTGAGATGCAGTGCCTCAGACCGCTTCGCCACACGGGAGCTATGTTAATCTGTTCTCACCTAATGACAAAACAAACTGCACGCACCAGAGCTCAGACAACTCAGTACATGGCTTAGGGGTAACTTCCAGTTATCTTCCCTATCTTTACATGATGTCAAAGTCTTAATGAATGAATTAAATACCTTTTAGGGGTTCCGTTTCAACTCTCGTTTCAACTCGTTTCACCTCACTCACAGATCTGGGGTCACAAAACAACAAGGTTTTCTGGACAAAAAAACTATGGCTCGGAGCCAGAAAATGATCTTAAAAGGAATACATTCTCTGCAAACAATAGTTACTCTTGTCATTTGACATCTCACATGGAAGGAATCTGTACATTTTCTAATCCTAAATGTCTGGACATTTTGGCGACGTGTTGATATCCATTTCTATGCATGACTCATCAGAAGTTAAGTAGTTCAGAGATCACGGTTTACTGAATTCTATGTTTCTGTGACTATGCAAGCAGCACTGATGAAACTTGCCGTTAGAGGTGAAGCAACATCTTCACGCAAGCCCATGGTAACATGTCTCCACCTTGAGGTAGATGTTGCTAATTGCTTATGGGAGTCAATGGTTCATTTCCATTTACCCAGTAGTGATCCAGTAATAGAACTGGACTGAGCGTTTCCGTTGCTGTGCCATCCCAGCCAAGGTTTACCTGCTTAACAGTTAATTGTCTATATCTGCTGTTTATTGAGTTTTAATATTCAAATGTAGGTTGTAATTTAGCATGTTGCTGCCACTCGTACAATGTTCTGTTGAAAAACAGTTTAAAAAAAACTCTTTCCACAAGACACATTTTGTTAAAATATTTATTTATACATTGTCAATGTACAAAATAACAGAAATATAATCCTCTTTCAGAATAACAGCAATAGTAAAGCGTTCAACAAATGTATACTCTTAAAAACAATATTGAACAAAATAAAAGTTTAACCAATTGAAAAAATGTATTCAACTCCCATTCTGTACAATGTTTGCTGAGTGTACAAAACATTAGGGACGCCTTCCAAATATTGAGTTGCTTAAAAATCCTTCTTTAACCCGTCTCCTCCCCTTCATCTACACCGATTGAAGTGGATTTAACAAGTGACATCAAAAAGGGATCATAGCTTTCACTTGGATTCACCTGGTCAGTTTTAGTCATGGAAAGAGCAGGTGTCCTTAATGTTTTGTCCACTCAGTGTATGTATAAATAATATTGCATTTTCTAAATATATCTACATATTTTTGTTGTTTTTAATTCAGTTCTATTTAAGTGGTGCAATAAGAAAGCACCCCTTTCAATGAAAACCATCTTCACAGTAAAAGAGTATCTGTTTCAAGGCTGAAACAGTGAAACAAAAGCAGCTTCCATAGTGCATCTTTTATGATAAATCTTGAACGAGTTTGAACTCCTTTTTTAATAAAAAAAATAATAATTGGAATGCATAAAATGAAACCGATTGGTGTTGCTACAGTAACAGAGAACCACAACGATGCTCTTTCGTCAGTGTACCAGGTCCTGGGCTGATGACAATGAACAAAACCAACAACAGAGAAAACCGTTGTATGTAGACCTGGTTGTATCAAGGCCACATCTGGGTGGAGCTAGATAATGGAGGAACTGCATTCTCTGTGGTCACACACACACACACACACACACACACACACACACACACACACACACACACACACACACACACACACACACACACACACACACACACACACACACACACACACACACACACACACACACACACACACACACACACACACACACCAGTGGCAGTTAGTGCCCTTTCAGATTTGGGAGGACAATCTTTTTCTTATGAGCTTGGCCTTATTTCTATTTCAGCATATTGGATGACTGTCATTTCATATTCCATTCATCCAGCTCAATGTAACATCGATAGGTTTAGGCTACTACATGATACTAGAATTTGCCCTATACCTACCTTGACCCACTGGGCACAAACTGGTTGAATCAACATTGTCTCAGTGTAATTAGACAATGTATATGTTACGTGGAAAATACATTGGATTTGAAAAAAGTCATAAACTTTTGTTTTGAGGGTGAAATGTCAACCACAGGATTATGTCATCATAGTAACCACTTTTCAACATAGACAACCCTTCTTTAAAATACAGTAAATTGAATTTGTACCTTTTGAAACTGTCAGATCATCAACGGGATGTCCAATATCAGGAAATAAAATGTGTCTGGGCAGCACCTCCTATTGGAGAATTGATCTACAACTATTCATTTGGTCTCCAATACAGGGTTTTAACCAAACCCAGCTTAGTTTTTATATCACCTACTACCAATGTGCTATTGTGAGTGATTATTCAGAGACCTCTCAATAACTAAATATATTCACTGTTGCTATCAAAGTAGTTCCAAAGGGTAGGTTTAACAGAGCAAAGGAAATGTAACCATACATTATAAGTCCTATATTTACATTTACATTTAAGTCATTTAGCAGACGCTCTTATCCAGAGCGACTTACATCATCAATTATACTATTTAGGTCTATATAGCATTGCAAATTCATCAACAGCTATTAAGACTAAATCAAATGAGACTGGTAAGACTAAATCAAACTTGATTTAAATTGCATTTAAATTTGATTAGATTTAGTCATATTCTTTAACTTCGATTTTTGATGGAGATCTTCTGCTTGGATAGTTCCATCTGTGCCATTGACTTAGTCTGGCTTTAATTGCAGTATGCTACAAATTAATAATTGATATTTGTATTTTTTATATTTTTACTTTTATGAAACTCCCTGAGTAGGAAGACCCCCCCCCTTCCTCCTCTGAGGAACCTCCACTGACTCTCTCTCTCTCTATGTCTCTCAAACACACACACAGCTACGCCTGCCCCAGGCAGCCCGTTGTGGTCTAACCGCTTGACACAGACAGGCAGGTGGTGGTGGAGCTCAGGCGGCGGCTCTTCTTGGGGGCATTGGGTGCAGGCGGGGGGTTGACAGTGAGACTCCTGATCTTATTGAAACTGTTCCTCAGGCTGCTGTGCCTGATGCTCCCGGTGCTGCTGGTCTCCTTGGACACAAAGGTGTCAGGGTGACAGAGGCCTGCCCTGAGGCAGCAGCAGCACAACAAGCCGGCAATGGCCTTCCTCAGCTCTGTGCTGCCCAGGGTGTAGATGACCGGGTTCAGGGCCGAGTTTATCACGGCCAGGGCGATGACCCAGTCGGCGCTGAAGAGCGGTGCGCACTGCCGCGACACACAGAAGAAGTCCACCAGCAGCAGGATGAACAGAGGCCCCCAGCATATGATGAACACACCCACGATGGAGATGACTGTCTTCAGCAGCCCCAGGGAGCGCTTGCGGCTGCGCTGGGAGCCCACCTTGGAGCTGCTGCGCACGTGGCTGTAGATGGCGCCATAGAGCACGCCGATAGCCAGCAGGATGAGGGAGAAGATGAGAAGGGAGAAGAGGATGTAGCTCTTGGAGTAGAGCGGCAGCAGGGTAGAGCAGCTCTCCAGGCTGCACACGCAGTTCCAGCCCAGCAGGGGGAGGAAGCCGATGGCAAAGGCCACAATCCAGCACAGAGCCACCAGGCCGTAGATACGATACGTCTTCCTGGCCGACTTCTGGTGCAGCGGCTTCATCATGGTGGTGTAGCGCTCCACAGCTATCAGCAGCAGGCTGAAGATGGAGGCGGCGAGGGCCACGAACAGTACCCCCTCCCTGAACAGCCACAGAGCCGGGCTCAGTCTGAACGTCTGGCTGCCCGACATCCAGATGTTGACCACGTAGGCCGCCCCGGCCAGCAGGTCGCTCAGGGTGATGTTGGCGATGCACACGTAGACCCAGCGGCGGCTGTGGAGGATCCGGGAGAGCACGGCCACTAGGACCAGCAGGTTCTCCAGGATGATGAGGACGCTGATGAAGAGGGAGAGGACCGCTGCCGAGCTCAGGCCACCCTGGCGGGGCACGCGATGCTGCAGGCGCCCTGTGTGGTTGTAGTGCTCCAGGATCACATCAATGTTAATAGCGCTGCTGTTGGTGGTGTTGCTGGCCCAGAGGTACAGATGAGAGCAGGAGGTTGAAGAGCTCAGGGAGGACAGGGCATCCATGGCTGGGTTGTGAAGGGCTTGGCAAGTGAGAAAATGGCTGGTTCAGGTTGGACAAGGCAGGACTTGGGTGAGTGTAGAACTCCTGATGTGGGCTCAGACTCAGGCTAAAACAATCTCTCCACTGGAGCTCTGCTGTCTCACAACCCACCTAGCAAACACAGGAAGATGTTTGATATGAAAAGATGTCTGATATGCGATAATAAGTTCTAAGCTGTTTGTAGGGCATAAACTGCAGGTAATGAAAATAATGTTTTTTGGTCAAATTGCATTGTTTATAAATGTATTGTGAAAAGCTGAAAGAAATCCCCCAAAATCCCACAAATACAACAAATGTTTAGACAGTGAGATGACATTTTGTCAGTTGACTGGCATGGATTCTCATCATAAAACTGCATGCCTCCGCTAGCAGGCATTAGGGCCATTTAAACCTCTGTGGTGCTGTTTAAACCACCATGTGGTTAGTTGAGAGGAGCAGCCAGCTGCGGCCAGGAAGGGGTTTAAATCTGCATGTGAAGCCAACATCTTTCAAAGTTTGAAAACAACTATTTCCAAATCCCTGTTAGTAGTAATGACTGAAAAACAACATCCTACTCTCCTAAAATTGCTAAGCATTAACTGTTTTCCACTGTGGAGTGAAATAAAAAGTACCATATTACATTTATAACTTTTGTTCATTTTTTGATTTTATAATACAATTTCCCTTTACATTTCTAGATGTTCTTTTATGCATAATTAGTGTTGTAATTTGTTGCATGGGAGCAAAAGCTTGTACATGGCCGCAAATACCTTGCATATTTACGTCTGCAGTTAAATTAAATGTGACAATACACCTGGCTCTCCATCCCAATCATTATCTAATTGTATCATTTCATATGAATAGGCTAACACAAAAAGACAAATATTGTATACTTTTGATTTTAACACAATAAACACTTGAAGAACAAATGTCACTTACTGGTGCAGCGATGCCGTTGGTAGTGATGCGGTGTGTGGACAGCCACCCCCTATGTGGGCTGGTAGTGCAGATGTGTTCCACTCTATAGAAGTGATGAGGAAGGAAGCCCTACACTCAGAAGGTTACTCACATGACACCACACCCAAAGCGATCACACACACACACACACACACACGAGAAGCAAGAGGTTATTGACACTGATAGGGTGTTTCGTCACTGGCCAGAAGAAAACACACCAATTGTGAAATGCTTCAGAACGTGATTATTCATAGATGGATGCCACCCAATCAACGCGTTAATTGCTAAATAGATATAGGCTAATCCACGCTTGCATAAGGTCACCACAATGACTTTTTTTTAAAAATATATACATTATATACATTTCCCCCCCTGTAATTATCCACATATCAAGGTCAGACTTAATATCACCGATGTAAACACTTTTCCCATCCACTACTTGCACCGCTGCAATACTTGAATCCTATTGCTCAAGTTGCCCCATGATGATTACGGGAAGAGACTTTCATAATGTTTTCATGGTACATGTGTGTCGAAGTGGTTAGACCATGATGTTTCCTAGGATGTGTCACAAGATACTTTTTCTACTAGGAGGGCATCAGGCCAGTGTTTACAGTTGAAGTTAGAAGTTTACATACACTTAGGTTGGAGTCATTAAAACTCGTTTTTCAACCACTCCACAAATGTCTTGTTAACAAACTATAGTTTTGGCAAGTCGGTTAAGACATCTACTTTGTGCATGACAAGTCATTTTTCCAAACAATTGTTTACAGACAGATTATTTGACTACAACTCACTGTATCACAATTCCAGTGGGTCAGAAGTTTACATAACCTAAGTTGACTGTGCCTTTAACCAGCTTGGATAATTCCAGAAAATGTCATGGCTTTAGAAGCTTCTGATAGGCTAATTGACATCATTTGAGTCAATTGGAGGTGTACCTGTGGATGTATTGTATTTCAAGGCCTACCTTCAAACTCAGTGCCTCTTTGCTTGACATCATGGGAAAATCAAAAGAAATCAGCCAAGATCTCAGAAAAAAATTGTAGACCTCCACAAGTCTGTTTCATCCTTGGGAGCAATTTCTAAACGCCTGAAGGTACCACGTTCATCTGTACAAACAATAGTATGCAAGTATAAATACCACTGGACCACGCAGCTGTCATAACGCTCAGGAAGGAGACAATGTCTGTCTCCTAGAGATTAATGTACTTTGTTGCGAAAAGTGCAAATATATCCCAGAACAACAGCAAAGGACCTTGTGAAGATGCTGGAGGAATCAGGCACAAAAGTATCTATATCCACAGTAAAACGAGTCCTGTATCGACATAAAACCTGAAAGGGCGCTCAGCAAGGAAGAAGCCACTGCTCCAAAACCACCATTAAAAAAAGCCAGACTACAGTTCTCAAATGCCCAGGGGGACAAAGATTGTACTTTTTTGAGAAATGTCCTCTGGTCTGATGAAACAAAAATAGAACTGTTTTGCCATAATAACCATTGTTATGTTTGGAGGAAAAATTGGGAGGCTTGCAAGCCTAAGAACACCATCCCAACCGTGAAGCACGGGGGTGGCAGCATCATGTTGTGGGGGTTCTTTGCTGCAGGAGGGACTGGTGCACTTCACAAAATAGATGGCATCATGAGGTAGCAAAATTATGTGGATATATTGAAGCAAATTCTCAAGACATCCGTCAGGAAGTTAAAGCTTGGTCGCAAATGGGTCTTCCAAATGGACAATGACCGCAAGCATATGTTGTGACATAATGGCTAAAGGGCAACAAAGTCAAATCAAATCAAATTAATTTATATAGCCCTTTGTACATCAGCTAATATCTCAAAGTGCTGTACAGAAACCCAGCCTAAAACCCCAAACATCAAGCAATGCAGGTGTAGAAGCACGGTGGCTAGGTCAAAACTCCCTAGAAAGGCCAAAACCTAGGAAGAAACCTAGAGAGGAACCAAGGCTATGTGGGGTGGCCAGTCCTCTTCTGGCTGTGCCGGGTGGAGATTATAACAGAACATGGCCAAGATGTTCAAATGTTCATAAATGTTCATAAACAGTTGAAACTGGAGTAGCAGCACGGCCAGGTGGACTGGGGACAGCAAGGAGTCATCATGTCAGGTAGTCCTGAGGCATGGTCCTAGGGCTCAGGTCCTCCGAGAGAAAGAAAGAAAGAGAGAAAGAGAGAATTAGAGAGAGCATACTTAAATTCACACAGGACACCAGATAGGACAGGAGAAGTACTCCAGATATAACAAACTGACCCTAGCCCCCCGACACATAAACTACTGCAGCATGAATACTGGAGGCTGAGACAGGAGGGGTCAGGAGACACTGTGGCCCCATCCGAGGACACCCCCGGACAGGGCCAAACAGGAAGGATATAACTCCACCCACTTTGCCAAAGCACAGCCCCCACACCACTAGAGGGATATCTTCAACCACCAACTTACCATCCTGAGACAAGGCCGAGTAAAGCCCACAAAGATCTCTGCCATGGCACAACCCAAGGGGGTGCGCCAACCCAGACAGGAAGATCACATCAGTGACTCAACTCACTCAAGTAACGCACCCCTCCTAGGGACGGTATGAAAGAGCCCTAGTAAGAGATGAGTCTTCAGTAAAGACTTAAAGGTTGAGACCGTGTTTGCGTCTCTCACATGGGTAGGCAGACCATTCCATAAAAATGGAGCTCTATAGGAGAAAGCCCTGCCTCCAGCTGTTTGCTTAGAAATTCTAGGGACAATTAGGAGGCCTGCGTCTTGTGACCGTAGCGTACGTGTAGGTATGTACGGCAGGACCAAATCAGAGAGATAGGTAGGAGCAAGCCCATGTAATGCTTTGTAGGTTAGCAGTAGAACCTTGAAATCAGCCCTTGAATTGACAGGAAGCCAGTGTAGGGAGGCTAGCACTGGAGTAATATGATCAAATGTGTTGGTTCTAGTCAGGATTCTAGCAGCCGTATTTAGCACTAACTGAAGTTTATTTAGTGCTTTATCTGGGTCGCCGGAAAGTAGAGCATTGCAGTAGTCTTACCTAGAAGTGACAAAAGCATGGATTCATTTTTCTGCATCATTTTTGGACAGAATGTTTCTGATTTATGCAATGTTACATAGATGGAAAAAAGCTGTCCTTGAAACAGTCTTCAAAAGAGAGATCAGGGTCCAGAGTAATGCCGAGGTCCTTAACAGTTTTATATGAGACGACTGTACAACCATTAAGATTAATTGTCAGATTCAACAGAAGATCTCTTTGTTTCTTGGGACCTAGAACAAGCATCTCTGTTTTTGTTTCTTAGAAAGTTTGCAGACCTATGTCTTTAGCGAGGGCCATTTTGGGGCTTCACCATGTTTCATTGAAATGTACAGCTGTGTGTCATCCGCATAGCAGTGAAAGTTAACATTATGTTTTTGAATGACATCCCCAAGAGATAAAATATATAGTGAAAACAATAGTGGTCCTAAAACGGAACCATGAGGAACACCAAAATTTACAGTTGATTTGTCAGAGGACAAACCATTCACAGAGACAAACTGATATCTTTCCGACAGATAAGATCTAAACCAGGCCAGAACTTGTCCGTGTAGACCAATTTGGGTTTCCAATCTCTCCAAAAGAATGTGGTGATCGATGGTATCAAAAGCAACACTAAGGTCTAGGAGCACGAGGACAGATGCAGAGCCTCGGTCTGATGCCATTAAAAGGTCATTTACCACCTTCACAAGTGCAGTCTCAGTGCTATGATGGGGTCTAAAACCAGACTGAAGCATTTCGTCTGGTTACATTGTTTGTCTTCAGGAAGGCAGTGAGTTGCTGTGCAACAGCCTTTTCTAAACTTTTTGAGATGAATGGAAGATTAGATATAGGCTGATAGTTTTTTATATTTTCTGGGTCAAGGTTTGGCTTTTTCAAGAGAGGCTTTATTACTGCCACTTTTAGTGAGTTTGGTACACATCCGGGTGATAGAGAGCCGTTTATTATGTTCAACATAGGAGGGCCAAGCACAGGAAGCAGCTCTTTCAGTAGTTTAGTTGGAATAGGGTCCAGTAGGCAGCTTGAAGGTTTAGAGGCAATGATTATTTTCATCATTGTGTCAAGAGATATAGTACTAAAACACTTGAGCGTCTCTCTTGATCCTAGGTCCTGGCAGAGTTGTGCAGACTCAGGACAACTGAGCTTTGGAGGAATACGCAGATATAAAGAGGAGTCTGTAATTTGCTTTCTAATAATCATGATATTTTCCTCAAAGAAGTTCATGAATTTATCACTGCTGAAGTGAAAGCCATCCTCTCTTGGGGAATGCTGCTTTTTAGTTAGCTTTGCGACAGTATCAAAAAGTAATTTCGGATTGTTCTTATTTTCCTCAATTAAGTTGGAAAAATAGGATGATGGGGCAGCAATAAGCGTTCTTCGATACTGCACGGTACTGTCTTTCCAAGCTAGTCGGAAGACTTCCAGTTTGGTGTGGCGCCATTTCCGTTCCAAATTTCTGGAAGCTTGCTTCAGAGCTCGGGTATTTTCTGTGTACCAGGGAGCTAGTTTCTTATGAGAAATGTTTTTAGGGGTGCAACTGCATCTAGGGTATTGCGCAAGGTTAAATTGAGTTCCTCAGTTAGGTGGTTAACTGATTTTTGTCCTCTGGTGTCCTTGGGTAGACAGAGGGAATCTGGAAGGACATCAAGGAATCTTTGTGTTGTCTGTGAATTTATAGCACGACTTTTGATGTTCCTTGGTTGGGGTCTGAGCAGATTATTTTTTGCAATTGCAAACGTAATAAAATGGTGGTCCGATACTCCAGGATTATGAGGAAAACCATTAAGATCCACAACATTTATTCTATGGGACAAAACTAGGTCCAGAGTATGACTGTGACAGTGAGTGGGTCCAGAGACATGTTGGACAAAACCCACTGAGTCGGTGATGGCTCCGAAAGCCTTTTGGAGTGGGTCTGTGGACTTTTCCATGTGAATATTAAAGTCACCAAAGTTTAGATTATTATCTGCTATGACTACAAGGTCCGATAGGAATTCAGGGAACTCAATGAGTGATTGAGTAGGCTGCATAGATTTCATGACTAGAAGCTCAAAAGACGAAAACGTCTTTTTTTTTTTATAAATTGAAATTTGCTATCGTAAATGTTAGCAACACCTCCGCCTTTGCGGGATGCACGGGGATATGGTCACTAGTGTAGCCAGGAGGTGAGGCCTCATTTAACACAGTAAATTCATCAGGCTTAAGCCATGTTTCAGTCAGGTCAATCACATCAAGATTATGATCAGTGATTAGTTAATTGACTATAATCGCCTTTGAAGTAAGGGATCTAACATTAAGTAGCCCTATTCTGAGATGTGAGGTATCATGATCTCTTTCAATAATGACAGGAAGGGAGGAGGTCTTTATTCTAGTGAGATTGCTAAGGCGAACACCGTCATGTTTAGTTTTGCCCAAACTAGGTCGAGGCACAGACACAGTCTCAATGGGGATAGCTGAGCTGACTACACTGACTGTGCTAGTGGCAGACTCCACTATGCTGGCAGGCTGGTTAACACCCTGCTGTCTGGCCTGCACCCTATTTCATTGTGGAGCGAGAGGAGTTATAGCCCTGTCTATGTTGGTAGATAAGATGAGAGCACCCCTCCAGCTAGGATGGAGTCCGTCACTCCTCAGCAGGTCAGGCTTGGTCCTGTTTGTGGGTGAGTCCCAGAAAGAGGGCCAATTATCTACACATTCTATATTTTGGGAGGGGCAGTTTTCAACTAGCGATTGAGTTGTGAGACTCTGCTGTAGAGTTCATCACTCCCCCTAACTGGGAGGAGGCCAGAGACAATTACTCGATGCCGACACATCTTTCTAGCTGATTTACACGCTGAAGCTATGTTGCGCTTGGTGATCTCTGACTGTTTCATCCTAACATCGTTGGTGCCGACGTGGATAACAATATCTCTATACTCTCTACACTCGCCAGTTTTAGCTTTAGCCAGCACAATCTTCAGATTAGCCTTAACGTCGGTAGCCCTGCCCCCTGGTAAACAGTGTATGATCGCTGGATGATTCGTTTTAAGTCTAATACTGCGGTTAATGGAGTCGCCAATGACTAGAGTTTTCAATTTGTCAGAGCTAATGGTGGGAAGCTTCGTTGTCTCAGACCGCGTAACGGGAGTAGAGACAAGAGAAGGCTCGGCCTCTGACTCCGACTCGCTGCTTAATGGGGAAACCGGTTGAAAGTTTGAGCATTCCGGTTGAGCATTCCTACAGCATTTCCCTCCAGAAACCTTGAGAAAGTTGTCCGGCTGCGGGGACCGTGCGAGGGGATTTATACTAACGTTACGATCTGTACTTACTGGTGGCACAGACGCTGTTTCATCCTTTCCTACACTGAAATTACCCTTGCCTAACGATTGCGTCTGAAGCTGGGCTTGTAGCACAGCTATCCTCGCCGTAAGGCGATCGTTTCCTGTATATTATGAGTACAGCGACTGCAATTAGAAGGCATCATGTTAATGTTACTACTTAGCTTTGGCTGTTGGAGGTCCTGACAAACCATGTCCAGATAAAGCGTCCTGAGTGAAAAAGTTGAATGAACATAAAAAGTTGAGGGAAAAAACAAAAATATAAACGGTAATTAAAAAGTAAAAACCGTAAAGTTGTCAGATGGCAAAGTAAGGTTGTCAACAAAACGCACAGCAACACGTAAACAAGTCAGGCTACCTTTACACTGGCACATGTACAGATCCTTATCCCAGCATCCATCACCTTCTCATTAGGTTAAAAAAATACATTGTCAAGGTATTGGAGTGGCCATCAAAAAGCCCTGACTTTAATTCTATAGAAAATCTGTGGGCAGAACTGAAAAAGCTTGTGCGAGCAAGGAGGCCTTCAAACCTGACTCAGTTACACCAGCTCTGTCAGGAGGAATGGGCCAAAATTCACCCAATTTATTGTGGGAAGCTTGTGGAAGGTTACCCGAAATGTTTGACCCAAGTTAAACAATTTAAAGCCAATGCTACCAAATACACTCAATTAGTATGTCACGACTTCCGCCGAAGTTGATCCCTCTCCTTGTTCGGCGGTCGACGTCACCGACCTTCTAGCCATCGCTGATCCATTTTTCATTTTACATTGGTTTTGTCTGGTCTTCCATCACACCTGGTTTCAATCCCATCAATTACATGTTGTGTATTTAACACTCTCTTTCCCCTCATGTCTTTGTCTGTGATTGTTTGTTGTATATTTTGTGCAAGTCATGTTCTGGTGTGCGACGGGTTTTGTACCCTTTTATAAAAATGTTGTATATATTGGATTTCTATGTTTTTTTTTGAGCATTTATTCAATTGCTCCGTTTATACCAAGTTCACTCTCCTGCGTCAGACTTCCCTTCCCAGCACGCACTGTCACGCCCTGACCTTAGTTATCTTTGTTTTCTTTATTATTTTGGTTAGGTCAGGGTGTGACGAGGGTGGTTTTTGTAAAGTCTAGGGGTTTATATGTCTACGGTTGCCTAGATTGGTTCTCAATCAGAGGGAGTTTTTATCGTTGTCTCTGATTGGGGACCATATTTAGGTATCCATATTCCTTGGGTATTTTGTGTGTTCTTATTCTATGTCTAGTTGCCTGTCTGCCCTAGCCATATTAGCTTCACAGTTCGTTTTGTTCAGTGTTCGTTATTGAATAAAGTAAGAATGTACGCTTACCAAGCTGCGCCTTGGTCTCCTCCATATAACGACCGTGACACGCACCCATTACAGTGTATGTAAACTTCTGACCCACTGGGAATGTGATGAAAGAAATAAAAGCTTAAATAAATCATTCTCTCTGCTATTATTCTGACATTTCACATTCTTAAAATAAAGTGGTGATCCTAACTGACCTAAGACTGGGAATTCTTACTAGGATTAAATGTCAGGAATTGTGAAACTGAGTTTAAATGCATTTGGCTAAGGTGTATGTAAACTTCACTTCAACTGTATTTTTGGATTCCCATAAGCCGACTCCAATGGCAACATCTAGTCTTACTGAGGTCTGACACATAACGAAAAAGACAACACAGACAAAATAATTGACATTAATAACATTAATATGCAGTGTGTGTGTGTGTGTGTGTGTGTGTATCAGTTACACTTCCATATCAGTACATAAACACAGCAAATAGGTCACATGGGGAGAGGTGTTGCTTTAATTGTTTAAAAAAAACAGGTTTGCTGTTCACTTGCTCTATTTAAGATGGGCGTTCCATGCACTCATGGCTCTGTATAATACTGTACGTTCCCTTTTTGTTCTGAACCTGGGGACTGTGAAAAGACCCTGGTGGCATGTCTGGTGGGGTAAGTGTGTTCTGAACCTGGGGACTGTGAAAAAGACCCTGGTGGCATGTCGGGTGGGGTAAGTGTGTTCTGAACCTGGGGACTGTGAAAAAGACCCTGGTGGCATGTCTGGTGGGGTAAGTGTGTTCTGAACCTGGGGACTGTGAAAAAGACCCTGGTGGCATGTCTGGTGGGGTAAGTGTGTTCTGAACCTGGGGACTGTGAAAAAGACCCTGGTGGCATGTCTGGTGGGGTAAGTGTGTGTGTCAATGCTGTGTTTATGTTGACTATTAAAAACATGAGCTGGCACACACCCAGAGAAAATTATTTTATGCAGAGGTGCTGACGAATGGCGAATAAGCTATAAAAATAAAGTCACACACTCTATATATAAACTCCCAGTAATTTATTGGGTAAATTACCAATGTTTTGGCATCACTGTGCCTTCTGGGTCTGAATGTTGACTATGCAAACAATTTGGAATTTCCAACACATTGTTTCTTATAAAAACAAGAAGTGATGCAGTCAGTCTTTCCTCAACTCTTAGCCAAGAGAGACTAGCATGCATAGTACTGATATTAGCCCTCTGATTAGAATGAAGAGCAAAACGTGCCGTTCTGTTCTGGGCCGGCTGCAGCTTAACTAGGTCCTTCTTTGCAACACTTGACCATATGACTGGACAATAATCAATTTAAGATAAAACTAGAGCCTGCATGACTACAGCCTGCAAGACCTCTCAGCAGAAAAAGAATAATGACATGAAGAAAACAGGAACCTTCTGATCAGATGTGTAAAGGGACCCTCCCTTTGGTTTCTCTACTACAGAGGTACAGCTATGGTTTCACACATCACTTCACCCAGCCGTGCCAGACCATACTTCTGCCATAAAGACCTACTTGGTCTACCCAGTGGTCCCCAACCACTTACCATAAGTGGCTAAAGACCATCACACACTCAGTAGTCAAAAATATCATTACTGATAAAAAGAAAAAAGAAACACCATCCCATTTGCTGGCTCTACATTCCAACATTTTGGATTTGAGATCAGATGTTTTGAATGAGGCGACAGTACAGAATGTCACCTTTTATTTTAGGGTATTTTCATACATATCTGTTTTACCATTTAGAAATGAAAGAACTTTATGTATCTAGTCCCCCCGTTTGAAGGTGTCGTAAGTATTTTGTAAGTATTTAGTGTATTAAAGTAGTCAAAAGTTTAGTATTTTGGTCCCATATTCCTAGCACTCTCCAAACTTGTTGGATGCATTTCCTGTTTCTTTTGGTTGTGTTTCAGATTATTTTGTGCCCAATAGGAACAAAATGGTGAATAATGTAGTGTCATATTGAAGTCACTATTATTGTAAATAAGAATAGGTTTCTGAACACTTCTACATGATTGTGGATGCTACCATGATTACAGGTAGTCCTGAATGAATTCATGTTAGGGGTATGATCTTTGTGAAACCCAGCACATAAAGATGATCAATCTGAAAACCTCCTCAATCAAGTGATGCTACAAAGGCAGTACCTGTTTGTGGCCCTAAGAAAAATTCTCAAAAAATTAAATAGAAAATAACCGCATCCTTAAGTGTCAACAACACACTCAGAACTGTTGAAAAGACAGTCTCTGAAAATACCACTAAAACCACAATGTGGTTAGCTCACAAGTAAACTGTAACTATAAAATTGTTTACCTTCTTTCCTCAACATTCTATTTGACCTTTAAAGCTAGAGTCCTTAATTGAAACAAGCGGTCTCACTGCCTCTGTTTTGGTACAAAGCTGAGGGATGGGCCTGGAGAAATATGGCGATTCTTAAGTTCATAGACCATCCATGATATCAAAACTATAGTTTTAAAAATGTTTTGAGGCTATACAGTGTTTGTTTACATTTACATTGTTTACAAACATTGGAGCTTATATTTTGGGTTCTGATGGGGTATGACAGTTGAACTAAGCTCATGAGGCATTTATAAGTTACAGTCTTCAAAAATCAATGGGTATTTAGCATGAATTTGAAATAAAATGGATGTAGCAACTCTAAGGATTCTATTTTTAGTATGTGAAACATATACAGTATGGGCAGTATGCCAAATAGAGTCGACAAGTTGCCCTTAAACCACAGATAAAGCAGAATATGGTTATATTTTTGGAGGTAGGGTAATCTGATACTAGATATTTTGTTAAGACCAAATTCTACCTCAATTGAGCCTTTATGTGACAGATGCATATCGGTTGATGACCTACTAAGGGCATTCAAGGTCAATGCTACATTCAGTTACCAATGATATAGTTTTACTTGCACTGAAGCTAGTGGTCTACCTCAGTAAATAAATCACATAATAATTTACACCTACTTTAGGTCAATTACTGTTGATATATGGGGCAAGTACTATTATCCCACAGACTTCTATAAATATCTAACCCAATACTAATTATTGTCTGGGAAGAGCTGCATCAACACCTGTTGGCCATTTAATAAAATTGCATCTACTACTCCAGACACAAAGTTGTAAGTGAGAGATCTTCTTTCTTCATCTCGAGTATAATGGTGTTCACACAAATGTAATGTCCATTCCGCCACCTACTGTACGGGTAGTAAACTGTTAGGGGGATGATGTTATAGAAAGAAAAAATATATATTTAAAAATAACACCCCACTCCTTCAGTCACAGTCCATTCCAAATCAAATCTCTACAAAGGCTCAGGGGCCTGGGAAACGGGAACATCTTAATTCAGCATTCCCTGCAATGCTTCGGCTGTTAATTCCTGCAGGACCCAAAAACCTTTCAGCCGCACCAACAGTTATGTCCAGTTTCTTAGACTTATTGTTTGGGCAGTACAATGAATCACCTGCAAAATAATCGGCACAAAAAAAAAACGTATTTTCAATCACTAGCTATGCATTAAGTTGTCCAGTGATTTGTTTGTCGACATTTAGAACGTTTGCATAGAAAATAGATGTGTAGTTAGATATGTAGTTACCGGCATGCTTCTTCTTCTTATTAATCAGCTTGCCTCGCATTCGCTGTCAGAGCGTGCAGACAGCCTCCATTCCGCACACACAGCATGATGGCACCAGCTGTTCCGGGTGACTGTGTGATCACATTCTCCGTAGCTGATGTGAGCAAGACCTTTAAACAGGTAAATATTCACAAGGACGCGGGGCCAGAAGGATTACTATGACGTGTACTCAGAGCATGCGCGGACCAACTGGCAAGTGCCTTCACTGACATTTTCAATCTCTCCCTGACAGCGTCTGTAATACCTACATGTTTCAAGCAGACCACCATAGTCCCTTTGCCCAAGAAAGCAAAGGTAACCTGCCTAAATGACTACCGTCGGTCGCCATGAAGTGCTTTGAAAGGCTGGTCATGGCTCACATCGACACCATCATCCCGGAAACCCTAGACCCACTCCAATTCGCATACCGCCCCAACAGATCCATAGATGATGCAATCTCAATTGCACTCCAAACTGCCCTTTCCCACGTGGACAAAAGGAACACCTATGTGAGAATGCTGTTCATTGACTACAGCTTAGCGTTCAACATCATAGTGCCTACAAAACTCATCACTATGCTAAGGACCCTGGGACTAAGCACATCCCTCTGCAACTGGATCCTGGACTTCCTGATGGGCTGCCCCCAGGTGGTAAGGGTAGGCAACAGTGGTGGCAGGGTAGCCTAGTGGTTAGAGCGTTGGACTAGCAACCGGAAGGTTGTGAGTTCAAACCCCCGAGCTGACAAGGTATGTCGTTCTGCCCCTGAACAGGCAGTTAACCCACTGTTCCTAGGCCGTCATTGAAAATAAGAATTTGCTCTTAACTGACTTGCCTGGTTAAATAAAGGTTAAAAAAAACAACAAAAAAACAACACATCTGCCACCCTAATCCTCAACACGGGAGCCCTCAGGGCTTAGTCCCCTCCTGTACTCCCTGCTCACCTACGACTGTGTGGCCAAGCACGACTCCAAATCAATTTGTTTTTGTCAAGTGCACCGAATACAACAGGTGAAATGCTTACTTACTACAAGCCCTTAAACCAACAATGCAGTTTTAAGAAAAAAAAGTGTTGAGAAAGTATTTACTAAAATAAACTGAAGTAAAATATAAAAAATATTAAATCTATATTAAAAATAACAAAAATAACAAAAAATTAAGGAGCAACAGTAAAATAACAGAAGCAAGGTAGTTGGTTGTATGTGTACATGTCGGTATACATACATGTTGTATGTGTACATGTCAGTATGTGTTGTATGTGTACATGTCGGTATGGGTAAAGTGGCTGTACATAGATAATAAACAGCAAATAGCAGCAGTGTAAAAACAAAAGGGGGGAGGGGTGTCAATGCAAATATTCCAGATGGCCATTTGATTCATTGTTCAGCAGTCTTATGGCTTGGGGGTAGGTGTTAAGGAGCCTTTTGGACCTAGACTTGGCGCTCTGGTACCACCCCCATTTTTACGCTGCTGCTACTCTCTGTTTATTATCCATGCACTTTACCTCTACCTACATGTACAAATTATCTCGACTAACCTGTACCCCATACATTGACTCGGTACCAGTATATGTATATAGCCTCATTATCGTTATTTTATTGTGTTTTTATATATTTTTTATATTTAGTAAATATTTTCTAAAAACTGCATTGTTGGTTTAAGGGCATGTACGTACGCATTTCACAGTAAGGTCTACTACACCGGTTTTATTCGGCGCATGTGACAAATAACATCTGTTTTGAACACACACATACACCCATGGCCCAAACTGGGGAGAGGATGAATGAACAATGAAGTTGAGCAATTTAAGATGTATGTGTAAATATTGCGACAAAGGTGATTTTATAGCCTATAATATAATGACCAAAAACTCGAAAGAAGCCCCCTTTCAAATAAATAATCATCCCGAAGCGAAGATGTATGTCTGACTACCCGCAGCTTGAAAAATGCTGACCGTTGAGCATCCCGCGGTAATGCAGCCTGCTACTCCTATGCAATGGCCAGGCTACCCCAGTGAAAAAATCATGGCACCGCTGCTGAGCAGAACTGTGGGGTTCCAAGAGGCAGGCTAAAGGATTTGCTCATTGGTGGTGGTGTTGGTGTTAAGACAAATAAAATACTCGGCTATCAAACATCCCAGTTTTTTTAATAGGCATTTGTGGGCAGGCAAATTAGCCTAATTATATATGCGTGCTGAGGATGCTTGATTACACTCAACTTGTTTTCATTGACGCAGGTTAATTCGACATAACAAATGTCGCCCCCCAAAAAATATTGTGACATGTGTAATGGGAAACGGCAGCTAAAGGAGAGATTTTCTAAATATATACTATATTTACTGTATAGTTTTCTTTTGTCGACAGTGGTGGAGATTTCTTTGGTCGAACTTTATTGCGACAAATGATGATGGAAACGTGTGTTTTTCCGAATAAACGATGATTGCCGAATAGCTTCGTTTTGAAGGTACGCGGGGAACGTGATGTCATCACGTAAACTAGAAACTCCACTCCACAAGACGACTGCTTGCCAAATCATTTTTTTCCCCAACTATAAAAATTATGTTTATTTGCAGGACAAGGACTGTCCTAACTTTCAAGAATGCCTGAAAGTTTCACCATTGCGATATTTTTGACACGTTATAATTATTAGAATATGCCACAAATTAGTAAATGCATTATTGCATTACATAGCCTCTAGGCTTTCGCGGGCTGTAGGCGTACCTGAGACATGATAATAAGTAGGGGGCGCGGTAATTTAAGTATTTTGTTGTTGTACGGGTTAATATAAATATTGCTCCCGTTGATCAAAGATCAGAACTCATTTTTTTGGCGTGATTGTGTTCTAATCACGCTGCCTCATTGCGAACGAGTGGAATCATGAACAGTGCTTTGTTCGCCAGGGTCCCCAGATTTACCTCCCAGTTTGTCTTTTTAGTGTCACATTCACTATGTCAAAGTCCGACTCCGCTCTCCGGTTGCACAGTCGGAGAGCCTGGCGTGAAAGGAACTTCCCTAGCTCACAGTCATTGTGTTTACGAGATGCCGGACAAAGGGCAATTTTAAAACCGTCCCGCGACTCTTGTGGTGTCTACCGACATCCCCCAAACAAAAACCGACCCTCGGAGAATGAATGCACAATTGATAAATAAATAGTCGATTCTAGATATGTTAGGGCGTTGGCTAGCTGCCAGCAGTGGTTTATATTGCAGTGATGTTGAAGGGCTCTGGCTAGAATTAATCGAAGGATGAAATAAAAAGCAAACGTTAAACGAAGCCTACTTCAGCAGGAGCAAAAATACCCTACTAGGTTCTCATAACTGCTTTACATAGAGTAGTATACTGAGACCGATGTGGCGAGGCTGGCTGAAATGCATGCAGAGGAGACCGAGAGCGAGGTTAGTAGGATACAGTGGTTCCCAAACTTGTGGTCTGGCCCCATGTGGGCTCCTCTGAGGAAATCTTTACTAATTTTATCAACAAACGTGTCAAAATAAACATCTCCACATGGCTTATCTTCCCTATACGCATACATTAACATGCAACCAATACAGTCCTTAAAAACGTCATATGTTTGTTTCTTCGCTGATGCTACATGTCCTTGTGAATCATTTCTCACATTTTCCCTCTTTCAGGGTTACAACATTACAATTGTTTATTGTTTGTAGATCAACTGAGGTGAAAACCTACAGCAGCCAACCCTGGTTACAGCCCTGAAAATAAGTGTTTAATTTTATATATTAAAGGCATTTACATATTTTTCTTTAGAAATTGTATTTAAAAAGTTAATTTCACACTTCTCTGCAAATGCAAAGGCAAAACATTTTCTGCTTATGAAAGTGCATATGCCTACAAGTTTACTTTATGCAAAGACCATTTTGACTTTTATTTAACCAGGAATTGTATCTTTATTCAATAGTTTGGTCTAATTGAGATTAACATTTTATTACAAGTGTATGCAATATTTTGTTTGTTAAATCAGAGCGAGCAAAACATTTAATCTCATGCAAGCAACCTATAGCCTACAGAAATAAACAGAGTTGATATTTTCTGCAAGCTGGCTACAAATTCAACTTCTCTTGTTTCATTCATTAAACCAGGGCTCTCCAGCCCTGTTCCCGGAGAGCCACCCCTCCTGTAGGTTCTCATTTCAACCCCAGTTGCAACTAACCTGATTCATTTTATCAATCGGCTAATTATTCGAATCAGGTGTGCTAGATTAGGGTTGGAGCAAAAACCTACAGGTTCAGAGACAGGGTTGGAGAGTCCTGCTTAAACAGAGTTATTTCCATGGGATTGTACAACTTTGTTCCTTTAAACTGTACAAAACATATTGCCTAGCGTCGCACACATGGCTACAAACACAGGCCCTTAATTAATGAAACTATTCGAAGATCCTGTTTTCATAATTCGTTTGAATTAACTGTAGATAGGCCTATATAAAATTGTGCAAACATTGCTTTATTTGAGGCTTTATGTGTAGGGATCCTACCCTAATGTGCGAGAAAGCTGCATGGAAGAATTCCAATGTTTTTAGAAAATGGCAGAGACATTTCATTTCATTGTCAGCAAAAATGTTGGCCTTAGGACTATATGACTGGAGACATTAGCAGAATATTTGTAATAGGACAAAAAGAATACAGAGTAGCCTGGCACTGACAGGTAGAATTCGGCTACACATCACTAGCCTCTCTCTTTCAGCTGTTCCCGTGTGCAGCAGACTATGCAAGCCTCTCCGCCATAGGCCATTCCCCTTCTCGTGAAATCCCAGGAAAAGCTATAGGCTTCAAAAGTTACAGGACATTTTGATATATTTTTGTTATACAATGCCTATTGGGGAAAGGATCAGGCTTGCTCTTCCTAATTGCAACATGTAAAACAGGCCTAGGGGAACAGGCATGTAGGGGAAAGTTGAGGAGAGAAAGTGCATTGTTGTGATCACTTTTGTCAGGTTATAACATTGTTGCGCTGATGCATTGCAAATAGTTGCACAGGACAGACGTAGAGATGAGCTCAATGAAAAAGACCCAAAGGACTTGACAACCATTCGAAAAATAGAAATCACAAGCAAACCACTTGAACAATGAGGCAATGACACGCTGTAAAAGATATGCAGGCTAAACAGCGTTTGTTGTTGAATTACTACATTTAAAAACAAGTTACTATATTATTCTTCATTAGACCTACATGTACTGTACATTGAAGTAGTACTTGCAGTTGTCACTGACAATGAACATACCCTGAAAGCACTGAATGGTCTGTACCAGTGTGTGTTAGGGATCTTATGAATCGTTTTGTTACCACATTAATGTAGGATGCGTTGATCAGTTGATTGACCGGTGTAGGACTAGAATGATAAACGATCAGCTTTCCTTTAATGTGGATGATTTTTATATTATTATTATTATCACAACAGAACTAGCCTACTAGTAGGTCTAGCTCACGTAAGTGAATTTGAATCCATCACTTCCATTGTTTGGCTGTGCCCATAGTAACTTTTGAAAATGAGGTGGATACTAAACAAGTTAAATGTTTCACCTGTAATTAAGTGTTTTTCACACACATTGCTACATGTTGCTTTCTTGGTCCCCTCATTTTCCACGCTGAATTGCCTGAAGCCACAGGGCTCTTCTTGCAGACTATATTTCCCTACATTGGAGCATTGCAGGTCGGGATTTTTGACCTGGTTACATGTACATTGAACAACACAGCTTTTCGGCATGTTGGCTCTTTTACACTGGAGTTCAATGGGAATGAATGGTTGTTTCCCCCAATTTGTGGGTGTGGTCGAGGGGAATTAATTCCTTATTATTATGTGAATTGCAACTCAGTGTATAGAGTACAACAGTATGAGTCATAATACCCATAAAACCTAAAGGTCAAACAAGGAAATGTTTTTCCACCATTAAATTTTCCCATAGGGGATTTTAGAAATACTTAACACAAGGGCTGTGTTTTGTAAATCTATCTAGGACAAGGGGATTTTTATCAATATACTGAACAAAAATATAAACGCAACAATTCAAAAGATTTTACTGCCTTAATCTATGTATTTTACATGACTGGGCAGGGGAGCAGTCATGGGTGGGAGGGCATAGGCCCACACACTTGGGACAGAAATACTCCTCAGTTTCCACAGCCGCCTGGGTGACTGGTCTTAGACGATCCCGCATGTGAAGAAGCCGGAAGTGGAGGTCCTGGGCTGGTTTACGGTTGTAAGGCCGGTTGGACATACTGCCAAATTCCCCAAAATGACGTTGGAGACGGATTATGGTAGAGAAATTAACATTTAATTCTCTGGCAACAGCTCTGGTGGACATTCCTGCAGTCAGCATGCCAATGGCACGCTGCCTCAACTTGAGACAACTGTATCATTGTGTTGGGTGACAATTTTATAGTGGCCTTTAATTGTCCGTATATATTTGCCTGTATTTACCCCCCCCCCCCCCCCCCCCCCCCCCAAAAAAATGCCAATCAACTGCTAATGTGGCTATCATGAAGAATTACAAATGCCATAATGATCTGGACAAGACTGGCGAATCAGGGCAATGGTAAGAGACCTGGATGACATATCTAATTTTTGCTAAATGTAGTAAAGAATAAATTGGCAACATTTAAATGGACAATTCTGTGAACTATCTTGTGGAAGTTTTAAATTGACACAACACCAGTTAGCAAAGGTGTCAGCTAGAGATGGCGTGCAGGAGCTTGCAGGGATTTGTCGTCTTGCATGATGTCTACTTTGAAGCTAATTAGCATTTTCAAAACTGAGTAAATGGAGGCGAATATATTGATAAAAGTCACTTTGTTCGAGAGAGATTTACATGGTTATCAAAACGTCGCTCCTAGAGTGTGCTCCTCGAGTGTACGGCTCACTTTAATTTTCAAGTTTTCTACTCCGCTAGCCAGTACCTCGCCTAAATAGGTGTGCGTTTCTTTTCTTCTAGATTATCAAAACGTCACGCCAGGGTAAGCCTTATTTTAAGTAGGGAGGCACCTATATGACATTTTTGGACAATACTGATATTTTCCTTGCCAAAAAAAATGATACCGATATTTAACATTTTTGCAGCCTTTTAAGCATTCTAGTACAGTTAAATAGTTGAAACACACACACTGACCAAAAGTTATTTTGTTGGCATTTACGTATGTCCCTATTACTAGTAAAACATAATCAAAACCAATTTCTTTCACTTACTTGCTGTGCTGTTTCATTGTTCATTTGTTCAGTCTCAACCAGGATATTATCATACATGTCAAGCAGTGAAGTTTCAGCTCTGTCTTTTTGTGGCTTCTCTTCCTCGGTGCGCACTGTCAGTATGTCCGTTTCCATCTTGTCCAGCTGTGTCTAACATTTCACTTAAACCCTGTTTCTTGTCTGCATCGAAGTAGCAGTCCTTGTACCTAGTATCGAGCATGGTGGCAACACAGTAGAGGCTCAGAGAGAATGCTCCCGAATCACTTGTTCACAGCCTCTATTAGAGTACCTTTGCAAGTAAAGCCGACGGTCTGTGTTCGTATTTTTGTTGAGCAGGCGTTTCAATGCCATGACAGAGGGTATCACGTCTGCTGCAGACACAGTTGAGCTTATTTCTCGAGTCAGTTGTTCGAATGGATCTAGGAGTGTTCATGTGTCAAACATGTTTTTAAATGCAATTGAAATGGCAGCAGCGGTATGAGAACCAGCACATTCTTGAGCATGCAATACAGCTTTCCTCAGTATGAAATCCTCATGGACCCACTGTGCTGTCAGACTCATAACGCTCATGTGGCTGACATCGCTGGTCCAAATGTCAGTTGTGAAGCTAATAACAGTGACTCCCATAGCAAGTAGCTCATGGATGTGAGTTTCAACAATACTGTATAACAACATTTGAAAAATAGTGTCTAGTTGGTAGTGTGTACCGGTGCCTGACCAGTCGGCGAAAGCCAACATCATCTACGACAGAGAAAGATAGATTGTCAATGTTAATGTGTTAATGGATTTCACCTTTGAATTGTCTTGACAAAAGACTGCTCGATCCACAACGGCAGACATTGTGGGCTAGGTTAGGAATGCTGTTGCACGTGTTGCGCCTTATTGTTTGTGGCATCACTACGTCATCTACCTACGTTATATAGGTATGCACATCAGCTTTGACACTGGTTTTGCACATTGGCATTAAACTATACATCGGGATGATGCTGATGTTGGCATTTTTAGCCAATATCGGACAATTCTTACTAATATATTGTGCATCCCTAATTTTCAGTGTTTCTACAATTCCCTATGGGAAAAATGAATGATGGAAAAACGATTGGAACCATTTCCCTGTTTGACCTCTGTTTTCTGGGTATTGAGGTTACAGGGTTAAGGATTAGGTTAAAAATCACATTTTAAGAGAAATTGTAGAAATAGGTGGGGTACGACCACCGAAGTGAACCACCAGTGTAATAGTTGCATCTATTTGATTTTATCTCTACCAGACAAATAAAAGAAGAATCAAACTAAGCCGGTTTCCACTTTCGTCTGTGATGTCACAACTGTACTCAAAGTGCATCACTCATCTAATATCTGTAGAGGGCGCTGAGCAATTAAATTTTTGGTGCAACAGTGCTTTGTATGGAATATCGCTTGCAGCTTTTTCTCAACTTTTTTCCACCGCGCGGAGCCCGCTAGAGAGAATCGTTCTCCTAGCAGCAGAATATTATGATGAAAGCACAATCGGGAAGGATCTTTTCTAAATAAGAGTCCCCCTGCAAAGACATGCTAAACAAAGAATAGCTATTTTTTTTAGCCATCTCCTGCAATACTACTGTTTTTCACAGCATTGCAACCAGTGGTGTAAACATACCCCCCCAAAACTACTTAAGTAGTACTTTAAAGTATCTACTAAAGTATTTTCTATTTATATTTTTGACGACTTTTACTTAATTACATTTCTTAAGAAAAGTCATGCAATTTTTACTCAATATATTTTCCCTGACACCCAAACATACTTGTTACATTTTGAAGGACCGGAAAAGAGTCCAATTCACGCGCTTATTAAGAGAACATCCCTGGTGTTCCCTACTTACTCTGGTTTATCGGACACTCTAAACAGTCATGCTTCGTTTGTAAATGATGTCTAAGTGTTGGAGTGTGCCCCTGGATGTCCGGAAATAAATAAATAAAACATGGTGCCGTCTAGTTTGCTTAATATAAGGAATTTTAAATGATTTAGACTTTTACTTTTGATACGTGAGAATATTTTTGCAATTATATTTACTTTTGATACTTAAGTATATTTAAAACAATTGTTTTAGACTTTTACACAAGTAGTGTTTTACTGGGTGACTATCACTTTTACTTGACTCATTTTCTAGTAAGTTATCGTTACTTTTTTCTCAAGGATGACAATTAGGTACTTCTTCCACCTCTGACTGCAACTACTTTTGACAAAATGAATTAAGAATTTGAAGTATTTTATCCCAGCATTTCTTTTTGAAGTTTACACAAATACTGGTATGCTGAAATTTAAAGAAATACACTTTGAAAAAACAATCAAATATATGTTATTGGAATTACTTTATGGAGGGGGTGGAGAACGAAGTGCTGCTGAATATGTACAAAACAGGTCTCCCTCAAAAACGACACCTATTTGGTTAGTATAGACCCTACTGAGAATTTCCCACCCCACTTTAGCTGAGACAAGTATATTTGGTTTTCCCATGTAAAGTCTATTACAGTATTTCATTGGAGGATATAGATTGGGTGGAGTGAAAAGCCAGCAGCAGGCCTTGTGACACAGTCCCCCCTAAAAAACAAACCATATTTTGTTAGTAGGGACCCTAATGAGTATTTTTCCACTCCCCTTTAGCTAAGACAGGTAGAAAAGTTCTCTCTACAGCCCAATTCTCTCAACATACCAGCGTCAACATTGTATTTTTTCATTATTGGTCTTTAAAAAAAAAATCAACCTTATTTTGGATTTGTTTTCATAAATTACTTATCAACATTTCTTGTTGGCACAATAAAAGTGGCTGCTGATAAAAAAAAAATATATATTTGTAATCAACTAATGATATTGTAATGTGTTGAAATGCGGGCTTTTATCTAGATTTTTTTTTATTGCCATAACTAAAGTGACGTTATCGTTTGTGCTGCTGGCAGAATAGTACTTTGCGAGAAAAAGGAAGTAGAGTAGCTGGCTAGCAGTTATTAGTCAGCTCGAAAAGCCAGCCAGTAGGTTTGAAAAGGATGTACAATTCAACGTATTTTACTACAAGACAGGTTTTAATATTCGGGTAAGATAGCAATAGCAAACAGGTACACCACCTTGCAGATACATAACTTTGCGGGTTGCTTATGTTTTTGACCGTTAGATAATTTAATTGCGTAATTTTACTGCTTGATTCTGAACGACAACGTCCTTAGCTAACAGGCTAACGTTAGCTGAATGTATTTGGTTAGCCAGTCTTGATTTAATCAACAAGGGAACTACAAAAGCAGCTTTTTAAATTATCCGTCAGTTGTATGCGGGAAACACAATAAGGAAAGGAGTCATCTTAGACGATGAGAAAAACAACTGAGCAAGGTAAGATAATGTATGTTTATCTAGTTACAATGCTTGTTCTGAACGTAAGTTTGTCAATGAACAAATCAATGAAATATGGGAAGCAGACCCTAGACAATTGTTGTGCCGTATCCAAATCATTTGGTGTAGGAGTCTTAGTGAACTTAGTGTCGTTATAGTAATCAATAGTGATAAGACATTTCACTGCAGTTCATTGATGTCTATAATTCAAGTTACCTCAGTGTCTACTTCCTCTTTGATTATCATTCCAATGCCCAAAAAAAGCAGCCAGACAAGTTGGTAGTGAACTTAACAAAACCCATTTGCCTCTATACATTGTGACAACGAGTGCTCTTGCTCATTGTCTGAGCTTACACACACAAGTGTCGCTGACATACGTTTTATGACACATCTTGGAGCAAAAAAGAGTGGGGTAGCCAAGCTTCAAAGTTAGAGGACTCTCCTCTGTAATTCAGTCCCACGTCCTTTCACCTCCACCCAACCACATGCTGCCAAAATCCTCCGCAGCATTGTAGCTACATTACTGTGGAAAAACTTAATCACAAAAAGAAAAAGACCAAATAGGAACAAGGTCGTTCCATGTCATTTCAGCAAGCCCTGACACCCATCATCTCTTATTACAGAAACAAATTCAGAACAGTTAGAAGCAGATAAGATAAACATTCTGGAAACATTATTTTGTTGAAATATAATTATATCTCTGAGAAATTAAGGTAATTGATTGCACCCATATTGGCCATTTAAATGTTTTAGGATTCATATAATTTCGAATAAATATAGTACCTAACACATGATTTGGACCAAACTTTTTTTCTAATGAGTAAGACAACCACGGTACCACTTAATTTTTTATTTTATTTTTTGCATTTGTGGACCAATTCCAATGAATAGGAGGGATTCTTTAAAAAAAACACCTGGAACAGCACCATTTAGTGGTCAGAACCTGGTAAAATCAGGATGTAAGCTGGGACATAAACCCAACAACTTCAATAACTAATTTCTCTGGACAGGGGGGAAAAAACATCACCAAATTCACTGAAAATACATTACGTAGGATGAAGAAACAATACTCAGAGCCCCAGCTCCATACTACTTGTCAAACATAGAGAACTGGTACTATATACTTGTTGTTGGGGTGGGATGTGGGTGTCTTGACCATTTGTTTGGGTTCCTCAGGTCTAACTCATTGTTAGAAAATGTTTACTCCAACTTGGATTTTAGGTTATATTTTTAATATAATAATCCTATACATTTTTAAATACCCAACTTGTGTGCAATCAATTAGCTGAATTTCTCAGTGATCAAATTCAATTCAACAAAATAATGTTCCTGGAATACTACTCTCATCTGTTTCTAACATAAACGATTTCAGAACAATCTGAGATGGGGAGTGCCAATCGTCTTTTTTGTGCTTTTTAAGCTGCAAGATCCCAACAGTGAAATTAGGTGTAATGTTTCGCTGAAGTCTGTCATTCTTGAACTTGCTATTTGGTGTTATTCCAGTGGGGGTGTGTAATGTGCAAGTCATTTCCTTCTGATGAAATGGTGTATTTACACTTCCCTCTCTAAGCTGCTCTGTTTGCCATGTGTCTGCATTTAGTGGCCCTTACAGCTTCAACTTCTTTGAAAGAGTTCTGTGCTGAACAAGATACAGCGACCATTTTAACCCCTAACTCTGATTAGTAAACCTGATTGGGGAACAGGAAACCAATGTAATAAATAGAGACTTTGTTTCATAGCTGACTCAAATGCCTTGGAATGTTAAAGATATGAAAGACAGGGTTTCATTTGAATAATTTTCTTCTGGATGCACTGCAGAAAGCACACTGGATCCACATAGTTTTTTTTTTGTCTTAAGGGCCATATGGCCCCTGGCTCATACACCATTGCCCTACTGTTGTCAGGCTACTGGTGTTGGAAAAGTGGGAGGGTTAAAGCTCAGGGTGATGTTCCATTTTTAGGAGTCGAGTTCTAATTGGCCTAAACAGCCTGGCGGATGCAATTGAGTGGAACTGTGGGTGGAAAGATGATCAACGTAATTTCTTTATCAGCCAGATATGTCTTGATATTCACTCCATTTACAACACTTTGATAAAGGAATGCTTTGATACATCATTTTACAAGCAGTCTATTCTCTCTGATAGTAGGCTAATGTGATAGAAAATATTTGCTCCGTGTCTCAGTACATAGGCTAACTTAACAGAAATCCACACTTGTGTTGACTTCATCCACAATCCTTTTTCCTATTTGCACAGGCAACATTGCTTTTGCATAAGCAACTAAGCAGATGGGAAGCTCTTTTCAGAGAAGTCTCATCAGTTTGATTAATTCACCAAAACTAAACCTGTAGGTCTAGCACTTTAATACAGGAACTGTTGTTGTTCCCTGTTTATGTCTTATCAAGCACACAGCATGTTACACAACTGCATTAAATGTTTACACTTTTTAAATTAGGTTATTTCCTAGGCCCTACATTTCTTAGTCTCATACAATAGCCTTAACGAATGATGCTACTGTACAATGAGTGTACAAAACATTAAGAACACCTGCTCTTTCCATGACACTGACAGCTATGACCCCTTATTTATGTCACTTGTTAAATCCACTTCAATTAAGGGAAGGCGACAGGTTAAATAATTTAAGCCTTGAGACAATTGAGACATTGATTGTGTGTGTGTGCCATTCAGAGGGTGAATGGACACGACAAAAGATTTAAGTGCCTTTGAACAGGGTATGGTAGTAGGTGCTAGGGACAGTGGTTTGTGTCAAGAACTGCAACACTGCAGGGTTTTTCATGCGCAACAGTTTCCTGTTTGTATCAAGAATGGTCCACCACCCAAAGGCCATCCAGTTAACTAGGCACAACTGTGGGAAGCATTGAAGTCAACATGGGCCAGCATCCCTGTGGAACTTTTTTGACACCCTGTAGTCCATGGCCCAACGAATTGAGGCTGTTCCGAGGGGGAGGTGCACGCAACTCAATATTAGGATGGCGTTCCTAATGTTTGGTGTACTCGGTGTATGTCGGAGGCTTGAGTGTAAGCCATTGACTGTATGGTGTAGGCCTATTGTGTTTTTAATTGTGCGGATATGTGTTTCTTATTTTTAGATGATGACTCTCAGAAGTGGTTAAGCAAAGTGATGTATATGGGTGGGTGCGTTTAGTGAAGAGCTGAAAGCTGTCTGGGAACAATCTCTAGCGATCTTATCTCCAAAGCCTTTTCCTGACTGTGTCGTTCTGAGTTTCTCGAATAACTTGGGAAGTCACCCTCATTTTTCCACGCAGGCCCTAAGCAATGATGACTCATGGCTACTTTGCGAAATTAGGTCAGAGAAAGTATACTGAACAAAAATATAAACAAAACATGGAAAGTGTTGGTTTCATGAGCTGAAATAAAAAATCCCAGAAATATTCCATGCGCACAAAGTTTATTTCTCTCCGATTTTGTGCACAAATTTGTTTAAATCCCTGTTAGTGATTATTTCTCCTTTGACAAGATAATCCATCCACCTGACAGGTGTGGCATATCAAGAAGCTGATTAAACAGCATGATCATTACACAGGTGCACATTGTGATGGGTAGAGTAAAAGGCCACTCTAAAATGAGCAGTTTTGTCACACAACACAATGCCACAGATGTCCCAAGTTGAGGGAATGTGCAATTGGCATGCTGACTGCAAGAATGTCCACCAGAGCTGCTACCAGTGTATTCAATGTAAATTTCTCTACCATAAGCTGCTTCCAAAGTCATTTTAGAGAATTTGGCAGTACATCCAACAGGCCTCAATCATTAGGCCCTAATCTATGGATTTCACATGACTTGGCAGGGGCGCAGCCATGGGTGGGCCTGGGAGGGCATAGGCCCACCCACAAGGGAAACAGGCCCACCCATGGCTGCACCCCTGCCCAGTCATGTGAAATCCATAGACTAGAGCATAATGCATTTATTTCAATTGACTGATTTCCTTTTGAACTGTAACACAGTAAAATTGCTGCCTGTTGCATTTTATATTTTTGCGTAGTTTGTAATGAAGTAGGCCTATGCATGATACAAAAAGTGAATGTATGTGACTTCATAGATTTGAAACCATTCTGGTTTAATAGGTATCCATGTTTGGACTTGGAGTGTGGAGAAGGATGTGTAGCCCAGTGCTGGTATTGCAGTGTTCTCTGTAACGAACCCTGAAGAGTCCCTCTGCACTTCCATGGTCAGATTTTTACAAATATTTTTGTATATTTTTTAATCCTCCAAATGGTAAAGAATAGGATTTGGGAATCTGATCCTAGATCTGTTGTTCTCTTGTTAGAAACACTAATGAGTCCCCCAGCTCCCCCAGTCTGTTTATATGCTGCCTGGTCTACCTGTAGAAGTAGTCAAAGCCACCTGCCCTCGCATGATACTATACAACAGTCTCAGCAGTTATTCAGTGGCATTGAAATTATTTTAGAAGATGAAAGGACTTAAACTCACACAATTGCAGGAGTCGAGACTGCGACCAAAACAGTAGACCCTTTGACATGGCGATGCGACATCAATTTTAAAATTGGTCGCTAGGGTGGCAGTGAATTGTTTAATTTGGTCACATGTATTTTTTAAAGTTTACAATTAGCTTTTTATTTTTATTATCAAGATTTATTTAAACAGTAATGGGTATGCAAACCAGGTATAAAAGTTTGTTACAAAGTCATATTTAAATCTTGGCGATGGACAATTCAGTCATGAACTATTTAAATAAAAACATTTCTAAAGGCTTTCCCAATTAAATGTTGTAAACTCTGCCATTACATTGTGCTGTACAGAAACACTGCTAGTCAAACACAGGTCTCTTGTAGGGCGTGTAATTTAATTAATGGGAAACTCTACCCTCCACATTGGGGGGGATTGCTCCCAGACTGCAAAAGTTGTTTTCTGATGTCGTTGTTATGGACTTAAAAAGAAAGTAAAAAGAAGTGTGTGTGTGTGTGTGTGTGTGTGTGTGTATACACTGCTCAAAAAAATAAAGGGAACACTAAAATAACACATCCTAGATCTGAATGAATGAAGTATTCTAATTAAATACTTTTTTCTTTACATAGTTGAATGTGCTGACAACAAAATCACACAAATTATCAATGGAAATCAAATTTATCAACCCATGGAGGTCTGGATTTGGAGTCACACTCAAAATTAAAGTGGAAAACCACACTACAAGCTGATCCAACTTTAATGTAATGTCCTTAAAACAAGTCAAAATGAGGCTCAGTAGTGTGTGTGGCCTCCACGTGCCTGTATGACCTCCCTACAACGCCTGGGCATGCTCCTGATGAGGTGGCAGATGGTCTCCTGAGAGATCTCCTCCCAGACCTGGACTAAAGCATCCGCCAACTCCTGGACAGTATGTGGTGCAACGTGGCGTTGGTGGATGGAGCGAGACATGATGTGCTCAATTCGATTCAGATCTGGGGAACGGGCGGACCAGTCCATAGTATCAATGCCTTCCTCTTGCAGGAACTGCTGACACACTCCAGCCACATGAGGTCTAGCATTGTCTTGCATTAGGAGGAACCCAGGGCCAACCGCACCAGCATATGGTCTCACAAGGGGTCTGAGGATCTCATCTCGGGTACCTAATGGCAGTCAGGCTACCTCTGGCGAGCACATGGAGGGCTGTGCGGCCCCCCAAAGAAATGCCACCCCACACCATGACTGACCCACCGCCAAACCGGTCATGCTGGAGGATGTTGCAGGCAGCAGAACGTTCTCCACAGCGTCTTCAGATTGTCACGTCTGTCACATGTGCTCAGTGTGAACCTGCTTTCATCTGTGAAGAGCACAGGACGCCAGTGGTGAATTTGCCAATCTTGGTGTTCTCTGGCAAATGCCAAACGTCCTGCACAGTGTTGGGCTGTAAGCACAACCCCGATACCACCCTCATGGAGTCTGTTTCAGACCGTTTGAGTAGACACATGCACATTTGTGGCCTGCTGGAGGTCATTTTGCAGGGCTCTGGCAGTGCTCCTCCTGCTCCTCCTTGCACAAAGGTGGATGTAGCGGTCATGCTGCTGGGTTGTTGGCCTCCTCCACGTCTCCTGATGTATTGGCCTGTCTCCTGGTAGCGCCTCCATGCTCTGGACACTACGTTGACAGACACAGCAAACCTTCTTGCCACAGCTCGCATTGATGTTCCATCATGGATGAGCTGCACTACCTGAGCCACTTGTGTGGGTTGTAGACTCAGTCTCATGCTACCACTAGAGTGAAAGCACCGCCAGCATTCAAAAGTGACCAAAACATCAGCCAGGAAGCATAGGAACTGAGAAGTGGTCTGTGGTCACCACCTGCAGAACCACTCCTTTATTGGGGGTGTCTTGCTAATTGCCTATAATTTCCACCTGTTGTCTATTCCATTTGCACAACAGCATGTGAAATTTATTGTCAATCAGTGTTGCTTCCTAAGTGGACAGTTTGATTTCACATAAGTGTGATTGACTTGGAGTTACATTGTGTTGTTTACGTGTTCCCTCTATTATTTTGAGCAGTGTGTGTGTATATATGTGTATATATATATATCTGAGCAAAAAAGAAATGTCCCTTTTTCAGGACCCTGTCTTTCAAAGATCATTCGTAAAAATCCATATAACTTCACAGATCTTAATTGTAAAGGGTTTAAACTGTTTCCCATGCTTTTTCAAAGAACCATAAATAATTAATGGACATGCACCTGTGGAATGGTCGTTAAGACACTAACAGCTTACAGACTGTATGCAATTAAGGTCACAGTTATGAAAACTTAGGACACTAAAGAGGCCTTTCTACTGACTCTGGAAAAACTCCAAAAGAAAGATGCCCAGGGTCCCTGCTCATCTGCGTGAATGTGCCTTAGGCATGCTGCACGGAGGCATGATGTGGCCAGGGCAATAAATTACAATGTCCGTACTGTGAGACGCCTAAGACAGCGCTACAGGGAGACAGGATGGACAGCTGATTGTCCTCGCAGTTGCAGACCACCTGTAACAACACTTGCACAGGATCGGTACATCCGAACATCACAACTGCGGGACAGGTACAGGATGGCAACAACAACTGCCCAAGTTACACCAGGAACTCACAATCCCTCCATCAGTGCTTAGCCTGCCCGCAATAGGCTGAGAGAGGCTGGACTGAGGGCTTGTAGGCCAGTTGTAAGGCAGGTCCTCACCAGACATCACTGGCAACAATGTCGCCTATGGGCACAAACCCACCGTTGCTGGACCAGACAGGACTGGCAAAAAGTGCTCTTCACTGACGAGTCACGGTTTTGTCTCACCAGGGGTGATGGTTGGATTTGCGTTTATCGTTGACGGAATGAGCGTTACACCGAGGCCTGTACTCTGGATCGATTTGGAGGTGGAGGGTCCGTCATGGTCTGGGGAGGTGTGTCACAGCATCATCGGACTGCGCTTGTTGTCATTGCAGGCAGGCAATCTCAACACTGTGTTACAGGGAAGACATCCTCCTCCCTCATACCTTTCCTGCAGGCTCATCCTGACATGACCCTCCAGCATGACAAAGCCATACTGCTTGTTCTGTGTGTGATTTCCTGCAAGACAGGAATGTCAGTGTTCTGCCATGGCCAGCGAAGAGCCCATTGAACACGTCTGGGACCTGTTGGATCGGCGGGTGAGGGCTAGGGCCATCCCCCCCCCCCGTGACATCTCACAGCAAGAATGGGCAAATCTGGTACAGTCCATGAGGAGATGCACTGCAGTACTTAATGCATTTAGTGGCCACACCAGATACTGTTACTTTTGATTTTGCCCCTCCTTTGTTCAGGGACACATTATTCCATTTCTGTTAGTCACATGTCTGTGGAACTTGTTCAGTTTGTCTCAGTTGTTGAAACTTATGTTCGTACAAATATTTACACGTTCAGTTTGCTGACTTTGTTTTTTTTGCTGAGTGACATTGCTATACAAAATGGGATTTTCTTTTTTTGAGAGTGAATCTGATTAAACTCAGTTACCTGGAACAATAATTGGCATGGGCCTTCAGATCTTCAGTTCCACAGCTGCACCATTGAGAACATATTGACTGGCTGCATTCCGCTTGGCATCCGACTGCAAGGCGCTACAGAAGGTGGTGTGTACGGCCCAGTACGTCACTGGGGCCGAGCTCCCTGCCATCCTTTGCCTGGCTAGCTCAATTGGTAGAGCATGAGACTTTTAATCTCAGGGTTGAGCGCTCCACGTTGAGCGCTCTGTTTGGGGCTCCTGAGTGTCGCAGTCATCTAAGGCACTGCATCTCAGTGCTGTAGCCGTCACTACAGACCTTGGTTCGATTCCAGGCTGTATCGCAACCGGACGTGATTAAGAGTCCCATAGGGCGGCACACATTTGGCCCCGGGTTGTTTGGGTTTTTCCCGGGGTAGGCCGTCAATGTAAATAAGAATTTGTTCTCAAATCTCTTGCCTAGTTGTTTTTTATTTTTTACATATGTACATATTTCACACACACAGGCGGTTTCAGAGGAAGGACCTAAAAATGGTCAGACCCCCCCGGACTAACTCTTCTGTCTCGTCACATATGCTGATGATTTATTAACAATGAAATAGAGATCTCTTTCACTATACTTTGTAGAAGCATTTAAATGATGCTTTCCCGGGCCAGTATTCTTGTCATTTGGCCCAGTAGCTTTCAGTTGGCACTGGCAAATTTATCTGAATGTCAAGCCCTGCAAGGGCATGCTAATTTAAAAGATGGCTAGTCATTATTAGCCTGGTTCTGTATAGAATGCAGGTACATTTTTGGGACACAGGTCATTATCGTTGCACAGTGTCAAAAAATCTGTGACCAGATCAAGAGCTGGTGCCATCAACTGGAAAAAGTTTGTTTGGAACCCTGACTTGGAGAGGAGCTACTGCCTTGAAATGACAGTTCTGTAATAAATAGGCTAGGCCAAGTTGTGACTTTACTTTGAAAAGACATCGAAATCTAATGGAACTGTTAAATCACTAGAGAAATGAGAATGATTCAGCCCTAAGTTACTATGTGATAATATTGCTGAGGACATTTCTTGGCATGAAGGTCGTGGACACGTAGAGGCCTGTCTTTGTGTTTTTCAGGGAGACTGTTTTCTTCCTGTCTCCTGTTGAATACTGGGATGGGCAGGGAGGAGTGATCCTTTGTTAGTGTAGTTTACCTTTAGGCTTTCATTGTGAATAATAATTTGTTCTTAAATGACTTGCCTAGTTTAAATAAAGGTTAAATAAAAACCTTTCAGTTCCCTCACCAAGTAACTCATTCACTGTCCATAGGCTAGTGTTCAAAAAAGGTGACAAGTTGTCATTATGTAGGCATATTACAGTAATGCACTCCTTTAAGAACATCTGTCCCAATTTATATTTGCATTAATTCCAAGTACAGTATAGGAGTTTGTACCAGCATTTGTTGTATTTATTTGAACACTAAGCCATTGGTTCTTATAAGCTCAGCAGGTTGCCCTGAACTGGTAATTTCTGAAAAGTTTGTCCAATATAGGCTAGAATATGGAGTTGTTCTTGCAGGTGTTGGGGCCAGGTCCTCTGTCTCTGTCTGTGATTGGCTGAGGTTTTTGTCAGAGTGGGCCTCTAATCCAGAGGAGCCTTGCCTGCAGTATATTGACAGGAATGCTCCTGGGTGTGTCGTTATGTGGGGAGAAAGAAGAAAAAGAGCTTTGAATTCTGCAGTGAGCAGCTAACCAAGCTATGTGGTGCGGATTTGGCGACGACGTGGTTTTTTTTGGTACTTTTTAAACGTATGGAAAACGCTTAAGCTGGAGACAGAACTTGGACGGCACTCCAGAATCCTGCTGGCAACTCTGATCTCTCAATGTGGGCAATCTGAATTTATTGTGAGTTTATAAATAGCTGCAATTGCAGTGTATAAGTGAAAAAGCAAGACTGTCAATTTGAAGGGATATATTTGTTTGGGGCTGTTGTACTGAGCCTTCATTCAGGCCACCACAGCCATCATAAAATAACATGCACATAATGAAGTAAAACATAATGACGTCATGATGATGAATGATCAAAGACTGAACTAGGTGTTTAGCTGGAGTTTTAGTGTAGCTTAATGTTCATCCACAAAATGCAGCAATTTTCTAGCAGAGTGACGTGTGAAGTGTGTGAGTCATGGACAGGTGACTGCATTTAAAAGCCACTTGTCGCATCATGCACGTCAAAGAGCTATCCCAGAAGATGGCGTAGGCTTAGACAACATCTTAATATGCACTTTCAAAGTCATATCACAGGTTTAGGGGCAGCCCCTGTAGACATTTTCCTTGGTTGTCTTGTCCAGACAGGGAGGGAGGTACCCAAACAGGTACTGGTAGTGTTTTAAAATATTCTATTCCTGTAGACTAGGCCATTCTACATTTATAAATAATATACTGTAAAATTAGTATCCCAGGTCAAGTAGAGACTATTGGACCATGGCTCTACACCTACCCACTAGCGGTTCGGTCCCTGAGCTTCGCTCTCTCAGGAAGAGCGCTGTCTGGCCATGTGTGTGGTGTGGACAGGATGACTGGTTGTTTGCCCTGGTGAGAAGTAATGCATTCCCCCCTCTATCCTTTGTGGTCATTGAGCCAGGCCCAGAGACATGACAGGCACTCCCCTGCACCAGACCCAGTCCTAGCATCCACCTTAAACCTGGCTACTCCAGAATCACAACGATCGGTCAAGGTCACCCTGTTTTCTCCATTTCCTCTGACTAGCAGTACAGGTCCTGGGTGCGCTTTGGTTTCCTGTTTTTAGAACATTAGCCTGATATTGATGCTTCATAAACTTCAGAATTGCTGTAATATGTCCATGGCTGAGTTACTTGTAACTTTTCACATCGCAACCAATTCATCTATGAAGTGAAGTGAATTCCCCCGCTGCTCCTCATGATGGTGATGATGAATATCAGTGGCCTGTTCCAGTGCCACAGTTCCAAGGTTCCTCTGGAGACCAAGGCCCAGTAAATAAACACTGTGTACTTGAGAGAACACAGAGAAAATAACACTAGGCTAAAGAGACCCGTTTATAATGGGGCTCCCACCCACCATTTTGACTTGACGATTAATGACGGCACAGGTGCAAAGGAGGGACATTTTTGAAAAAATAAATAAATCAGCCAGGCGAGGCAATAATAGTGACGAATGATTCCCATTGAATGTGCCAGCTAGTCCAGCAACGGCAGTCAGTGTGACTGAACTGAACTCTGTATATGTTCCAGGCTGCAGCTCGAGCTGGCTGCGTAGTGAGGGATGCCTTAACGATTATGGTGAGTGATGGGTGGGAAAGAACAGAAGACCTACCGTAGACTCAGTGTTTAGCGATTGCCCGGGTTCACCTGGTTGCGTTGGCTTGTAATCTATTTTTACCTTTGTCCAAGCCTGTCTGTTCACGGCTGAATGTCTCTATGTATGTTATGTTTTCGTGGAAGATACTATATCTTGCTGAATGTTAATATAATTTACATTTTAGGGTCATTTGGGACCACCAGTAGCCTAGTTGTAAGATCGAGTCCTCGAGCTGACAAGGTAAAAATCTGTTCTGCCCATGAGCAAGGCAGTTATCCCACTGTTCGTTCATAGGCCGTCATTAAGAATTTGTTCTTACCTTTATTTAACTAGGCAAGTCAGTTAAAATACATTTTTAAAAAGGATCCATATGGAAGTGGCACTGTCAGCAGGCCTAGGCTGTAGGCCTAGACCACATTTTATGGTTCGGGCAACATTGTGGTTTTGAGATGGCATTGTAGTTCAGAAAAATTAACTGACTTAACAAAACAATGTGCTTGAAGCTGTTTAGATCATGGTCAGTAAAGTGACAAACTGTGGATTTTCAAGGTGAGAAAGGAGTTATCCTTTCTAAAATGGTTGTAGTCGCACCTTTTTAGTGCAGGAACCCGATAGGGCACCCAAACATCACCAGGGGCACGCCACAGTGAAGACTGTACCACTGCCCTATAGGAAGAGATTACACAAGCCCTCCTTGGTAACAGACAAGCTCCTTATATCAACATGCTGTTTCATGGCAATCCCGGTTGAACACATGGTTTAGTCTGATGGGGTGTGGTCCGGGTTTAGTACTTGACCTTAAGCTCCTGTCTTCAGAGCATTGTCTACTAGGAGTAGGAGTGAGGGAGTATGGGAGGGCTTAGCAAGGGGGGGAGGGAACAGTTAGTGGCTATTCTGGTGCCACAATGGAGTCATGTGTTTTTAGAGCAGAGGCCCACATGAGTGCTCCCGCACAATATCCCCTCTGTCTGCCTCCTTGCCACAACTTCCCATTCACCTCTTGAGTTCTGCCACTTGACGCTCACAGCTGCTCCCTCCACGCCTCCCCCTATTCTTGCCCACATCTTGAGAGAAGAATACCCCCCCCCCCCCCAGTCTCTTTACTCAGGCTTATTCAGGAGGGATGCAGCATTACAGAATGTACAGACATGTTTCGATGGGATGTAGATTGAACAGTTGTCAGCTCCAGAGGCCTCTAACTGTAAATAGTCTGCTCTATGGTTTATTTCTCTCTTCAAAATTCTGCTCCACACTGACCTAACCCCCACCAGGTCTGAGCAGTTTTAAGGGCAAAAGGCAGGATGTCCTGAGCCATGGAATGCTCTGGATTTCCTTATTGTAAAGGTAATGTTTCATGTGACCGCATTGAGTTGTTTCGGCTCATCCACCTGACTGAAGGCACATTTCCCCTTTAACACCGTCATCCCCATCCATTCAAGCTGCCTTCTGGTTAAAATAATCTTCTGCTGGGAACTCCTCTATTCTCATGCATGCAGGTCCTCTGGATTGAAAGTTGTGATTAAACATCGTTGGTCTGCTGCATGTGGTTTATAGACTTGTTAGCTGACAACGTCCCAAATGATGGGGCAGAAGTCTGTTGTGTTATGATTCTGGACGGTCAGATAACTGGCAACAGTAACAAGAAGTTTATGTTGGGAATTTGTAGGTGGCTTATTTCAGATCATTGTATCTTGTTATTGATACCTTGTTTTGACTCCTGACACATCTATACTAATATGTGAAAAATTCTCTGCTAACCAACAAAATGTGATGTCTCAAATGCATCACTACAGTTACTTGTCACATGCATTATAAACAACAGGTGTAGACTAACAGTGAAATGCTTAATTATGGGTAGCGCTGTTAAGGTGACCGTATAACCGCCACAACGGCGGTCACGAGTCATGACTGCAGTTAAATTCCACTTCACTGTTTAGTCATCGTAATTGGGCTTCTCCAAGAGCTGATGCTGCTGATGGTCATTATTAGCCTACCAAACTTTCTAACTGCCTGGTACTCAGCACTACATTTGATTTATTTATTTAAACTTTATTTAACTAGGCAAGTCAGTTAACTTCTCACGGGCAGGTGTTCAACAACTTCCGGTGAAATTGCAGTGTATGAAATTCAAATTATAGAAATATTTAACATTCATGAAAATACAAGTGTCATACATAAAAATAAAGCTTAACTTCTTGTTAACCTCTTGGTGTTAGGGGGCAGTATTTTCATTTTTGGGAAAAAACGTTCCCGTATATGGCTGTGAATGTACCATCAACGAGCTTACGCTTTCTACGTATTCCCCAAGGTGTCTACAGCATTGTGACGTAGTTTTACGCATTTCTGTTGAAGAATAGCCGTATGGGGACACATTGCGTAAGTGGTCACATGGTGGCTCCGAGAGATTATTGCGTAAAGTGCAGAGGTAGCCGTTACTCCAATCGGTACTAGAGAAAAAGGAATTGTCCCGATGGATATATTATCGAATAGATATTAGAAAAACACCTTGAGGATGGATTCCAAACAACGTTTGCCATGTTTCTGTCGATATTATGGAGCTAATTTGGAATATATTTCGGCGTTGTGGTGACCGCAATTTCCGGGCGATTTCTCAGCCAACCGTGAAGAACAAACAGCTATTTCGCCTACATAAATATTATTTTTTAGAAAAAATTAACTTTGGCTATCGACCTGGGAGTCTCGTGAGTGAAAACATCCGAAGTTCATCAAAGGTAAACAATTTAATTTGATTGCTTTTCTGACTTCCGTGACAAGTTTGCCTGCTGCTAGTAAGGCATAATGCTATGATAAACTTACACAAATGCTTGTCTAGTGTTGGCTGTAAAGCATATTTTGAAAATCTGAGATGACAGGGTGATTAACAAAAGGCTAAGCTGTGTTCCACTATTTCACTTGTGATTTTCACTTGTGATTTTCATGAATAGGAAGATTTTCTAGGAAGATGTATGTCTGTTGCGTTATGCTAATTAGTGTCAGATGATGATGATGATAACGTTCCCGTTCACGGGCTGGGCGTCACTACAGGTTAATCCAGCCGCTGTGTCAGATTTTACAAAGGCTTTACGGCGAAAGCACACCATGCAATTATCTGAGGACAGCGCCCTGCATTCAAAAGCATGAAAAACATTTTTCAACCAGGCAGGTGTGCCATGAACGTCAGAAATAGCGATATAATACATGCCGTACCTTTGAAGATCTTCTTCTGTTGGCACTCCAAAAGGTCCCAGCTACATCCTTTTGTTCGATAATGTCCTTCTTTATATCCCCAAAAACTCAATTTAGCTGGCGTGCTTGATTCAATAATCCACCGGTTTCCCAAACGTTACCAATAAACTTCTACAAACAAGTCAAGCAACGTTTATAATCAAACCTCATGTACCCTAATATATAAATAAACAAAATTAAGGTGGAGAATCGTTATTGTTTTTATTGGAGATAAACAACAAAAGTTATGCTCTCATCCAAATTCTAGCTCATTTTTCCAACAACCAGCCTGAAACTCTTTCTAAAGACTGACATCTAGTGGAAGCCCTAGGAACTGCAATCTGGGAGGATTTCGCCGAATAATAAACATGACAGCCATTGGAAACAGTGGTAGGCTGAATTAATTTTGGGGGGGATGGTTTGTCCTTGGCATTTGCCTGCCATATCAGTTCTGTTATACTCTCAGGCATTATTTGAACAGTTAAAAAAAACTTTAGAGTTTTCTATCCAAATCGACCAATTATATGCAAATTCTAGCTTCTGGGCCTTCTGGGCACACTTTTCATCCGGATGTCAAAATACTGCCCCCTACCCCAGAGAGTTTAAGAGTGAATTCATATTTACAATGATGGCCTAGGAACAGTGGGTTAACTGCCTTGTTCAGTGGCAGAATGATAGATTTTTTTACCTTGTCAGCTCGGGGATTCGATCTAGCAACCTTTCGGTTACTGGCCAAACGCGCACCACACAGTCGGTGCCTGTATTTAGTTCATGCTAGTGAGGTCCGAGAATCCACTCTCCCATAGGTACGTGGTTGCAAAGGGCATCCGTGTCTTAACAGCGTGATCACAGCCCAAACCAGAAATCTGGCAGTGGCTTCTGACTTTTACATTCAATTTTCACAGAACCGCTTGTTCAATTTCGATGAGGCTCTCTTGTTCAGATATTGATACGTGGACTGGAGGCAGGGCATGAAAGGTATAACGAATCCAGTTGTTTGTCGTCATTTTGGAAAGTACCTGCGTAATTGCGCACCCAATTCACTCGGGTGCTTCGCTATGCCACATTTGACATTGTCCGTAAGCTTTGAGTTAATTTGCACATAAAATCATACAATGATGGAAAGACCTGTCTGTTGTCCTTGTTAATGCAGACCGAGAAGAGCTCCAACCTCTTAATCATAGCCGCAATTTTTGTTCCGCACATTGAATATAGTTGCGGAGAGTCCCTGTAATCCTAGATTCAGATCATTCGTGCGAGGAAAAATTCCCACCCAGATAGGCCAGTCGTGAGAAACTAGTCGTCATGCAAGCGTTAAGACAAGTGAAAAGTATGGTCAGTGAAAGAACTTTAAGATCATCTCAATTAAAACATGTTTATACTTTGCCCCTTGATAACCAGCGCACTTCTGTATGTTGTAGAAGTGTTACATGGTCGCTGCCCATATCTTTGTAAAGTGCAGAAAATACGGAAGTTCAGGGGCCTTGCTTTAATAAAGTTAACCATTTTCACTGTAATGTCCAAAACGTTTTTCAAGCTGTCAGGCATTCCCTTGGCAGCAAGAGCCTCTCAGTGGATGCTGCAGTGTACCCAAGTGGCGTCGGGTGCAACTGCTTGCACTCGCGTTACCACTCGACTGTGTCTCCCTGTCATGGCTTTTGCACCATCAGTACAGCTACCAATATGAGCAGCAGCTACGTTTGGCTACATAGTGGAATTCCCGCGAGAGAGTAATGGTTAATAGGTTTGGATGTTAATTATTTGACTAGGCTACCTGTATTTGACATTGTGTTAATTCGTTGAACACTAGATGGTTAATTAAATTGTATTTTTTGCAGTGAAACAAGCCTAATCAGGCAGGGGGGGAAAACATCACCCAAATGTATAGTTCTGTTGGAAATATAAATGGACTTTTGAAATGTATTTAAAAATCAATAAATTGGAATCTTACTTATTTGGATTACCCACGACAGCATTGCGCGTACCCCAGTTGTGGGAATACCTGACATAAACTGTAGGCATTTATCTGACAATATTTTATATTGTATGATTTTTATAGTAAGAAGAATAGAATTGTACTTAGCTGAATAAAGTAGAAAGGATATTTTTCCCATTCCGGAGCGAGTGCACATATGAAGTGGCTCTGAGCATAAAAGTGATACTTTGAAACGGGTCCTATACGATAGACCTTAATGGCTTAGAAATCCAAATGATATATATTGGCCTGCATGATGCTAGGATTTGAGAAATTTGCATCTCAACTAGAGGTCGACCGATTAATCGGAATGGCTGATTTAATTAGGGCCGATTTCAAGTTTTCATAACAATCGGAAATCGGTATTTTTGGGAGCCATTATGGTATTGGAATGCAGTGGGCATGTTGACTGCAGGAATGTCAACCAGAGCAGTTGCTACATTACTTCATGTTAATTTCTCTACCATAAGTCACCTCCAATGTCATTTTAGAGAATTTGGCAGTACGTCTCACCAGCCTCACAACTGCAGACCACGTTTAACCATGCCAGCCCAGGACCTCCACATCTGGCTTATTCACTTACAGGATCGTCTGAGATCAGCCACCTGGACAGCTGATAAATTGTGGGTTTGCACAACTGAATTTCTGCACAAATTGTCAGAAACCATCTCGCGGAAGCTCATCCTCCTCACCAGGGTCTTGATATGACTGCAGTTCGGTGTCGTAACCGACTTCAGTGGGTAAATGCTCACCTTCGATGGCCACTGGCACGCTGAAGAAGTGTACTCTACACAGATGAATCCCGGTTTCAACTGTACCGGCAGATGGCAGACTGCGTGTAGGGTTTTGTGGTGGCGAGTGGTTTGCTGATGTCAACGTTGTGAACAGAGTGGCGCATGTTTGCGGTGTGGATAGGCGCAAGCTATGGACGACAAACACAATGGCATTTTGAATGCACAGAGATGCGTGACGAGATCCTGAGGCCCATTGTCGTGCCATTCATCCTCCGCCACCACCCCATGTTTCAGCATAATGCACTCCCCCAGTTTGCAAGGATATGTATACAATTCCTGAAAGCTGGAAATGTCTGTTCTTCCATGGCCTGCATACTTATCAGAATTGCCACCCATTGAGCATGTTTAGGATGCTCTGGATCAATGTGTATGACGGAGTGTTCCAGTTCCTGACAATATCCAGCAACTTCGCACAGCCGTTGAAGAGTGGGACAACAGGCCGCAAATCAACAGCCTGATCAACTCTATGCGAAGGAGATGTGTCGTGCTGCATGAGGAAAATGGTGGTCATACTAGATACTTACTGGTTTTCTCATCCACGCCCATACATTTTCTTTTCAGCTTTCTGTGAACCAACAGATGCATATTTGTATTCCCAATCATGTGACAGCCATAGGTTCGGGCCTAATTAAGTATTTCAATATGAACTGTAACCCAGTAAAGTCTTTGAAATTGTTTTCTGTGTTAAAAAAAGTTTGACACCCCTGTTTGTAAGCTTTTAAATTCATTCTCAACTGTTTTATATTTTCCAGCGAGGGAGGTGTGGTGGGGTATACAAAATGGCCAACTTTGAGCACCTTTTTGTCTCTTGAATGATTTGTCATTCTGGTCCAAAAATTCACTTTCTGACCTCTTCTCCAATGGGTAAATATGTATTGAAAGGTTTCTTTCAAATCAAAATGGGTTAAAGTGATTTAGAACCCTCTGCTCTAAAAGAGGGGAAGAATTTGGTGGGTTGACTGGGAGAAGGTAAAAACAAGTAGGCTTATTACCTAGTGTTAAAACAATTAGGCCTACACAGTAAGCATGAGCCCCTATAAAATATGCCATCATGACCGCAATGAAAACCATTTATGAAGTGCCATTTTAAACCGGCCTAAAAAAATATGTTTCATTGTCACATACGGGCGGTATGTAGCCTAGTGGTTAGCGCATTGGGCCAGTAACCGAAAGGTTGCTAGATCAAATCCCCAAGCTGACAAGGTAAAAATCTGTCGTTCTGCCACTGAACAAGGCAGGTAACCCAATGTTCCTAGGCCGTCATTGTAAATAAGAATTTGCTCTCAGCTGACTTGCCTAGTTAATTAAAGGTTCAATTAAAAACATGTGGTGGTTTACAGGGTCCACCATAGTAGTACGGCACCCTGGAGTGAATTATGGTGAAGTGCCCTTGACCATCACCAGAATTTTCATCTAGACTCTGGTATTCAAACCAGCGACCTTTCGGTTACTGGCCCAACACTAACTGGCTACCTGTCCCCCCTAGCCTACTTCAAACGGAGAAAAGGTTTGTTTAAAACCATGAAAAGGAGACCAACCATGTTGTTTTCCTTCCTGGTGTGTGGACACGCGGTGGCCTGGCCTATAGCACTCATAGCTCCTCTCCTGACACCCTTTGCAGGGGAAACTAAGTAACTTGGCATCTGGACTGTGTTACTGGAGCAGTGCCACATGTGAGGCTGTGGGGGGGCAGAGCTTGGGAGCTCGTGCCAGGCCTGTCGGATTACCGACCTGCTGTGTAAATTACACAAAGGGGTTTTATTGAGCCCAGCTAAAATTGGTGTTGAATTCCCTGAGGAACAGAGGGAGAGGTTCGATGTACAGTCTCATCCCGGGGTCATGATCCAGTTATATATTTTGCAAAAGTACTCCCTGCTGCTGCATGCATGCCAATCAGCCCTCTGCGTGTCCCATGAAGACCTTGTATGAACACAGTGTTAGGTCTATGCCTGCCTTCCAAGAGATGTGAGCTTGTGACGAAAGCTGGCTATTTGTTTATCTATTGATCACTTGTGCATGTTTCTGCATTACCTAATCAATACATTGCAGTCTGTGGCCCATACTCACTGGCATCCCACTGTTAGTACTCTTCCATTTGGTACTGATGGGCTATTCCAGAGGAGAATAGCCCATCAGATGTCTGGCTGGCTCATGGTTAGTCTTTCCCTTGTCTGTCAGCTTACTTTTATATGGAATATTTTACCAAATGTTTATTTAACATTTGAGTAATTTAGCAGACAATTACTTACAATTGCTTACAAAGACTTACAATTAGAGCATTTATCTTAAGATTGATGTGGTTGTCACTCTCAGCTGTCTTGGCGAGTACATTTTCCTTAAATAAAATGGCAATGTCAGTGCTAGTGGAGGTGGCAGAACGGGGTGTAGAGTTTGAGAATATACAAATCGAATGCAGTTAGGGATCCCTCTATTCTCCTATTTACTTTTCCCTGAAGAAAGAAGCAGATTATTTTTGAACTCGTGTTTTGTTAATGACTGGCAAGGTTTAGGGAACCAAGTGGTGTTGGTGGGGAGGAGGGGGCTGCCTGCATCGCTCTTTTCTGCTGGCCCTTGAGTTTCTCTCTGCCCTGGCCGTCTGCTAGAAGAGTTAAATCTCTGAGGTGTTCCTTAAACAAAGGCAGTGTTTCTGTTTCAGCCACATGCTTCAGCGGGAGGCTCTCTTTCATTCAGACTGACTCTGTTTGCATCTGCACTTTATAAAAGGGACTCTGGCTGATTTTTCCACTGCAGGCCCTTTTTGTGCCGGGGGGACAATCTGTTTTGCCCCGGGCCAACTCTACTGCTCATCCCAATCAGGCTTGCTGCTGACCGCCTCAATGGCCCTCGTCTCCTCTTCCCCCCCAAAGAGAATTAGGTGGTCTGCAGGAAGATATACTCTTCCTCTAAGACTGATAGTTGCCTTTTAGCTAATCCTGTGTCACACTAATGGGAAGCCTAGCATAACCCTTACATTCATCATAGCATGGGAAGCCTGTACAGCATTTATCCTGCCCCTCCCGCTTGCCTTGTTCAAAAGGATTGTCTCCTAGCTCATGTCCTAGGAGACCAGGCCACTCAGAATTCACATCCTGTGGGTTGACCCCCAAAGAGCTATGTTGTGTGGGGGTTAATGACCAAACGCCTTCATTGGTCTGTCTCAGTAATGGCTCATTTACTTTCTGCCAGTCACCCAGTGGTTGCTCAGCTTTGACTGGCTGCTCTGTGTTTGCAGAATCCTGACAGCCGTCTGCAGTTCACTGACTAATGTAGCGAAATGCTCGTAATCTTAAGGCTGTCAGCTTGGTCAAACACCCTGAAAACAACTGTTCATAAAAGCTATAGCAAGACCCATTCATTGTGGAATGGGGTGGGATCCTCTCTCAACTGTATTGCACTTCAGGCTTTGCTCCCCCACTTTGGGTGGGGTTTATAGCTTTAAATGGCATGGAGGAGTGAGTAACATGGCACAGTTGGCATACCAGGCTAGGCAGTCAGGGAAATGCTGCAACTTGAGTGATTTGCCTATCTCTCTCTGTGCCAAGTGGGATCTGTTATGTTGATAAAATCTGTGTATGCGACGTGGTGTTTACAGATTTCTGTTCCTTGCCCCATATTGAAGCTGGCACTGCTATTTCGTTTCACCAGTGTTTCCAGAAACACACTCCTATTTTCCATCACAAAAGGTTTGTTTGGCTCTCATACTTTATGTGCTTCCAGTAAAACAGTTATAATTTGTGTGCAAGCATTTTATGTCCGTCTTGGTGACGTCATTAAGGTTCAGTAAAGCTGAACTCGAGGGCTATTCGCCTACTCTAAGTTTTGAGAATGGAGCTCATTGAAATATTGGTCACATCACAAGTGATATTTGTTACGGTCCTTGGAGGCATAGGATTGAAAAGCCACAACAAAATGTCCAGTGATGGAAATATGTGATCTTACACAAACTGGCCTAGTTTACATTGCTCTAAGGGTGCTTTAACAAGAACTTTCATTGAAATCTTGAGACAGTCATCATTGTTTAAATGGTTAGGAAATGCTGTCTTTACTCTCATTACCCTTACAAAATGTAATGAGAGTAATCTGATTTAGGCCAGACCTAGGTTAAGCGTACCTATTAAGTCACTTAAATTTTAGATTGATTATAAAAAAAAAAAAATCCTTTATTTTAATGTAGTTCTATCCATACATTTTTATTCTAAGCCAATCAAATGTTTTTATTAAGTTATGGACTGTTGTGTAAATTCCAACTAATGTACAATTTCAAAGCTGCAAAAAATACTTTTGGTGTGGAGGTGACCCTCAAACACATTTCCCAAATATATATTTTTTGTACCTACTCAGTATAGCTTTTTGAGGTAGTTTCGGTTCGATTATTAACAAATACTCAATACTTTCTTTTTCTATTTTTTTTTTTTTTTTTACATTAAATGTGCTGCTGTGCCATGAGTGTCTCCACATTACTGCTTATCACTTAACCATTTATTCACTTGAATAAACTAATTTAATTTTTTTGTTTTAGGCCTATTTGACTTTATTTCAATCCAAGTCATATGTCCTTAGAGCTGCTGCCTATGCTGTCTGACAATAAGTATTTTAGTAGTTCTTCAAAGTAAAAAGGCATACTTTTACAACTGCTGATTACCAACTATTAATCTTAAAGCATGTATTTTCAAGTAGATACCTCGTGAAGCAACTGGTCTCTATCCCTCTCGATTGTCTCTCCATTTCAGACCTGACAAATAGAGATAATAATAATAATATATGCCATTTAGCAGACGCTTTTATCCAAAGCGACTTACAGTCATGTGTGCATACATTCTACGTATGGGTGGTCCCGGGATCGAACCCACTACCCTGGCGTTACAAGCGCCATGCTCTACCAACTGAGCTACAGAAGGACCTGACTTGGAATTAAATAATTGTAATCAAATAAGCGTAAAACAAATGTAAACTGTGTGTACTACCTTTCAAAAGTTTGGGTCACTTCCTTGTTTATGAAATCTTTTTTTTGTCCATTAAACCAACTTGAAATTGATCAGAAATACAGTGTAGACATTTGATATTGTAAATGACTATTGTAGCTGGAAACGGCTGAAAAAATTTATATATATATATATATACACACACACTTAGTTTATTATATATTTATATATATATATATATATAATAAACAAAATGTATGGAATATCTACATAGGTTTACAGGGGTCCATATTCAGCAACCATCACTCCTGTGTTCCAATGGTACGTTGTGTTAGCTAATCCAAGTTTATCATTTTAAAAGGCTAATTGATCATTTGAAAACCCTTTTGCAAGCATGTTAGCACAGCTGAAAACTGTTTTTAAAGAAGCAATACAAAAACTGGCCTTTAGACTAGTTTAGTATCTGGAGCATCAGCATTTCTGGGTTTGATTACAGGCTCAAAATGGCCAGAAACAAAGACCTTCTGAAACTCGTCAGTCTATTATTGTTCTGAGAAATGAAGGCTATTCCATGTGAGAGATTACCAAAACTGAAGTTCTCGTACAACGCTGTGTACAGCTCCCTTCGCAGAACAGCTTAAACTGACTCTAACCAGAATAGCGTTTGGGAGGCCCTGGTATGCAACTAAGAAAGAGGACAATTGCATTAGTGTCTAGTTTGAGAAACAGACGCCTCACAAGTCCTCAACTGGCAGCTTCATTAAATAGTACTCACAAAACACCAGTCTCAACGTCAAGAGAGGCGACTCTGGGATGCTGGCCTTCTAGGCAGAGTTTCTCTGTCCAGTGTCTGTTCTTTTGCCCATCTTAATCTTTTTTTGAATCAGCTTTCAGATAACTTTCAATTACTTATGGTCTTTGCAAGTCCCCCCCCTGTTTTTTTAATACATTTTATTTGAAATTTGATTGGATATGAGTGCAACTTTTCATGATGAATAGTAATGATCAGTTTTTTAAATAACTTTAGGTGAGATTCATGTAATTTTACATAAGAACTATTCTTTTGTACATTTTTTTTAAATTTGGAAAAATAATTTAAATCATTTTAAGAGGTGGACTAATTTGGGACACCCAAGTGCTTAAAGGTACATTCGGTAGCCTACCCATTAAGCACAGTCTGGACTTGTCACATATTTTAAATATTTGTACGTCTTATTAAAACAAGTAAATTCATAACATCACATTAGAGAGAATGAAATATTAATCTAATTTTCTTAGAAATTAGGGCAGTATATGATCAAAATGTCTAAACTTTGGTCTCAATAGGGATATTGGGCTCAGTAGATAGCCTACAGCACACAGACAATACATGATCTTTTATCTCTGGAATTCTGGGCATCCTCCAAGCTTCCAGGAGGTTCTGCATTTGGCTAAAACTTTCGCAGTAACCCTTTTCGACTATGTTCTGAGACCCCTCGCACGGCTTTGCTTCTCTGCTTTGAAGCCGGTGTGGGTATCAGTGGAAAGAGTTAAATTGACAAATTTAAACCAGACCAGCTCATAATGGAGGATAATGATAATGCTGTTTTTGTGGTCCCAGTATTTTTGCATGCCTTGGCATTTTACCGGCCGGATTTCTGGGGTTGTGGTCAACAATTGAGTCACTGGCTGCTGTTTTGTAGCGATTTCCCTTCTGAATGATTCCAGAGTGTCTTACTATTGATGCCCATCTCTGGCTATGGTCTCTTTACAGCTTTGTTGCTGTTCTGTTTGGGAGCAATTTATAGTGAATGTGGAGAAGAGGCCTACATTTGGTAATGCAGGCTTTTTGTATGTTTACCAAGAGGAAACAATGGCTTTTAAGATGTTTTGATTACAAAACAAACCAATTCCTCCTTTTGGGAGAGGGACTCGTTTTTGGGCATGTAGGTCGACATTTTGTATTTTTCACATTGAAAAAAACTAACTCTGGCTTGACGACAGCAGTGATAAATGATGGTTATGCGCCTACAGTAATTTACGTCTTTCTTGTCTCTCTTTCTCGGGGTTCACTCAGTAGAGCCACCAGTGCCAAGTTAGGTTACATGATATGTTACACTGGGCTATAATCTGCTGTTTTCTGCTTTTTGTTTTTAGCTCATTGTTTTACACCAATATTAGTTATAGATAGCTATATTATATTCCTTTGCTTTCTTCCTTTTAGATGTACTTGGATACGGGCAGATCCACAGTAACAGAATTACACGAGACTAGGGATGTGGCGGTCATGAAAAATTGTCAAGCAAATAACTGCCGGTCTCACGGTAATTGAGTGACTGTTAATTAGTATAAACACGTTTAGCATCTACTGGCTTCCACGCATAGCCTACAAGCCACTGATGCAGACCTTTTGGAACATCTACTTTAAAAAAACTCAAATAAATCAATTTAATGTAGCCTAAACCATCACAATAAATCCATTATTTATTTTTAGACAGGTCTAAAGAAACATGAAGAAAATGTAGTCTATTTCAGAAGAACCGACTAGCATACGGGTCAATGACCTGCTGTGAATATTTTCCAAAATCAACAACCCATTTATACCAATGTTAAGTAACTATGCCCTTAATCTTGAGTCCTGAAAGAGTTGATGGTTGAATGTGAGAGGAAAATAACCCTGTCCCTTTCGGTGCTCTAAAGTTCAAATAAGTAATACGGAGCGGAGCGACTGTCCGACTAATGCAATCTATATATGTTAATAAAACATCTCAAATCATAAAATTGCCAAATGACTATTCTGGCATGATTTAGGGTCTATTGCACTATACGTCTGTATGGTTAAGACAGTTTAGACAGTTTAATTTTGGAAAAATACCATCATTTGGTGCGACCTACAGTCACTATTTTTGATCAAATCACATGATGGTACTCATGACAGGATGTGACATCATTAAGATACGATTTGGTTAAGAATAAACGTTAGCAAGTTTCTTGTAAATGTTTTAAGTTTACATTTCCACTCCCTTTCAGGTTTTACCCCAAAAATCTGATCATTCGGTGCGACCGTTAACTAATTGGAATGTAGAAATATCTGAACCTTATTTTATATCGATAAGTTTAGATGCATACTTGATTTCAAAGTCAAGTGTTCACATGGGTGCATAAGTAGTTGCCTCTAAAATGTGAGAAGTCATATGGTGCAACCAAAATGGTAATTTGGAATCTGTGCCAAACAACCTTGTTGGAGTCAAAGGAACCACGAAATTGCACCAGGTCACCTCCACAGTGGCAAGCGAGTGTCTTGCTTCTGCAGCAGACCAAGCATCTGCAACACCTGTTTCAGTACTGTGGAAGTGAACACCATCAGGAGAATATCATCACGGAGGAACAGCAAGATGAAGCAAGCTGTGGCCAAGTCAACACTTGCTGAAAGTCTAGGTAGTTTTCTCATTGTCAGCGTTGAAGACCGCCCCTTTTGTAGGCCAGGTGCTGAAGGTGATTGGGGAGAAAGTGCAGGTCATGAAGTGAGGAATGTTTTTTTTTTTTTTTTTTTTTTTTCTGGCCTTCTGTACAAGACATTACCTTCCACTAAAGGAGATGTGAAGTCTGATCAGTGAGCCCGAGCCCTTCAGCTCAAGAGCGTCTCGGCTGTCTGACACAGACTGGGCTGGTTTCTTGTCACGCTAGTGCAACAACCTCAAAAGCACTGTTTTAAGAAGGCAAGTTTGATTTATTGGGAACTTCAATGAGTTTAACTTTTGCTACAAAGTGATCACTTCTTTGTCTTCTAATGTTTGAATCTCATGAATAGTTTGCACAATTAAACTTAATCCAAAGTTGTAATCTTGCGATGTTCTGCTTAAACTTAATCACAAATGATGTTTTAATATTAGAATTACAAACTTTGTCTATGCAATGTGGAGATTTTAATGTTAAGACAATGCAGTGAAAAGTAAAAAATAAAAAAAACAGGGATATATTTATTTTACTCTTAACTTTAATGTTTAATCTTTGAGACCGTGCATATATTCATATTATACTCTTCCTTGCTTGAAATAATGGTCCGAAAACATTTCTAAAAAGTGCATGGGTAAGACTCAAGGGAACATAAGTGTTTGAAATTTAAAAAAAATCCCTTCAAGTTTTTTCCCTTTAAAACTTTGCCATTGACCCATACTGAGTTGTCTGTGTTAGGCCCTGATCTGTCTATTCCATGTAGCTGTGGGCTACACTAGTTCATTTAGCAGGCAAGATATCATTGGAATTCCGTGGCTTTATTAATATGAAGAATACAATTGAACATAGCTTAATAAAATAGGATATTTTCTCCAAACAATTTCAAAGTGCACATATGTGGCTATTTTGAGAGTGGTTAGCAAAGAAACTGGTCCTCCTATATGCTTAATTTAGTTATTTATGCAACTTTAGTTGTGATACAAATGTTGGCCTATATGTTTAATACATTCTCAGGCTGCATGATGGGACTCTAATGATGTGTGTGCAGCTTGCGACTTACGTTATCAGTCTCTCATTCACAATTTGACAAGCGGTTGATAATATTCTCACCAGGCCGCAAATTTCCTTGCGGCATCCACCTTGTGTGGTTGTAAATGCCCCCTAAAAAATCCATGCCTTTTGTGGCCAAAATAGCCATTGTGCCCTTGGGCTGAATGTAATAGGCTAATTATAATTCCCTTCTCCCGGCAGCCGTGCTCCGAAGAATGTCTCACATGGCCCTCTGATGTGGCCAAGGCTACAAGTGAATGAAGACCGACATATCGGGCATGCAACTGCGCACGTCCCTCTTATTGAATTCCGAGGCGCATATTGAAGATGTTACAACTGTCCACATTTGGCCTACTTTTCATCAGCCAACAAGGCCTAACGAACCACGAACGCACTAGCCTATGCCAATCTACTATTCCCCATAGTACAAAAGTTGACTTATTCCATTGGTCAACTTGTCCTTCTCTGCAAGAATTAAATATTCCAAGCATACATAATTAATACAGCCACTGGCATAAAAAAAAACATTTAAAAGCAATGCTGCTGATTGTTTAGCCTAAAATGTTGATAAACAGTGTAATCACAATCTCCGTAGCTGACGTAAGACCTTTTTTAAAAAGGTCAACATTCACAAGGCTGCAGGGCCAGACGGATTACCAGGACGTATACTCATAGCCTGCGCTGACCAACTGGCAAGTGTCTTCACTGACATTTTCAACCAGTCCCTGCCCAAGTCTGTAATACCAAAACATTTTAAGCAGAGCACCATAGTGCTGTGCCCAAGAACGCAAAAGTAACCTGCCTAAATGACTACCGACATGTAGCATTCACGTCTGTAGCCATAAAGTGCTTTGAAAGGCTGGTCATGGCTCACATCAACACCATCATCCCAGAAACCTCAGACTCACTCCAATTCGCTCAAACAGATCCACAGATGATGCCATCTCTATTGCACTCCACACTGCCCTTTCCCACCTGGACAAAAGGAACACCTATGTGAGAATGCTCTTCATTAACTACAGTTCAGCATTCAACACCATAGTGCCTTCAAAGCTCATCACTACTCTCAGAACCCTGGGACTAAGCACCTCCCTCTGCAACTGGATCCTAAATTCCTGATGGGCTGCCCCCAGGTGGTAACGGTAGGCAACAACACATCTGCCATGCTGATCCTCAACACTGGCCTATCGGGGGTGTGCTTAGTCTTCTCCTGTACTCCCCGTTCACCCATGACTACATGGCCAAGCACGACTCCAACACCATCAAGTTTGTCGACGACACAGCGGTGGTAGGCCTGATCACCAACAATGAGAGAGCCTATAGCGAGGTCAGTTACAACAACCTCTCCCTTAACGTGATCAAGACCAAGGCGATTATTGTGGACTACAGGAAAAGGAGGGCCGAACACCCCCCCCAATTCTCATCAAAGGTGGTGCTCTTTGGTGTCCACATCAACAACAAACTATCACCAAGACTGTCATGACACGTGCACGACAACCCCTATTCCACCTCAGAAGACTGAGATTTTGCATGGGTCCTCAGATCATCAAAGTTCTACAGCTGCACCATCGAGAGCATGTTGCATGGTTGCATCACCACCTGGTATGGAAACTGCTGGGCCTTGGACCGCAAGGCGCTACAGAGGGTAGTGCGTATGGCCCAGTACTTCACTGTGGCCAACTTCTAGGACGTCTATACCAGGCGGTGTCAGAGGAAGGCCCCAAAGATTTGCCAAAGACTCCAGCCACTCTAGTCATAGACTGTTCTCTCTTCTACCGCACGGGAAGCATTACTGGAGCGCAAAGTCTAGGTCTAAAAGGCTTAACAGCTTCTACACCCAAGCCACAAGACTGCTGAACAGCTAATCAAATAGCTACCCCGACTATTTAAATTTTTACGCTGCTGCTACTCTCTGTTTATGCATATTCACATCAATATTTGGGCCAAATCAAGTCCGGACCGGATCAAAGAATGAAGTCTGTGGACATTGAAATCAATGCCACGGCTGAGTGAACAAATGTAAACTGCTTTTTGACATCCTGTGTAGGTTAGTGCTCAGTGGGTGAGGATGCTGATTACAGTAAATGGGAAGAGGGTAGGTGGTGGCTTGTGATGATATCAGGATATTTTTTCGCATTCCAGAAAAAAACAACACGAAGCAGACTACTCATTGGGCCTATAAAATCCACCTGTATGTAAAATGTGTGCTATAGCTTGGAAAATGTTTGTTTTCCTAAAGAAGTTCAATTCACTTCGTGTTTATTTCCTCATAATGATGCTAACCAGTACCGCAATGCTGGTATCGTCCCGGCGCTAATAGGTGTCACTTTGGACAAAGGTTGTCACCCAACCTTATCGTGATATATTCCTAAAACATTGTGCTCTACGATGGTATTGGCCAATCAAAAAAATACATAATAATTAACTCTGCTTAAACCACCGTTCGGCTAAATCACATGCTACAACTGGACGAATCCTGATGAAACACAAGGTAGTTGAAAGCCTGGGCAGAGGCAGGCAAATATTTCCAATATTCCTTTCTGGTGGAGCTTCAGCATGGAACAGTTGTCGGTCTCGCGCACGTGATGGAGCAAAGTGACAGTCAACTGATGTGGAACGGGCTGTCTTACCACATTAGTGAGATGGTATAAATCATGGGCTGGATAGAAGCAAACGTCTACTTTCTTCAGAACTAGAGAATTGCCTTATTTGCCTCATCCTCTTAATAGGCCATTGTTTGTTCTATCTTTCATAAAGCTGTGATTGAGAGTAGCCCATTCCTAGGCCTATAGACTCACAATTTCATTATTTTCAGTTCGATTCATTCATTGTTTGATCGGGAGAAAGCCATGCATGCATATAAGGATGTAGGCCTAGGCCAAAGTCATATTCATATTGAATGGAGACAGAAGGGAATAAAGCCTTTTTAAAAAAAAATATATATTTTTTTACCTGTTAGTGATCCCTTCCCGCACCAATCCCGTTAGCAGGACCGATTTAAAAATATATATATATATTTTATTTATTTAACCAGGTAGGCTAGTTGAGAACAGGTTCTCATTTGCAACTGCGACATGGCCAAGATAAAGCATAGCAGTGTGAACAGACAACACAGAGTTACACATGGAGTAAACAATTAACAAGTCAATAACACAGAGAAAAAAAGGGGAGTCTATATACAATGTGTGCAAAAGGCATGAGGAGGTAGGCGAATAATTACAATATTGCAGATTAACACTGGAGTGATAAATGATCAGATGATCATGTACAGGTAGAGATATTGGTGTGCAAAAGAGCAGAAAAGTAAATAAATAAAAACTGTGGGGATGAGGTAGGTGAAAATGGGTGTGCTATTTACCAATAGATTATGTACAGCTGCAGCGATCGGTTAGCTGCTCAGATAGCTGATGTTTGAAGTTGGTGAGGGAGATGAAAGTCTACAACTTCAGCGATTTTTGCAATTCGTTCCAGTCACAGGCAGCAGAGTACTGGAACGAAAGGCGGCCGAATGAGGTGTTGGCTTTAGGGATGATCAATGAGATACACCTGCTGGAGCGCGTGCTACGGATGGGTGTTGCCATCGTGACCAGTGAGCTGAGATAAGGCGGAGCTTTGCCTAGCATGGCCTTGTAGATGACCTGAAGCCAGTGGGTCTGGCGACGAATATGTAGCGAGGGCCAGCCGACTAGAGCATACAAGTCGCAGTGGTGGGTAGTATAAGGTACTTTAGTGACAAAACTGATGGCACTGTGATAAACTGCATCCAGTTTGCTGAGTAGAGTGTTGGAAGCAATTTTGTAGATGACATCGAGGATCGGTAGGATAGTCAGTTTTACTAGGGTAAGCTTGGCAGCGTGAGTGAAGGAGGCTTTGTTGCGGAATAGAAAGACTATTCTTGATTTGATTTTCGATTGGAGATGTTTGATATGGGTCTGGAAGGAGAGTTTGCAGTCTAGCCAGACACCTAGGTACTTATAGGTGTCCACATATTCAAGGTCGGAGCCATCCAGTGTGGTGATGCTAGTCGGGCATGCGGGTGCAGGCAGCGATCGGTTGAAAAGCATGCATTTGGTTTTTACTAGCGTTTAAGAGCAGTTGGAGGCCACGGTAGGAGTGTTGTATGGCATTGAAGCTCGATTGGAGGTTAGATAGCACAGTGTCCAATGACGGGCCGAAAGTGTATACAATGGTGTCGTCTGCGTAGAGGTGGATCAGGGAATCGCCCGCAGCAAGAGCAACATCATTGATATATACAGAGAAAAGAGTCGGCCTGAGAATTGAACCCTGTGGCACCCCCATAGAGACTGCCAGAGGACCGGACAACATGCCCTCCGATTTGACACACTGAACTCTGTCTGCAAAGTAATTGGTGAACCAGGCAAGGCAGTCATCCGAAAAACCGAGGCTACTGAGTCTGCCGATAAGAATATGGTGATTAACAGAGTCTAAAGCCTTGGCAAGGTCGAGGAAGACTGCTGCACAGTACTGTCTTCTATCGATGGCGGTTATGATGTCGTTTAGTACCTTGAGTGTGGCTGAGGTGCACCCGTGACCGGCTCGGAAACCGGATTGCAGAGCGGAGAAGGTACGGTGGGATTCGAGATGGTCAGTCACCTGTTTGTTGACTTGGCTTTCAATGACCTTAGATAGGCAGGGCAGGATGGATATAGGTCTGTAACAGTTTGGGTCCAGGGTGTCACCCCCTTTGAAGAGGGGGATGACTGCGGCAGCTTTCCAGTCCTTGGGATCTCAGACGATATGAAAGAGAGGTTGAACAGGCTGGTAATAGGGGTTGCGACAATGGCGGCGGATAGTTTCAGAAATAGAGGGTCCAGATTGTCAAGCCCAGCTGATTTATACGGGTCCAGGTTTTGCAGCTCTTTCAGAACATCTGCTATCTGGATTTGGGTAAAGGAGAACCTGGAGAGGCTTGGGTGAGGAGTTGCGGGGGGGCTGGGGCTGTTGGCCGAGGTAGGAGTAGCCAGGCGGAAGGCATGGCCAGCCGTTGAGAAATGCTTGTTGACGTTTTCGATAATCATGGATTTGTCGGTGGTGACCGTGTTCCCTAGCCTCAGTGCAGTGGGCAGCTGGGAGGAGGTGCTCTTGTTCTCCATGGACTTCAGTGTCCCAGAACTTTTTGGAGTTGGAGCTACAGGATGCAAACTTCTGCCTGAAAAAGCTGTCCTTAGCTTTCCTGACTGACTGCGTGTATTGGTTCCTGACTTCCCTGAACAGTTTCATATCGCGGGGACTGTTCGATGCTATTGCAGTCCGCCACAGGATGTTTTTGTGCTGGTCGAGGGCAGTCAAGTCTGGAGTGAACCAAGGGCTGCATCTGTTCTTAGTTCTGCATTTTTTGAACGGAGCATGCTTATCTAAAATGGTGAGGAAGTTACTCTTAAAGAATGACCAGGCATCCTCAACTGACAGGATGAGGTCAATGTCCTTCCAGGATACCCGGGCCAGGCGTTCTGAAATTGCAGAGCGCCAAATTCAAACTACAGAAATGGCCATATTCACAATAACCGAAAATAGAAGTAATACATCAATATAAATCTTAACTTGTTAATCCAGCCACAGTGTCAGATTTCAAAAAGGCTTTACAGTGAAAGAAGAGCATGCGCTTATCTGAGGACAGCACCCCGCATACAAACACATGAACATAATTTTCAATCAGGCAGGTGTCGACACAAAAGTCAGAAGTAACGATATAATAAATGCATTACCTTTGAAGATCTTCTGTTGGCTCTCAAATGTCCCAGAAACATCACAAATGGTCCTTTGGTTCGATAATGTCCTTTACATCCCCAAAATGTCCATCTTATTTGGCGCGTTTGATTCAGAAATACACCCGTTCCAACTCGCCCAACATGACTACAAAGTATCTAACAAGTTACCTGTAAACTTGGTCCAAACATTTCAAACAACATTCCTAAATCCAACCTAGGGTATCGTAAAACGTAAATAATAATAATAATAATAATAATACTGTGTTTAATACCGGATAAAAACAACAGCCGTACTTCTTAATTTCTCAAAAGAAAAACCTCAACCAATTTCTAAAGACATCTAGTGGACGCCATAGGAACTGCAACCAGGTTCCTTTAAATAGGGCTTTCAATAGAAAACCAATGGGAAATACTATGACCGCAATAATTTTTCCCCCCTGGATGGTTTGTCCTTGGTTTTGCCTGCCAAATCAGTTCTGTTATACTCAGACATTATTTTAACAGTTTTAGAAACTTTATAGTTTTCTATCCAAATCATATCCTAGCTTCTGGGCCTGAGTAACAGGCAGTTTACTTTGGGCACGCTTTTCATCCAGATGTGAAAATACTGCCACCTATCCCTAAAGTTTTAAACAGCTAGGCACAATATGGTTAAGGAGTATGTTTTTATAAAATAAATCCTAGCTTTTGGCTTTAGGCTGAAGGTCCATGCTATGATCTGACATTAGTGTTAAATAATATTTTATGGACAGTTTGCCCTGTTTTTGCAGAATTCTCCATTTAGCAAACCAAATGCAAAGCTGGAGCTCTGAGCTGGATATACTGTAAGTGTTTATATGACACCAGTCAAAAAGTGAATCAGTTTGTGTGTCACAGCCTAAATATCAAAAGCTGTTTAGTGCGATTTCTGATTTCTATTTCTTGCTTGAGATTTTAGGGCCTGCCCCATCAGCGATGAACTGTATTGTTGGTTAAGGGCTTGTAAGTAAGCATTTCACTTGAAGGTCTACTACACCTGTTGTGTTCGGCGCATCTGACAAATACAATTTTTGATCTGACGACATTTTGTGTCAATAATAGATCGTAGAATTCTCATGGGCTTGTTCTATTCCAAATGGTTCTGTCCTCTCACTGTTTCATTTGGTGGTGGCGTGGGCACCTGCTCAGTGCGTACACTTATGGCTTTTCTGTGCTTAGCTCTCGGAGGTGTAGGTTCAGGGTGTGGCTCAGAATGACAAGAATACTCATCAGAGATGTCATGATGAATTTCTTTCCCAACATCCTGAGTCGTTTTCATTCAGATGTTGTAGCAATGCTAACGAGTGCATCGTTTAGTCACGTTCTTCTTGCTATTGTAAATTATGCACGCTCTTGCTGTGTACTCCATGTAGGCCAGAGAAGACTTAGAGTACATAACATTTAAATTATTAGAATAGATCAATTATGCATTGTTTGCTTCCTTTCGCATCAACTCATCCATTATTCTGCCTACTTCATTTATTTGTTTCTAAATTAATTCCGGTATAGATTAGGCAAACTTTCGAAGCAATTATCAAATAGTTGAAGATGCTGTGCCTATCTGGAGGAGAAGTGCAAACCCTGCTGTCGGAAGGTGGGACAACTGTGGAACCATATAAAAAATGACTGCTCTCATAAAACTAACACCAGTTCTCTTTGATATTAAGGTTCTTACAACATTGTATATTATAGACTTATTTAGGAAAGGTAGTAGACTGAAGGGGCATGACTTTAAAAATGGCAGATATGTGTTTTATTTCATGAGCAGTCCAAATGACTGCTTTAGTGGTTCTATTGTGGGTTTTATGGTAACATGTAATGTAACTGTAAAAATGTATTCACGTAACTTTTAATGTGGCATAAACACAACCAGTCATGTTTCCATCTGATGGTGAAACAAATCACTTCAAAAAGTAGGTTAACTTCGCACATTAGTCCAAAATGGCATCGGATGTACTGAAACAGCGCTTTTCTTTCATACAATTTGTAGCCCCATGTATCTGATGCGGTCTGGCAAAAGTGTCATGCCATACTCTTTGTCCAGATAGCATCAGATACACATACTGAGACAGAGGTGCTGTTTCTCTTGATCGGATGACAGCACCAGCTGTCAGAGCAGCTCACAGATCACTGCACCTGTACATAACCCATCTGTAAACAGCCCATCTATGTACCTACCTCATCCCCATACTGGTATTTATTTATTTATTTTGCTCCTTTGCACCCCAGTATCTCTACTTGCACATTCATCTTCTGTACATCTACCATTCTAGTGTTTAATTGCTATAACTTTTTGTAATTACTTCGCCACCATGGCCTATTTATTGTCTTAACTACCTTATCTTACCTCATTTGCACTCACTGTATATAGACTTTTTGTTTTCTTTTGTTCTACTGTATTCATTATGTTTTGTTTATTCCATGTGTAACTCTGTATGTGTCGAATTGCAACGCTTTATCTTGGCCAGGTCACAGTTGCAAATGAGAACTTGTTGTCAACTAGCCTACCTGGTTAAATAAAGGTGAAATTGTTATTATTATTTTTACATCTGACAATGATGGGTGTTTTGTGTCGGCGTGCATCTCGGTCAAATCCATAAAAAAATATATATTTTAATTGGACGGGGTAAGGATGTATGGTATTGCGAGCCAGGATCAGTGTTCCCTTTTTTTCTCGGCACTGAGCAAATTTCAGGTCTACTGAGATACAACTTGAAAGTTATGAAAAATCTGTGCAACTTCCAGTGTGCATTTACTGTGAACACTGAGGCTGTATCCGGTTTAAGTGGCCAAGTAGGCTACTGTGGCTATTTGATCGTAATGTAGGCCTACCAGATTGTTTTTGATGGCAGCCAATGGAGAAAATCCATCCCATAACATTTTAACATGGCAATGGAACAGCTATCAATCAGCCTACAGTAGCAACTGCAGCCAATGTGTGGTGTTTGATGCAAGAAACCACTTTACAAAATAAAATGCATTATTATTCCCATACCATTATTACACGGAATAAGACAAATTATGCTTCCCTCTGCCATTAGGCATGTGCCATGCTCTGTTGTACACTCTTTACTGCAGGGTGCCATTCAAGTTCAAATAGGCAAAACTATGGTCTGTCACATGTCGTCTTCACCGTAGACTATGGCTGTCAACCATCCGTTGATTTCGATTCTATTGTAATATCGCACAACCCTAGTGTCAGTAAAAGCAGAGAGAGATGACAACTGGATAGGTAGTGAGAAGGAGGGGTTGTCCAGACTTTTAGTCTTGCTTTGACCACCAGATAGTGGAAAGAGAAACAGTTATAAGCTCAACATAACAGTATGCTAGTGGAAGGGAATGGAGGACAGGACCGTAACAGGTGACCCAACTGTAGTTTGTGACTACTATGAATTCCCATTCTTGCCAATTCAATTGCACTAATTCCGTTACCAATTTCCTAACAGAATTATGAGTTTTAGTCACTTAATAATTCATCAACTTTATCAGTAAAAGCACTAGCTAATTGGTAGGTCTACCTTTTTAAAAATTGTTACTTCAGTGAACATTATCCTCCATGAGGGAGAGCAGTTAGAAGATATCTTTAAGATATGTGTGGGTTTTTGGTAGCGGAATTACAAGGCAATGTTTCTTAAACTTACAGAAGGCAAATTATTTCTCCAAAGCTAAATATTCATTTTGATAATAGTTGGCAGGAGTCTTTACTTCACGTTGTGTTTTTCTATTACCTACATACTTTTTTTGGTAGCTGTTGTCTATCTGTTTGACTTGAAATCAAAGGTTTTGCTTGTTCCAAATTTTTTGGATGGAAATGGTTGAAAAATGTATATGCCTTCATTTCTCAATTATAGACTGTTAGCTTTAATTTGACATGCTCCTATGTACTTCACATGTTGATGCTCATAGGTCCTTTTGCAACAAATGCCCACATGTAAATCTGGGGTCTCAAGTTGACCTTGAGCCAAAAGCTATTGGCATCACCTTAACAAAGCATGCCAGTCTCATCTGGTCGAAGAGCGGAGGAACCGTGGCATTTACTAGTATAGCACAGCTCCATGCCAGTCTCTCCACAGTCTGCCACTGTCAGCTTGTTGGAGGAGGCTGTGAAAGGGACTCTCTTCAATTAGATTTACAGCTCCATTAACTAAAAGCTTTTCAAAAAATGTCTGCTTGTTAACTTCCTATCAATTAGCATAGTCTTAACCATTCCTGTACATTTTGTTAGGCGACATTGTGTTTTTATGTTGCTTGTGTTACTCATCATATTACTTTTTGAGTTTCTTTGGCTGTCTTGTGGTCGACCATAAACTGCTGCCAAATGCTTGAGATGGTTAGTGTCACTTATCCCAGGAAATCACTGATGTCTGAGTTCAGCTGAACAGCTTCTCCACTGTTTCTGCTTATTGACTTTTTAGGGTTCAAAATGTAGTACTACTGGAGCTCTGCCAATGTGGAAATGTAATCATCCATGAATGGGAAGACGACGTGTTTAACAGAGTGGGTGTCTGCGTGCTGTTATGGCTGCTGTCCCTGTACAGGGATCAACATCAGGGGAAATTTCAGTGACAACTAAAAATACAATTTCGTAACATTAAACATTCTTGAAAATGCAAGTGTCTTACACCCTTCAAAAGATTAGAATCTTGGTAATCAAACTATGTTTTCCAATTTAAAATGGCTATTACAGAGAACAAATCCCATGCTTTTGTTTGAGAAGAACAATCAAGAACAGAAACATTTTCTGCCATGACAGTTTTTACACATTTACATCTGAAGGTAAAATTACGACTTACATTCTGATATCTTGCTCTTATTTCTCTTCCTGAGTATCCCATTGATCAAATGAGTGCAGTTTTCTTTGCTAAAATCCATTTTTATAGCCTAAATCTAAACATTTTGTAAACCTATTTGTGCAGTGAATTCCATCTCTATCAATTTTTTTACGGAGCATTCTGCGTGATTCGCCCCTGTAAACAATCGTTACATAGTCATGGTGGGTGTCAGTGCATTCCTCTGTTTGCAACACTGCTGTATATAGTTATAGGTCATTTCACCAATTCGGCCACTTGGGTACATTTGGGCAACTTGTGTGGGACACCTGGGTGACTTCATGCTAAATGTCATGTAGCTCACCCATTCCTGAAGTTATCAGTCTCAAACTTTGCACACCTACAGTTGCCCTCTTGTGTTATCCATCAAAATTATCTCCAGCATCCTATCTGACTGTGTGGCTTTTCTAGTACATGTGAAAGATGATACTACAACAATAAAAAACAGGAAACGTATGCTCTCTTTTTTCTTCCACCAGATCTACTGTGTTATATTCTCCTACATTCAATTAACATTTCCACAAACTTCAGAATGTTTCCATTCAAATGATACCAAGAATATGCATATCCTTTCCTCTGGGGCTGAGCTACAGGCAGTTAGATTTGGGTATGTCTTCAGGCGGAAATTGAGAACAAAGGGTTGCAGCCATAACAGGTAAAAAAAACATTTTTTGTCGACCAAAAGTTGTCTTGTTATTTTGACCAATCGATTGGTACAAATACCTTGAGTGCGCCGGAGATATAGATAACAAGAAGAAAAACCTGACCCCAGCTATTCTCCTGCTGGCTTTCTCAGATTCTTCCATTACTCTTCTGAAGTTGCTGGTAAAAGGCTACCTTTCTCATGTGGAATGCCAATTTATCTTACCATTTCTCCCAAACTGCGTGCCAGTTATGTTATTCATATGCAAATTTCAGACAGTCAAGCACTTACAGGAAGTTAACAGGTAGGCCTATTTTATGACGTTTCCATTGGATCAGAGCATGACATTGTCCCCGTCCCCAGTGACGGTTGCGCACCTGTGCAGAGCGGTTGTCAAGGTAGTGAGTTTGTGTTTATACAGGATGTACCGCCTCCATCCACCTACCATCAACAAATCATGTCAATGCGGAGCTATACAGAGCCCTCCATTCTTACAAACTTTGGGAATAGCATGGTGACGCGGTGACGCGGTATGTAGCTTGTTTTGCGTCACATCCCCTCTGACCACATTTTGGGATCAAGCATAAATTGGTTTTTAGGTCTATGCCGCCTCAATGGATTAGTTCACTGACATGGGCGCATATCTTGTGTGTATGTTAGTCGAGCAGTAACATATAATCTCAGATGACCAACCGCTTAATAAATCCTCTTAGAGCTACCCCCCTACTCTTTTCAATTTCCGCCTGAAGACATACCCAAATCTAACTGCCTGGAGCTCAGGCACAGAACCAAGGATATGCATATCTGTCTCTATCAATTTGGCCATTGTGGGCCTGCCCTCCCCTCAACAGCCTCAAATAGGCTATTTTATTCCACAAATAATATTTTATATTATTAATTTCAAACAACTGCATTAGCATGAGAAGAACTTAACAGTCCTTCCGGTATGAATCGTCAATTGTGAATGAACCTCTTTACTCCGGAGTTTACTACATGGGTTGGTCTTCCAACACATAAACATTACATATTGCCGTTTACCTCAGCTCATTGGCTATCTACCCAGCTAGATTTCAAGACGATGAGTGGTCATTGGGTTAAAATACAGTCAATCAACGAAACGGCAGGCAAATCATTGGTGCACAATGTCATTACTTGTTGTCTTCAAATCGGTTTCTTTCAGTCAGTATGTCCCACGAAATGACCCATCAGGTTCGGTTGTGTTACAAACAAAACAGTTGATTGCAATGAAACCAAACATGACTGGAAAAGTCACGTTTACTGTGTGTATTTACCTCGAATGCGTTGTCAAATGGAATGAGACGGAATTCACGACACAAGCGATTCACAAAATGTTTCGTGTTAGGCTAACAGAGGAAGATCGTCAAAGGTAAACTATTTATTTTATTGCAGTTTGATTTTGTTACCCCTGTGCTGGTTGAAATAGTTGTTTATGGAGCTCTATCCTCAGATAATTGCATCGTATTCTTTCGCAGGAAATCTTTTTTATTTTTAATTTGACAACGCAGTTGGATTAGCGAGATTCTAGGCTTTCGAAACATGTGAGACACTTGTATTTTCATGAATGTTTAATATGACTATTTATGTAGCGATCACCGTATGTTCTCGAATTTCATCCCGTTACCGTGTTCCGTGCGCAGAGAGGTTAATGACCAAACAATCGGCCTGTTGACTAATTGGGTCAGCCCTAATTTGGAGGCAGATGCTGAGGTGACAAGATCATTTGACATTTGCTGCTAACAGTAAAGTTTCTGTGGTGATGCTATTTTTAGAGTAGGCCTTTCATGTGACAGCTACTGTAGTGATGTTGAAACATGAGTCATTATTATTATCATCCCATTAACTTCTCACATTTAGACCATGCATGGGTGTCTGATCTGTGTCCAATGAACCCAAAGCCAACAGAAATTCTCACTAGTGGAAAATCTGGACATTCCATTGGGGAAATCAAATGTTATTTTATGGTCAGGGAGATTTGAGACTGGGTTCTAGATGCAGGAAACCAGAACATTAGTGTGTCAGATGGACAGCGGCACAAAACTAAAACTTGAATGTCAGTCAACAGTTTGGTTATACTGACCCCTACCCCTTGGTATAGTCTATACTTAGTCAACATCTAATGACAACCGTAAAATAAATATAGATGTTTACTTGAACAAAGAACCTTAAATGCATTGCATTTTCATCTATTATCAAAATTTTAAAGGAACTAATAAATACATTTTTACTCAAAGGTGTATTTTTTAAAATTATCTTTCTCAAACCTTTGAATATTGTCCCATACATTAATCTTAGCTCTGAATTTAGTTATTCTACTGATATTACTCCATTAAGTGGAGGGAAGGATTTAGAGTTCCCTTGATGGTAGTGTAAATTGCTTGATTCAAAAAGTTGAATGATCTTTAAAGTCCACTTATTTAAAAAAAAATAATAATAATCATTCAGAACCAGTTTTCAATTGCCTGCCTATATGTTGTGATGCAAGTCACATGTCCATTCCAACTGCTTAGTCCAAGACACACAGAAGTTTGGAGTTTATACATACTCAAAATGCTCAAATCCAAGCTTTCCCTGTTGGCTGTGAGTCTTTCGTTTAAAACCAACATATTTGTTAGCATTTTGAAACACTGGCATAATGCCATTGTGGCAAAATGTTTAGGCCTTTTGTGGAAGTTGCAATGGGAAACTTCCACAATCTGGAATAGCTCAATGTCTTTCATCCCACATAGGGTCGTTTGGCACTTTTAGCGTAGATGTGGCTAACCGTTTGCACCACAGCTCTTGTTGTTTTGTCAGCTTGTTTTTTTTTCTTCACCATATGAGCTTGTGTGTGATATCTGGGTTAAAACTGTCTCTAAAAACAATTGTCTTCCTGTGCTCCCCAGGTGCTGGGTGGTGAGAGAACAGAAGGCAGCGTGGACGGCATGCTGAGGCGACTACACCTGCCCCAGAATGAGTGTCAATGATGGCGAAGGCGGAACAGCTAGCAAAGATGGGCGGGCCTACAGCCTGCAGGTTTACCCACGGCTCTCAGCGGACTGCCCACCTTGCTGTTCCCTCAAGGTGCCCAAGGATGCCACGGCTGCCTCTGTCATCCAGGACGCAGCCTCGGCCCTGGGTGTGGACCCGCAACTCCTCTACGTGCTGGCCGAGGTGAAGGAGTGCGGCGGGGAGGAGTGGGTGCTGGAGTCGGGGGACCTCCCCGTCCAGAGAGTCCTGCTGTGGCCTCGCAAAGCCCAGGAGCAGCACCCCCAGAGCGAGGGCTTCTACTTTGTTCTCCAGGAGAGGAACCGCGACGGCACCATCCACTACGTCCACCTTCCCGTCCTCTGCAAGGAGCAGGAGGCACAGAGGTTGGCGGCCAGAGGCTTCCTCCCCCCGCGCCAGGAGGACTTTGATGACCTGTGCAACCTCCCAGTGCTCAATGAGAGCAGCATCCTGGATAACCTGCGCAACCGCTTCCACAAGAAAAAGATCTATACCTATGCCGGGTCTATCCTCATTGCCATCAACCCCTTCAAGTTCCTACCCATCTACAACCCCAAGTACGTCAAGATGTACGAGAACCATCAGCTGGGGAAACTGGAGCCGCACATCTTTGCCATCGCGGACGTGGCCTACTACGCCATGCTAAGAAAGAGGGTAAACCAGTGCATCGTTATCTCTGGGGAGAGCGGTTCAGGAAAGACGCAGAGCACCAACTTCCTCATCCACTGTCTGACTGCCCTCAGCCAGAAGGGCTATGCCAGTGGAGTGGAGAGGACCATCCTGGGTGCTGGGCCTGTGCTGGAGGTAAGACTTTTTGTACGCATGTGCAACAGGGCTGGGAATTGCCAGGGACCTCACGATACGTTGATATCGTGATAGTTAGTTGCCACATTTGTACTGCAATTCTCACCATTCGAAATGTATTGCGGTTCGATAGATTTTTTTTATTTGATGTTTCAAAAATGTTGCTCACTATAGGCTATGTCTGCTGCAGAGCAACAAGATAGCATTAGAACATGTTGTTTTGATAAGTCATGGAAATAAAAGGGCTGAAAACATGTTGGCTCGCTATTTAAAAAGATGGCTAAGAGTTTTGGTGCATGTACAGCCGACTAGCGCTAGCACTACCTAGCAAGTAAAAAAAAAAATATTGTGATATATCGTCCCCCCAAAATATTGTGATCTGTAACGGTATCTTTAAAACATTTATTTTTATCTGATCACTAATGTGCAATGAAGTTGGCGCTCATACCTAATATCATACCTCGTCTAGGATGTGTGTTTCTGACTCACTTTGTCTGTCAATTGGTGTATGTGAACACTCATTCCCCATTATTTGTCCAGTCTCAGTCAAGGTTAGCCGAGAATTAAACCCATTAAACCCATTAGCTGATCTCTCATTCCCAAGGCAGAGGATTCCTCTTCACAGGTGACTATTCTTGTCATGATGCATGGAAGATGCATGAGCCTGCCCTCTGTCCACATGCATAATATTGAAGTGCACAAAGCATGACGAGCATCAAACCTAGTTCTTCCAGAGAAGAGGACTTTTGAGATGCTTCCCTTGTCAAATGTGTTTTCCTTAAACCAGGAGTTGGAGATCTGTTAGTCGTCTGTCATGTGACCTGAAAGAGGATCTGAGGCTGATGTAGATGTGTGCAAAAGGAAGAAATGAAAGAAGATGTGGAGATATTGTCCCAGGCATCAGTTTAACCCTTTAGAAAATGTTTGTAAATATTCTCAAACCACTCCAAATTTTCTGGGTCCTGAAGAAAGATTTACTTAAAACACAACTTTGGCTTTCTGGCAGATGACAAGCTGCTATATCTGAATGTTTTTGCTCAACGATCCTGCTTTGTGATATACCCCCTCTGTTCCATATCCATATTGGGGTGGCAGGGTAGCCTAATGGTTAGAACGTTGGACTCGTAACCGATCTGTCGTTCTGCCTGCCTGCAGGCAGTTAACCCACTGTTCCTAGGCCGTCATTGAAAATAAGAATTTGTTCTTAACTGACTTGCCTAGTTAAATAAAGGAAAAACTTTTAATTTTTTATATATAAATGTTATGTGAGAATAGAGTGACGACCAAGAGTCATCGTCAGTTATGTTGAACAGCTGTGCAAACTAAAGGAAAGCTCATGGAAATACTTTCTAGACACAAGCTTTAGAATATCTCTGATTAACTCTAGAGCTCCCATGTGGTTCATTATAATGTCCCAGCTTGTGGTCTAGAGCGAAATGAAATTGTACATTCTCATTGGATCACACATGTTATTGCAGAACAATGGCTACCATTCATTACCTATAATTGGAAAAATTTGAATCTATCCCAGTTTAGGCCTACTGTAATAAGGGAACAACTAGCCGCATAGAGCAAATTGTGTGTGCCTGTGCATCATCAGTGTTTTGTATCAGGTGACTGAGTAGTTTACACACAGAGGTGTCTCATCATGACCCTTTTACAAATAGGATTGTAGTTATGATCTTAACACTGGGATGTAGCCTATTTGACCCGTGGCCTGACAGGCTGACTACACTGCTCGTGTCGTGTGCGCGAGCGTTGCAAAATAAATGTAGAAATCTATTATTCAATCATTGTACCCACACTGCTCGCACGTGCCAATGAGTGTCTGCGTTGCCATGGGCTAAAATAGAAGTCTGTTCTATTTGTGACGAAGATCGTGCTGCAAGTCATGCCTCTCCCATCTCCTCATTGGTTTATAGAAGCAGGTACCCACTTGCAATTTCCTCATTGGTTATACCCACGTGCGTGATTGAAAGATGAACTGTTTTGTCGGTCGTCGTGGTAATACTATGAACGTTTAGATGCCAATCACCATATAAGTTCAATGAAGAAGAAGCCTGGAAGGAGGGGAGATGACTAGAAACGATTCGGTTGACCGTTATGTGTGGATTAATTGTCGGAGTAGAGGACCTTGTGCATTTCAGGTAAAATAACAACTCAATGTTTTATATCCCAGGACAAATTAGATAGCAACAGCAAGCTAGCTAGCTAAATTGCCGTACATGTTTTAATACTTTTCGACCTGTCCCCAAATTAATGTAATGTGTTCAGTTTGTTTTTGTATTTTAACCTGCGTGTCATGATCGCGCTTGGTGTGGGGGGACAAAATGTATGCACAATGGCGCACGAGCGCAGCCGGTTTGGGTTCCATGTGAGTAATGTGTTGTCAGTGAACTCTGGGCCCTTGGTCATGTGACGTTATGAAGCACTTCCTGTTAGAGGTGGTCATCGGACTGAGTCAGTCAGTGATCACAGGAGGACAGGCATGCTCTTCTCTGGGCCCCAGGCATCATGTCACATCTGAGTCCGCATGGACATCCCAACACACATTTGTATTTAACTATGCAAGTCAGTTAAGTTAAGAATTCTTATTTACAATGACGGCCAAACCCTAAACCAGACGACACTGGGCCAATTGTGAGCCGCCCTATGGGACTCCCAATCACGTCCGGTTGTGATACAGCCTGGAATCAAACCAGGGTCTGTAGTGACGCCTCTAGCACTGAGATGCAGTGCTTTAGACTGCTACGCCCCCCGGGAGCCCCACATACCAGCTAGCAGAACTCCCTGCGTTTAACACACGCTCAGATCAATGGTCCTGTGTGGCTCAGTTGGTATAGGGTTCTGGGTTAGATCAGAGAGACACAACTCAGCAGAATTGCCAAATGTCTAACCCAGATATCACACACACTGGTCATTGATTGTAAACGAGTGTGGAGCAAGTGCTGCTTTGGTGTTTAACTAATGGGCCCCAGCTCTAATATGGTATCAAATCTCTCTCACATACTTCTGTTTTATTCCTCAGTAATGTGGCTAAAAATAGGTCATAAACTGTCAAAGGCCTCAGGAGGAATGCAGTTTATTGGAAATAAATGCAGCATTGTAACTTATCGGTATTAAATTCTCAGACCCCTTTGAATTCTAACGGTGTTCATTCTGGTTTCACACTAGAATGGCAGCATTTCTGTATAAATGTCAACTTACTGCACTGCAGAGTGCCCCCCCCCCTCAATCAGCAGTCCTTGTCACTTTGGCAGGCTGGATGAGGCTGGTTCTGCTCCAGACTGCTTCCCCAGGCCTGTGGTCTGACGGGCAGACTTAGACTGGCCCTTGAAACAATCGAGACCCAATTCCTGCAGGACTCAGCCAGGACCAGATGCTCCATCCTGGCTCCTCTGTAACAGCCTTACCAGCCCTTCGGTAAAGTGCACAGACCTGTGCAAGCACCTACACACACCGTTTCCTCTTGCTCTTGCAGAAGGCTCTGCAAGGTTTTTTAGAAGGCATAGCAAATGTTCTGCAACAAGCCCACATGATGGCTGACATGAAATTGAATTTTTACAGAGGAAGTAATATCTTCTAAGAAGTTCTGTGTTCCTGTTTTTCAGACAAGTCTTACCGTTTCCTCTTCCAACAAGTCCAATTCCAACTAATGACTTAAATGAGGTTGCTTTCAATCTTTACATTTTGGCATTTGGTTGCATTGGCTCCTTTTTCTTGGAGGCAGTCAAAGTTAGACTGGATAAAAGGTAAACTGTTTCCGCTCTGTCTGTCTGAAGCTGTGCGGAATCTCTTCAGCTTTGGTCGCATTTTGATGAGGTGAGATCATTGGCGTGTAGCGTGACTCTTTAAATTACAGTGTGCTTTGTGGACTAGCTTAGCTTTCAGACAGCATTCAACATTTACCTCTTAAACAACTCAATCATTTACCGTTATCCCGTTGCCCAGTCACTTTATCCCTCCCTATATGTACATATCTACCTCAACTACCTCGTCCCCCAGCACATCGACTCCGTACTGGTACCCTGTGTATATAGCCAATTTAGCGTTACTCATTGTGTATTTATTCCTTTTGTTCTTTGAAAAGGAAAATCAACCTTCTCTTTTTTTTTCTGCATGGTTGGGAAGGTCCCGTAAGCATATCACGGTTAGTATACACCTGTTGGGTATGACGCATGTGACAATTAAAGTTGGATTTGAACGATTACGCAATCGCCTCTGAGTATCTGAACTTTAAAAAAAAAAAAAAATGGATTTGTCAGTTAAGCCGAATACATCTTTAGATTTTACCGTGAAACAATGCTCCCTCTAATTTTCTCCGGCACTGAGAAGATTTCAGGTCTGCTTAGCGTAAACTTGAACGTTGTGAAAATTCTGGGCAACTGCCAGCGTGTGTTTTCTGTGAACATTGACGCTGTACCCTCTAAGTTAGTTTTAAGTGGTTATGTAGGCTAATGTGGCTATTTGATCGTAATGTAGGCCTACCTGATTGGCTGCCATCAAAAACAATGGAGAAAATGCATCCCATAACATTTTAACATAGTAGTTCTATTTCCATCATTCAGTCTACAGTAGCAGCCAATGTGTGGTGTTAAATGTAGGCCTACATTCCATGAGACAATTGAAGAAAAACATGCAGGGCTTGACATTAACCTGTTTATCTACTTGTCCTTCAGACAAGGAGGTGAATGAAAAGGTTGTGTTGTGTGATGCAAGAACACTTTACAATAAAAACTATTATTTCCATACCCTTATTACAGAGAATCAGACAAATTATGCTACCCTCTGCCTACTGGCTACTTTTCAAAGATGTCTAGAAATGTACATGTTTTGTGCTCTTGCAGGAAGCAATCCTTCCCTATTGCTGACAACAAAAAACGCTCTATAACTGGGCTAATAACTCACTAACTAGCAAAGGATATAAACAATGTGTACACGTGGCTACATGCAGCTCTTGCTTTGATCTCCAAACAAGCACATCTACTCATGACCGCTCATGCTTTAAACACAGTCCAGTTCAAAGTAAAGTAAATGGCACATCGATATATGGCAATGGTCTATTTGCATGTAATCCTACTGTAGCGCTGACTGTTTTTGCTGCACCGGTTTGTATAGAGTAGTGTGTCAATGCAATAAAGTCCTACTCCTATGCGTACTGCCTACAACAAAAACTCTTGCAGTTTGTTTTGGTATGTTGCATTGAAACTGGCAAATATTGCATTGACTTGCACACAATTACCACAGTAAAGGGAAATGTGTTTTGATTTTTTAGCAATTAGGTTTGTGCAGTGAGCTATTGGCCAAATGCATTATCACCGCAGATTGGCTTTGCTTGAATTTCTCTGCCAATGCATTGTTCGGGACATTTTTTAAAATGATATATTTCAAAATTTGAGGTAGGCTATAATCACACCGGTAATAGATCTGTTGTATTACTTGTGAAGCACAGCTGAGGGAGCATACATTTTAAATAATTAGCTTTTTATTGCAGGAACAGTCTCCGCAGAGGGAGAGGGCAGCAGTGGTCTGCCTCTCAACATCCCTTCGCTTTCCTACACTGACTCTGACCAAAAAGGGACACGGCCTTCCAGCTGATGGCCAAACTCAAGTCGCACTGCATTATTTCTGCCTCATGCACAAATTCATGTTACTCCTATGAACAGAGAAAGTGAAATATTCCTTGCTATTAAGAAAGACCCAAGCCGCTAACAACAACACAAGCATATAGATGTACTTTCCTATTCATTCGTTACTGCTGCAGTGCATGTTGTAGCACTAAGTGGAAATGGGAAGAAGGCACATTTTATGGCTTATAAAAGTGTTGAATTCAAAGAACTCAATCATAAATCAGCATCTCTTTGCTGTATTTGTTGACAGTCTCTCTCTAGTCATGGTTTTAATGTTTTGAAATCTCACAGTATCAACTTTGATGTAGCTTTCTTTTATGCCTTCCACATTACTGCAGACACGGTCATCTGAGCCATCTGATTGGCCAGCGGTAGGCCTATAGTGCACTTGATTTGCTCTCTGGGCCCTCCTGGGAGGTAGCGTTTTTATGGTTCAAAATGGCCTACCTGGCGCAGGGCAGTTGAATCGAGTGCACCTACTGCCAACAGCCGGAGGCAAAAAATAATTTGCCGGTAGATTTAGATTTTTTTTTGTCACACATATATGTATACACACTAAACATGGAAACATTTTTATAGAAAATTAGCTGCAAAATTCTCTCCACCAACAAGAGGGGTGTGAATAGTTTGTCATGAACAGTTCTTGTGCGTATAGAAATATAGGCGCGTGGGGGTGGCTGTTCCCTAATGCTGGAAGGGGGGCCTTGAGTGAAAAGGTTTGGGGACCCCTGTACTGGAGTACGAGGTAGTTGGGGTAATTTAGGTAATATCTACATTTCGGTTAGGTAATTGATTTGAAGTACTATGTACATGTAGGTGAAAAGGAAAAAGTCCGGGTAGCTGTTTCATGAACTGTTCAGCAATCTTATGGCTTTGGGGTAGCCGCTGTTCAGGGCCTTTTTGGTCCCAAACTTGGCACTCTGGTTTCTGTGCGGCAACAGACTGACATTGGTGGCTGGCTTCTTTTGACAATTTTTAGGGCCTTCCTCTGACAGGTCCTGGGTACTGCGTACTGGGCTGTACGCACTACCCTCTGTAGGAGCTTGCAGTCTCCTGCCTCAGTCCAATGTGCACAAACTGAAAGCCTGCTGTAAAACCTGATTTGTTCACACAACTGGTTATACAGGTACCTCTGTTTCACCTGTGTGTTCTCTCATGTGCTTTGAAGAGTTGTTTTAGACTGGTCCCATGTACAGAGAGCCTGATACAGGAAGATGTCACTGCTCCTGTTCTTTTATTCATGTGTCGTATTCTCACTGCAGGGCTAAGAATTAATTATAAACAATTGCAGTAGAACGTTTAACTCTTGGTCATTTTGGCTTGCATACTTTTGACACTGAGAAGTAGGTTGAAGGTTTGTTTTACTGCGAATAACCACTGGGTGATTATCAGTACACACCATTTCTAGATCTGCAAGTCAAGTCTAAACAGTATACTGTGTGCTGACAGTGTTCTCATGCCACGCCTGTATTATTAGCTTAGACTTTCAGATAAACTCAGTTATTCTTGTAATATAACATGCAAGAGCACACTTATTGTTTTTTGTCACGTGCAGCAAAAGTTCCTATCCTTCTGCAGGAGAGTTTGTAGTACTGCAGGTTTTGCTCAGGGCTGGTCACACTGTATGACATCATTGTGGCTCAAATAGCACTGTGTGAATTCTGCCCTGGGCTCAGGATGCTAGCCATCTACCCACCACCGCTCCTCCCCTCAGCCTCCAGTCTGAGACCTAGCCGTAGCCAGCCAGACTGTTGCCCATTTCTTTATCTTTACTCTCTGTGAGTGAAGTTTTTGCATAAAAACATTTCTATGGCTTAGTGTATATGCCGTTCCATGAAATTAGTCCCTTTTTGGTTAGAATAACTTTTGATTTCACCTAATTAACATTCTGTCATCAGGCGCAGAAGTTCAACTTAATGAACTTAGCAACAAAACTGACTCGTGCAGTAACTATGGGGCAAACCAACTGAGTTGGCTTATATTGTTGACAACATGTAAACTATATTTTGTCTCAAAGTTTATTAAAAACAAACATTTGCACAATGAGCACCTTTTTTGTCTTTCAAATACCTTATGGTTGTTGGTTAGCTAGCTAGCGAATGTTTGGTTTATAGGGTGTCTGAAAATATGCTTTTGTGAGGAAATGTCACTTACGTTATAAGGCTTTTTACCAAGACAAATATAATTATTCATGTTCTGAATCGTTCAGCGGGATATTTCTCTAACATAGCATTAAGATTATATCCAAAATCTCAGGTTTCCTAATATAACACATCCCATAATAAGTATCGAGCTCTGTTAAGATCACTGCCACTTTCTCGCAGTAACCTTTGAGAATTTTACATGTGGTGGTCATCTGCGACAGTTATAAAGCAAAAATTGGCATGACACAAGCTAAATTAAAAGGGAAAGGCTTTAATAAAATAATGCTTGCGGTACGCTTAGTGCTCTGTTGACATTTCAGATATAAGCTTGTTTTCATATAATCATAAATTAAATGAGTCACTAATCAAATTAATTAATTTAAAAGCAACATGTAACAATTTCAAAGATTTTCCTGAATTAGTTCATATAAGGAAATCAGTCAATCGAAAAATAAATTAATTTGGCCCTAATCTATTGATTTCACATGACTTGGAATACAGATAAGCATTTGTTGGCTACAGATACTTAAAAAAAAAAAAATCAATGGGTGACATGTCTAGGGAGTATGCAGGTCATGGAAGAACTGGGACACTTTCAGCTTCCGGGAATTTTTTACAGATCCTTGTGACATGGGGCAGTGTTTTATCATGCTGAAACATTGTTGATGGCGGCGGATGAATGGCATGACAATGGGCCTCATGATCTTGTCACAGTTTTTCTGTGCATTCAAATTGCCATTTAAAAAATGGAACTGTTTGTTGTCCGTAGCTTATACCTGCACATGCCATAACCCCACAGCCACAATAGGGTACATTTACATTAGCAAAACTCACCCACACGTCACCATGTACGTGGTCTGCGGTTGTGAGGCAGGATGGACGTACTGCCACATTTTCTAAAACATGTGAGAGGCGACTTATGGTAGAGAAATTAACATTCAATTCTCTAGCAACAGCTATGGTGGACAATCCTGCAGTCAGCATGCCATATGCACGCTCCCTAAACTTGAGACATCTGTGGCATTGTCTTGTGTGAAAAACTGCACATTTTAGTGGACTTTTATTTTCCCGAGCACAAGGTACACGTGTACTGATCAAGCTGTTTAATCGGCTTGATATGCCACACCTGTCAGGTGGATGGATTATCTTGATAAAGGAGAAATGCTCACTAACAGGGATGTATTCAAATTTGTGCTATTGTTTTTGTTGAGAAACTATTTTTTTGTGCCTGGAATATTTCTGGGAAATGTTATTTCATCTCATGAAACATGGGACCAACGCTTTACGTGTTGCATTTTATTAAACAGAACAACAATATCTTCATAACTGACTGTTATAGCAACAAAATAACTAGGGCTTTACAATGATGGTGAACACCTGGAGACATGTTTGGGTTAAGTGGGAGAAAATCTTCCTAGATGTCAGAGGTTGCACAGATGGACAAAAGGCTGAATGTTGGTACTTTGGCAAGTCTTTATTCATTTACAAAATCTGATGTATTGAATTGGTAGAACTCAAATGTGACCTCTTTTTGGATAATACAAATTAGTTGCTTCATTGATTTGATTGGCTGATGGGCCAGCCTAGCAGAAAGCCCAGAGTTAAGCCAGGTTTTAACCTCTACCAGACTCTGGGCCAGTCTAATCAACCATACCCACCCCATGCCACACACTGTCTCCAAGCCCAGAGACAGGAACCTCTTATTAGTGGGCTAAAACTGCAGACTCTAACAGGAAGCAGCAGTTTTATGCTACAGGAAGAGCTAGCTGCAGGAGCCTTCCCTCGCCATTGGCCAACCGGCCCACTAGGCGTGTCGACAGACGCCGCATTGTTGCTCAGGAAGTATAGAGGAGTCGCGGCCATTCTGGGTGCCTATTGTTTATCTCCCAGCCTGCCTGCGTTTTCACTCTTCCCTGGCTATATTTGGCTAGGCTGGATGCCCGGTGGCACTACAGTGGGTTGGTGGTGTGGGAAACTGGCTCCCTGGCATGACACACAATGGCCTCAGCTCCTGTAAGACCAGTTCTTTTGTTTTGGCCATTCATCAGCAGCTACGTAGCAATTTGTCAGTCATCTACTGTGAGCTCAGCTGCGTCAAATTAGCCTAGCTCTCAAGGGATGTGATTGTTTGCTCATATTGTAGGTCATATTTGTATTCTTGCACACCATACTAGTTGACTCTGTTCACCGGTTAGGAACATAAATGGCTGTGTCATATTTTCCAAGTTACCAGCACAGGTTCTCATGTAACAGGCCAGCTGTACAGTTTTCATGGCATTGACCACAGACTTTCTTGATATGGTGCCCTGGGTGTGGCTCCTGGAAATGGGACCAGTCTGGTGAACCATGGCATTGGAGCGAGACTCCCTGCAGCCCTGCCTGGCTCCAGTACACTGGGTCCTGTGCTAATATGTGGCTAGCCATCCTCTGACTGCAGTAGAGAAGATTCATATTGAAGCAATTTAACCGGAGACCTCTCCAATCAAAATTCTTTCTTATTTCCACTGACCTGGCATTCAACCCCTTTTTTTGTGTTTATTTTCTACTCAAGGCAAATGAGTGCAGTTTGTCTGGAAGATTACTAAGGTCTGTTAACGTGTTTATCTGAGATAGGGCGGTTCTTTTCCATATCCCACAATGTATAGTGATTCACACCGTTAGAATTGATCATTCTAATTTGATGTGATTCACACAGGGGGACCCTTGTCACATGCCACTTTCAGTACTGAATCCCCATCAATGTTCTCTAAGCATTAACACTGCCTAACACTACACATCGTCGCATAACAAAATGAATGATTGGATGCTCAGTTGACCTGTGCCTGGATACCTTTGTCTGGTTAGCCATAGAGATGACCTGTAGCACGGCCAAACCTACAAGATAAGTTGCGCAGTTATATTTAACTAGCATCTGAATGTCCTACAAACAAAAGGAATTAATTTGTCTGCCACATAAAAAAATGTCAATCACTTTTTTAATAAATCGTAAAATGGATTAGTTTCACATACGGTCATGAGGATTGGCAACTATGCCACATAAAATTACAAATAGTTGAACATATTTTCAATGTCCCAAAATCATGGCATCGGCTTTATGAATTGATATACAAAACAACAATTCTTGCCTTGAAAGAATGCTCAGTAAATGGGGTATTCAACTGTCAGACCGGTGCAGACTGCCATGCGGAAACAGAATCTTTTGGTACTGTCCACCGGTGGCTTGTTTTTGGAGTCTGGTCCAAGAATTGTGCTTGCCATAATATCCGGGTGCGGTTGGATCTGCAAACTGTATTGCTGGGAGACTTAAAGGACCAGTCAGTAGGAAATATTGTGGTTTTTGGTAAAATGTTTATTTTTGGGGCAATTTGGGCAGAAATGTTGCAGATGGAGGTTCAAGTCCCTAGTGAGACTCAATGGGGAGATGCATTGCGAGAGGAAATTGTAGAATTAGGATTTATTGGGAAAGATGGGTTGATCTGACTGTCTGAAGGGTGGAATGAGTGTTGGAAAAATGATGTACAGTATAAATGTTTGAGGTCCTCCAATCAGGGGTGAGGGTGGGGAAGGGATGATTTAATATTTTGTTTTTCAATTCTGTTTTGTGATTTTGGTTTCATGCCGTGAGTAGTGTGTGCTGGTCCTGGTAGTTAAGAGTGCGCTCGCTTCCATACTTGGTTTTTCCCGCCCTTGGAAAATCCCTTTGGGCCTAGGGCGGTGCCTTGCCGTGTGTGTGTGCACACTACCAGTTGGACACATCTACTCATTCAAGTGTTTCTATTTTTACTGTTTTCTACATTGTAGAATAATAGTGAAGATATCAGCATTATGATATAACGCATATGGAATCATTTAGTAACCAAAAGTGTTAAACATTTCAAAATCTATTTTGAGATTCTTCAAAGTAGCCACCCTTTGCCTTGATGACAGCGTTGCACACTCTTGGCATTGTCTCAACCAGCTCCACCTGGAATGCTTTTCCTTCACTCTGCGGTCCTCCCAAACCATCTCAATTGGGTTGAGGTCGGGTGATTTGTGGAGGCCAGGTCATCTGATGCAGCACTCACCACTCTCCTTCTTGGTCAAATAGCCCTTACACAACCAGGAGGTGTGTTGGGACATTGTCCTGTTGAAAACAAATGATACTCCCACTAAGCACAAACCAGATGGGATGGTGTATCGCTGCAGAATGCTGTGGTAGCCATGCTGGTTAAGTGTGCCTTGAATTTTAAATAAATCAGACCATGGCACCAGCAAAGCACCATCACACCACCACCTCTGTTTCACAGTGGGAACCACACATGCGGAGATCATCCGTTCACCTACTCTTGAGTCTCACAAATACACGGTGGTTGGAACCAAAAATTTGGACTCATCAGACCAAAGGACTGCTTGTGTTTCATAGCTCGTGCTTCTTGGCCCAAGCAAGTATCTATTGGTGTTGCAGTAATTTGACCATGAAGGCCTGATTCACGCAGTCTCTGATGCGTCTGTTACTTGAACTCTGAAGCATTTATTTGGGCTGCGTTTTCTGAGGCTGGCGAGTAATGAATTTATCGTCTGCAGCAGAGATCAAATCAAATCAAATTTATTTATATAGCCCTTCGTACATCAGCTGATATCTCAAAGTGCTGTACAGAAGCCCAGCCTAAAACCCCAAACAGCAAACAATGCAGGTGTAAAAGCACGGTGGCTAGGAAAAACTCCCTAGAAAGGCCAAAACCTAGGAAGAAACCTAGAGAGGAACCGGGCTATGTGGGGTGGCCAGTCCTCTTCTGGCTGTGCCGGGTAGAGATTATAACAGAACATGACCAAGATGTTCAAATGTTCATAAATGACCAGCATGGTCAAATAATAATAAGGCAGAACAGTTGAAACTGGAGCAGCAGCACAGTCAGGTGGACTGGGGACAGCAAGGAGCCATCATGTCAGGTAGTCCTGGGGTACGGTCCTAGGGCTCAGGTCCTCCGAGAGAGAGAAAGAAAGAGAATTAGAGAGAGCATATGTGGGGTGGCTAGTCCTCTTCTGGCTGTGCCGGGTGGAGATTATAACAGAACGTGGCCAAGATGTTCAAATGTTCATAAATGACCAGCATGGTTGAATAATAGTAAGGCAGAACAGTTGAAACTGGAGCAGGAGCATGGCCAGGTGGACTGGGGACAGCAAGGAGTCCTCATGTCAGGTAGTCCTGGGACATGGTCCTAGGGCCCAGGCCAGTTGAAACTGGAGCAGCAGCATGGCCAGGTGGACTGGGGACAGCAAGGAGTCATCATGTCAGGTAGTACTGGGGCATGGTCCTAGGGCTCAGGTCCTCCGAGAGAGAAAGAAAGAGAGAGAGGAGAGAATTAGAGAACGCACACTTAGATTTACACAGGACACCGAATAGGACAGGAGAAGTACTCCAGATAAACAAACTGACCCTAGCCCCCGACACATAAACTACTGCAGCATAAATACTGGAGGCTGAGACAGGAGGGGTCAGGAGACACTGTGGCCCCATCCGAGGACACCCCGGACAGGGCCAAACAGGAAGGATATAACCCCACCCACTTTGCCAAAGCACAGCCCCCACACCACTAGAGGGAAATCTTCAACCACCAACTTACCATCCTGAGACAAGGCCGAGTATAGCCCACAAAGATCTCCGACACGGTACAACCCAAGGGGGGAGGAAACCCAGACAGGCCGACCACAACAGTGAATCAACCCACCCAGGTGACGCACCCCCAGGGACGGCACGAGAGAGCCCCAGCAAGCCAGTGACTCAGCCCCGTAACAGGGTTAGAGGCAGAGAATCCCAGTGGAAAAAGGGGAACCGGCCAGGCAGAGACAGCAAGGGCGGTTCGTTGCTCCAGAGCCTTTCCGTTCACCTTCCCACTCCTGGGCCAGACTACACTCAATCATATGACCCACTGAAGAGATGAGTCTTCAGTAAAGACTTAAAGGTTGAGACCGAGTTTGCGTCTCTGACATGGGTAGGCAGACCGTTCCATAAAAATGGAGCTCTATAGGAGAAAGCCCTGCCTCCAGCTGTTTGCTTAGAAATTCTAGGGACAATTAGGAGATGAACTGAACTTGAGGAAACTTTCAAAGTTCTTTTAAATTCTCTAGATTGACTGACCTTCATGTCTTAAAGTAATGATGGACTGTTGTTTCTCTGCTTATTTGAGCTGTTCTTGCCATAATGTGGAGTTTGCCCTATTTGGTAAAAGACCATTTAACAAGGCACACCTGTTAATTGAAAGGCTTTCCAGGTGACTACCTCATGAAGCTGGTTGAGAGAATGCAAAGTGTGTGCAAAGGTGTCATCAAGGCAAAGGGTGGCTACTTTGAAGAATCTCAAATATACTATCTTTTGATTTAACACTTATTTGGTTACTACATGATTCCATATGCATTTCATAATGTTGATGTCTTCACTATTATTCTACAATGTAGAACATATTCAAGGGTTTTTCTTTATTTTTGACTGAGTAGGTGTCAACTTTGGACTGGTTGAGTGTGTGGGTAGCCGGCATGCAGGCATTCTGACCCCTTGACTTTTTTACATTTACATTTAAGTCATTTAGCAGACGCTCTTATCCATTCACATTTTTGCTAAGTTACAGCCTTTTCTAAAATGGATGAAATTGATGAGGGGGGCATAAAACAATCTACACACAAAACAAAAACTTGTTATTCATTTTTTAAATAAATATTTTTGCAAATTTATTAAAATGTAATACTGAAATATCACATTTACATAAGTATTCAGACCCTTTACGCAGTACTTTGTTGAAGCACCTTTGGCAGAAATTGCAGCCTCTCATATTCTTGGGTATGATGCTACAAGCTTGGCACACCTGTATTTGGGGAGTTTCTCCCGTTCTTCTCTGCAGATCCTCCCAAGCTCTGTCAGGTTGACTGGGGAGTGTTGCTGCACAGCTATTTTCAGGTTTTTCCAGGGATGTTCGATCAGGTTGAATTCCCCGCTCTGGCTGGCCCACTCAAGGACTTTCAGAGACTGGTCCCGAAGCTACTCCTGTGTTGTCTTGGCTGTGTGCTCAGGGTCATTTCCTGTTGGATGGGGAACCTTCGTCCCAGTCTAAGAACCTGCTCCAGAGTGCTCAGGACTTCATCAAATATCTCTACTTTTCTCCATTCATCTTTCCCGCAATCCTGAAGTCTCCCAGTCCATGCCGCTGAAAAACATCCCCACAGCATGATGCTGCCACCCATGGTGCCAGGTTTCCTCCAGACATGACGCTTGACATTCCGGAAAGAGTTCCATCTTGGTGTCATCAGACCAGAAAATCTTGTTTCTCATGGTCTGAGTCCTTTAGCTGCCTTTTGGCAAACTCCAAGTGAGGGTGTGTCATGTGCCTTTTAGTGAGGAGTGGCTTCCGTCTGGCCACTCTACCATAAAGGCCTGATTGGTGGAGTGCTGATGAGATGTTTGACCTTCTGTTAGGTTCTCCCATCTTGCTCTGTCAGAGTGAGCATCGGGTTCTTGGTCACCTCCCTGACCAAGGCCCTTCTCCCCCGATTGCTCGGCTTGGCCGGGCAGCCAGCTCTAGGAAGTGTCTTGGTGTTTACAAACTTCTTTCATTTAAGAATGATGGAGGCCACTGTGTTCTTGGGGACCTTCAATGCTGCATAGATGTTTTTTTTCTACCATTCTTCAGATCTGTACCTCAACACAATCCTGTCTCAGAGCTCAACGGCCAATTTGTTTAACCTCATGGCTTGGTTTTTGCTCTGACATGCACATCTGTGGGACCTTATATAGACAGGTGTGTGCCTTTCCAAAACGAGGCCAATGAATTGAATTTACCTCTGGTGGAAATGTTGTAGAAACATCTCATGGTTGAGCAATGGAAACAGGATGCACTTGAGCTCAATTTTGAGTCTCATTGCAAAGGGCCTCAATACTTATGTAAATAAGGTATTTGTTCATTTTTGCAAATTTATTACAAATAATCAAACCTGTTTTCGCTTTATCATTATGGGGTGTTGTGTGTAGATGGCTGAGATGTTTTATTTAGTCCATTTTAGAATATGTCTCACATAATGTGGAAAAAGTCAATGGGTCTGAATACTTTCCCAAGGCACTGTGTGTGTGTGTGTATATATATTTATTTATTGGCCTTGTAATTTAGTGTTTTGTCATTATTCTTGTAAGTACCATTTTGGTTGTTGTGGTGTTACCGTATTGGTGCTATCACATCAGCCTCCAGTTATAGGTTATGCAGATAGAGCCTGATTCTTAGTGTCAATGCATTTCCTATGAATGTGGAAATTTTCGTCGTAATAAATAATCAGCTTAGGAATCTATTGTGCATGTAGCCAAGTGGTTGTGAGGTCAGAGCCTGGCGGTGATACTGGGAAACGAATATCAGTCATTTAAACCAAGGATCTTTCTTCTGAGAAGCCTGTCCGTACAATGACGATTAGCGTGTAAGGCTGTGATTAGTAAGGAGAAGTGGTAAGAGTCTGAGGTGGCCCGCTAAGGGACTGAATGGGGAACTGAGCCTTGGGCTTCTGTAGTGGAAATATACAGGGGGGCCGGCTGCCAGGGAACGCTAGAAAAAGGAGCCAGTCAAGACAGTCAGGCGTCGTATATTAAATGTGTGTGTACACTCTCGCTAAACACTGTGGAATCTTAAAATCACCCCCCTCACCCTTTTTCTTCCTCTTTCGATCTTCTACCTTTGCTTTTCCTCGCTCTGTTCCCCAATCCCCTTGCTCTCTCTCCATCTGCTTTCTCTTAACTCCCTCTTTCTCCATTTAACAAAAAGGGGGGGGTCAGCCTTTATTTCGCTTTGCTTGGGTAGCCAAGCCGTTGAGCTACTTCCTCTTAACTGATGTGCCTCTCAACCAATCACAAAGGCTGCATAGAGGGCTGTTTGAATGTGAATGGTGCTGTGACACATTTTAGCATTCCTTCCATGGCAGAGAGGCTGAGCACAGGGGAGCGTTCCCAGGGTCTGCTAGCCTTCACCCTGGGACAACCGTTTGACAACACTAGGCACCATTCAGACGGATGGGCGGTCAATGCCAGCTGACAGTGCCTTAATTAACCTGGCCCTGTGTCAATGTGATCGCCCCCTCAGTAACACACACAACCATACATTGACACACTAGCATGAGGATACAGTCTCCTGGGAAAGAGGAGTCCAACAGGTTCATGTTAAACCACATAATCCTGGCCATGGATGACGACATTTCAGACAGACTTTTCGTCTCCCCACTGTCAACTCCTGCGTCTACACTCTATTTGCTTCAAGTTTTAGTTATTTTCATAAAGTTCCAACTCTTTTTCTGTGCCCTCAAAAAATGTAGTTTATTATTCTTCCAGCAGCACTCATCCTGGAGCTTAAGTTGATATAGTGAGTGTATTTCTGCTCATAAATTGAGCAATAGGTAAAGACTGCATAATACCCAGGCAGCCAGTCTATTGGAACAGTGGAAATGGGTCAACGGTTCACTGTAAGGAATCTTACCCCCTCTTTGAGGACCCCCTCCCCTCTAAATCTATTCAACCACCACTGTATCAAATTCAGACTGCTCCCTGTACAATGTGGCTCCTATTTAAAATGCACTGACTCAACTTCCCCTGTGGCTGCCTTTTGTTGCCTGTGTGCGCGAACAGGGCTCCCCATTCAGACTGGTGGCAGGGCTGGGTTTGTGTCCCTGGCTGGGAGGAGGCTTCTAGACCTAAGTCTCCCCATACCCTCAGCAGTCTCACTGGCCTAGTGTCATCCCCCTGGACTTCTGCAAGAGAGGGGGCAGGGAGGGAAAGTGAGGAGTCGTCCCCCCCCCCCTCTCTTCAGCTGCTGTTTTCATTTAGTGTTGACTTCTGGACTCTGAGGCCCGTGTGTTGTCATTCTGAGCAGACTGTTGTTGGTAACATTGGCAGCTTCTAATAGCCCCAGTATTAGCATAAGTGTAGTTATTCCTATTTCTTAACTAGACTCATTTTATGGTCCACACAGTGAACGTAACCATCTCGACCTCTCTCTCGGTCTCTTTCTACCAGGCATTTGGGAATGCCAAGACGGCCCACAACAACAACTCCAGCCGTTTTGGGAAGTTCATCCAGGTCAACTACTTGGAGAGTGGGGTGGTGAGAGGGTAAGTACTGACCGTTGGCCCACACGGTGTGTTGTGATGACACAGTCAATCCTCTTGTCTCTGTCTGTCTGAGTAACCCTGTAAACACACACACTACATTCCTCCTGTGTGGATGTTCCTGAGTATGTTTGTAAAACTTTATAACACACACCCACACCGTACTCTGCCCCTTCAACATGAACAACATCTTCATCAGCACACTCGCACACCGGCTCTCAAAGGCAGCCACAAGGCAGTTACCGTTGAAATTCAGTAGAACTGTAATGTGACTAGCAGAAACCTCCGTGACAGCAGACAGCGGCTGTTACTTCCATCATACCATACAAGGCTAGTGAGAAGTGTATTAGTTGTTTCTGTTTGAAGCCTGCTGGCCCAAGTTAAAGCAGAGCCTCCTTCCCCTCTCTGCCTGCAGTCTCTCTGGTTACCGCCTGCGTCACACACTGCTCTGCTCTGTCATTTCCTCTCTAACAGAGGTGCTGCTCCCAAACGTTTCAGTGAAGATATTACAAACGCTACACCATGCCAATAGACGTTACTTTCTTCTCCGCAATGCGTCTGAGTCTCCCAACGATTTTCAGAACAGAAACACATTCTAACCATTCTGATTGGCGCTTGAGACCAATGGGTTAGGCTAGAGCCAGAAAACACGTTGGTAAAGCGATGTTTTGAAAATGCGTCATTGGCTTTGATACAGTGATTGGTTAGAGATGATCCAATCACTGATGACTTTGTTTTGTACAACGCCACTCATTTTGACGTCACCTAGTTTTATTCGTCATAGTGGATGATCCAACTAAATGCTCACTTGCATGTTCCTCCTTGACAATGCAACACCAATAAGAAATGATAAAAGATAAGAATAGGAACACAGTCATTAGCTCAGTAGAATAGAATAAAGATTTTAGCATAAATATAATACATACCATTTTATAGTCCAATATTTACACTTGTATTGGGGAAGGGGGTGAATGGGGGCAGTGCATAAACTGAGCAGTATAATAAGAGTCTGGTAGCAGCCAGGTGTGTGTGGCATGAATGTATGTCCAAGTAGATGTGTGCATGAGTGAGTGCATGTGTGCTAAGGTGAGGAGAATCGAAGCAGGTGGTCAGTTCAAGTGTTCAGCAGTCTGATGGCTTGTAGAAACCAACAGGCCCTGAGACGGTTTCAGACCTCTTGCTCCTATACAGTCAGCCTGCCGGTAAGTGAGAGAACAGCTTGTGTATGGGGTCCTTGATGCTGCGTGCCAGTGATGTACTGGGCCTTGCGTTCGTGGACCAAGCAAATCCCGTACCAGGCAATGATGCAAATGGTCATGGCACGGCGGTAGTATTTGGAGAGGACCCTGGGGCGGCATGCCAAATTTTGTGAAATGTCACGCAGTCGTTGGTGTACATTGTACAGCAGAGGACTGAGGACACACCCCTGGGGGGCCCCTGTGTTAAGAGGGTGTGGAGGGGGTGTTGCGAGTCCTCTCTGCCTGTGGTCTACCCATCAGGAAGTCCAGGATCCAGTTGCAGAGGGTGGGGTTCTGAGCTTGGTGTCGAGCTTGGAGTTAACAATAATGTTGAATGCTGAACTGTAGTCAATGAAAAGCATTCTCACACAGGAGTTATTGTGTTATGGCTGTGTGAATAGTGATAAAAATGGCATTTTCCGTGAATCTGTTGGCGCTCTGTAGGCAAATTATTGGGTCCAGTGTGCCTAGCACGCTGGCCTTGTGTGCCATGACCAGCCTTTTGAAGCACTCCATAATGACAGAGGTGAGTGTGACTGGGTGATATTTTTTTTTTCTTGGTCACTGGGACAATGGTGGTGGTCTTGAAGCAGTTGGACTATAGCCTGGGACAGGTTCAAGATGTCTGAAAAATGCCCGCCAGCTGGTCAGCACACACTGAGGGGTGATAGTCATTTGGGCATGTCACTTTTTTTGGCCAGGGATGCCACCTGGGCCAGCGGCTATGTGAGCATTCAAGTCTTGAGTTTTCCTCATGTCGGCCTCTGAGAGCAAAAGCACCTGGTCGTCTGGAGCAAGGAGTGAGCATAGAAAGTGTTAAGTGCTTCGGTAGGCACCGCACGGCTGGATTTGCCCTTGTAGTCCTTGCCATATGTGACGCGGGTCTGAGTTCTCGAACATCAATTCAAGAATCTGTATGGTCTTTATGCATCCCTAATGGATTTGCAAAGCTCATACCTGCTTTCCTTGTACATGTCGCGCGCCACCAAGTCATCAGGGTTCATTTTGCTGACATTGAATGCTGCAGTACGGGCTATCACCATTGTACGGATATCTCCGTTCATCTAGGGTTTTTGGTTGTGGCATGTCCGGATTGTTGTTGTGGGTAAAACATCAATACATTTCCTAATGAAGCCTGTGATTGACCATCTATATTCCTCAATGTAGATGGAGGAGTCAGGATTAATCTTTTCAACATAAATAATCTGTATTCTCAAAACAATCCTGCAGCACCACAAACGACTTCAACGATGGCAGTGTCAAACTGAAGTATGTAGCGAACATAGAGCAGCGGAATAATTTAGTTGGAGTTGTCAGGCAACTTAAAACAGGGACACATGACTTTTTATTGAATTGTTTAGCTTGAGAGGGGTCAAAGTAATTGAATATCGATGGCTGAAATGTTGCCATTGAGACTTCAGAGGCTGAGCTGTAGTAGTGCTGGTTGAGCATGTTATGCTTGTAGTTGAGGGTCTCGGTCTGTCATTCCGAAGCCATTGATTACAGCTAGACAGTGCTGACATTCTGCTGAACAATGGCTTGCTGAGCAGCAGTGGATGGAGCAGCAGAGGAAAGCATGTACTGTAGCGTAGTGCTTTAAGAGTGTTGGGCCAGTAACTGGTTGGAATCGTGATCCACGTAGGTGAAAAATCTGTGCCCTTGAGCATGGCACTTAACCCTAATTGCTCCTGTAAGTCGTTCTTCACAAGGGCCTCTGCTAAATGATTCAAATGGAAACGCTGGTTCTATCGCTCAGTGCCGCATTAGTCTAGCTGGCTCACTGGATCTCACTAGCTTTCACTGCCTGGGATTTGGAGATTAAACTCTCACTGTGATACCTGGAGTTTCTTCTTAGTTTGAGGATCTATCCAATATCCATAGTCTGGTCTTGAACTGTGTGTCTGTCTGTATCGGTCATAGTGTGTCTGCATTGCATATGGACCTTAATGATGAAGATAATATATCATAGGCAGTAGCCCCTTAGCTTGGTTGTGGTAATGCATTAGTGCACATTCTGGCCTGGCATTGCTTTTTATTAGATCAGCTCTATAAAGAGACAGCGGGCCAGTTAGTGAAGTTTCCATGCCCAGCACTGGGCATTCTGCCTGCCTGAGCTACGAGTGTTAACCCTTGCCACTCACAGCACCTGTCATCCTGTAAACAGTTGAAAATGCCAGATTGTCTTTGAGAAGTGCCTACATTGGAACACAGTGGCTGTACGATAACATGCTATTCATGTCAGAGCTCAGGTTTTCCGCTCCATAGCCCTGTATGGGTTTTGACTAACGGACGTTATAAACTTGAGCACCGCACGCGTAACAGGAAGATGCCACAAATGAGGGAAAGGCCTGCTAATTGCACTACTTTTCATTCATTTGTTAACCAAGTGTGGGGAAATTCTCTACGTCGAGAGGAGTCTGTTCCGAAAGATGAGATGTTGAGGATTATAATGAATACCGCTTGACGTCGTACAAGCAAAACCACACACCTAGAAGTCCAAATGTGTACTTCTCATTTCCATGTTTTGAAAACTCATGTCATTTACAGTATCAACCTTGATGATCACAGTTGCGAGGATGACATGCATTATAGCCTGGGTTGTCCTGAATACAATGAGCCTGTGTTTGTATTGTGCAGAAAAGTAGCCGTGGAACACGCACGTGAATGCACTCACGACTCCATTCTGTGCGGACCAAAATTTACAATCGGTCTGAAGTGCCTTTTTTTGAAAGCAAGATCGTATTTTATAACTTAGCTAGCCATGATGCCCACCGGACCCAGATTGAGATTTATAATGAAATGTTTTTTGGATTGCGTAAACAACGACAGTAATTGTGTGCCGGTGGGGACGCAGGGCTGTGTTCCAAACAAAACTGTGCTTGCTTCACTTCCTCAACGGCAAGTCTAGAAGAGCTAAAAGCACCTTATAGTTGAAGGCTCTCTCCTTGAATCATAAGTGTACTGAAATGACTTAGGAACTGTGCCCAGTTTGGAGAGGTGTGTGGCCACTTGGAGACACTAGTTAGACCTCACTCAAACCCTAGTTTTTTATTATCTTGTACCACCTACCCCAATTTCAATGACAACTCTTATACTGACAAATGCTGTGAAATGTACAGGATATGTAAAAATGCACAAAATCAAGTGTAATACTTCAGATTCAGTCTTGTCAGGTGAACTGTTGCTCTGATCATTTTCTCCATCAAGTGTTTCCCTTTCAATTGCTCCCGTGGTATGTATGCTTTTTATAGTTATTCTGCTAGAAACATTTCAATTTGGCCCTATCCATGTAGGCCAATTTCCACAAATGTAAGGGGTTAATATACACACACCACTCAGCCATCGCCCTGACACTCTATTTTTAGTTTGTCAATAAACAGGAAGATTAGCTTCATGTTTTCCATATGCCTGAAATTTAATTAGAGCAGTTTCAAACTCTTGCTTGTAGTGGCTATTTTGATGCACGTTAACATGACCATGCCACTATGCACCCCGCTAAGGCTGTCCATATCTGGACTCTTTGTTCAAGTCTTTATTGTTCCACTGACCATCTGCCGTTGCTTCCCCTCCTCCTCAGTCAATACCATCCCGCTTTTATGACCCTTACACATGAACTCGCCCGCCACACGAACACGAGACACAGAGCCAAGTGAAAGGACCAGACTAACTCCAGTGTGACTTGATTGATGTTTTCATTCTCTCTCCCCCCTCCCCTTTCACCTTGCCCCTCTCCTCTCTCTCTCATTCTCAGGGCAATCGTGGAGAAGTATCTCCTGGAGAAGTCTCGCCTGGTCTCCAGAGAAAAGAATGAGAGGTAAAGGGCAACAGCAGAGGTCATGATCTTTGAACCCTATTGACCTGTGGAGGCCCTCTGTACAAACAGAGGGACGATCCCCTGGGTGCCTTTTTCATATTCAGTTAACATGCCATGTCCAAGGGTGACTTTCGGGCCTAGACACAGAGCTAACTTATATGTGCCAAAGAGTTGCATCAATATGTGAACAGACTATTTTTTTTTTGAGGAATAAAAATGAAAAGAATAATTTTTTTACCCATGACTAGCACCGTAGTGGGGCGGCAGCGTAGTCTAGTGGTTAGAGCGTTGGACTAGTAACCGAAAGGTTGCAAGTTCGGATCCCTGAGCTGACATGGTACAAATCTGTCGTTCTGCCCCCTGAACAGGCAGTTAACCCACTGTTCCTAGGCCGTCATTGAAAATAAGAATTTGATCTTAACTGACTTGCCTAGTTAAATAAAGGTAAAATAAAAAGTGCTACTATTTCTACTACAAATGCTTTGGTTGGGGTTGGTATAGCCTATAAACAGAATGAACCCTTGTTCTCACTAGATGTGTCTGAGTTGTAGTATTACAGGAGTTGTAGTATTATAGTATCATGCACTACTCATGTTACTCATATGCCAACACGTCTGTTGAAATGAGCTTTTGTTTTGATCACGTCTGCCTGTGTCTGATGTCAGCGAGACTCAGTAGTAAACATGGAAACTCATTATGCCCGTGTGGTTTTACAACAATGCAAGCTGACCGGCCACCTGATGGCAAGACTGGAACAACTGATAGCAGCATTCCCGCTCATTACTAGTCTTGCACCTTAGACACAGAGTCAATGTTGGGTGGTGGAAACTAATACTACCGCAGTGTTGACTTCTGAGTGCTAGGAACACAAGTGATTCGCTACACCCACAGTGACATCTGCTAAATATGTGTATGTGTACCAATAAAAAGTTATTTATTTCTCAATATAAGAAGTACGTTTATTAAAATTAAATGAATGATTTATTTATTGCCACCTTAAAATATATCACCTTCACCAAATAACGAAAGCAAACAAATAATAAAAGCCGAAAACCACACTATCCACACACAAAACACATTTTACGGAACGCACTAAACATGGTTTTGTGTTCCTGTAGGAACTACCATGTGTTTTACTATCTACTGGTGGGAGCGTCCGAGGAGGAGCGCAAGGAGTTCAAACTCCTGCAGCCTGAAGATTACCTCTACCTCAAGCAGGTATCACACACACACACACACACACACACACACACACACACACACACACACACACACACACACACACACACACACACACACACACACACACACACACACACACACACACAGGTTGGTGGTACCTTCATTTGGGAGGATGGGCAAGTGGTAATGGCTGGAGTGGAAAGGTATCAACATCAAACACATGGTTTCCATGTGTTTTTCGCTCCGTTCCAGACATTATTATGAGCCATCCTCCCCTCAGCAATGACACACACACACTGGTTTTACGTAGTTACACTACACTAGTAATGTTTTTCTTAGCACAGTACATGTATTTCTCTACCTCAAGCAGTATATATCCAATTACTGTATACACCACTACTAAATCTAGAGCCACATCCCCATTAGTTAGTTCCCTAGGTACTGATCTGATTTTCTGCGGTGTTCTCTTCTGTACAGTACCTTTTTATTATCGTCCCTTAACTACATTCAGAAGTTTACATACAATTAGGTTGGAGGCATTAAAACTTGTTTTTCAACCACTCCACAAATTTCTTGTTAACATACGATAGTTTTGACAAGTCGGTTAGGACATCTACTCTACTCTAGACCTCCACAAGTCTGGTTCATCCTTGGGCGCAATTTCCAAATGCCTGAAGGTACCACGCTCCTCTGTACAAACAACTGTACGCAAGTATAAACACCATGGGACCACGCAACCATCATACCGCTCAGGAAGGAGAAGCGTTCTGTCTCCTAGAGGTGAACGTACTTTGGTGCGAAAAGTGCAAATCAATCCTAGAAGAACAGCAAAGGACCTTGTGAAGATGCTGGAGGAAACGGGTACAAAAGTATCTATATCCACAGTAAAATGAGTACTATATCGACATAACCTGAAAGGCAGCTCAGCAAGTATGAAGCCATTGCTCCAAAACTACCATAAAAAAGCCAGACTACAGTTTGCAACTGCACATGGGGACGAAGATCGTACTTTATGGAGAAATGTCCTCTGGTCTGATGAAACAAAAATATAACTGTTTGGCCATAATGACCATTGTTATGTTTGGAGGAAAAGGGGGGGGCTTGCGAGCTGAAGAAACACCATCCCAACCGTGAAGCACGGGGGTGGCAGCATCATGTTGTGGGGGTGCTTTGCTGCAGGAGGGACTGGTGCAAATCACAAAATAGATGGCATCATGAGGCGGGAATTGTCTTGATGTTGCTTCAACATATGCAACATCTTGGTTGCATATTGGTCTTCCAAATGGACAATGACCCCAAGAATACTTCCAAAGTTGTGGCAAAATGGCTTAAGGACAACAAAGTCTAGGTATTGGAGTGGCCATCACAAAGCCCTGACCTTAATCCTATAGAACATGAAAAAGCGTGTGCGAGCAAGGAGGCCTACAAACCTGACTCTGTTTTAGGAGGAATGTGCCAAAATTCACCCAACTTATTGTGGGAAGCTTGTGGAAGGCTACCTGAAACGTTTGACCCAGGTTAAACAATTTAAAGGCAATGCTACCAAATACTAATTGAGTGTCTGTGAACTTCTGACCCACTGGGAATGTGAGGAACGAAATAAAAGCTGAAATAAATAATTCTCTACTATTATTCTGACATTTCATCACATACTTAAAATAGTGGTGATCCTAGCTGACCTTAGTCAGGAAATGTGTACTCAGATTAAATGCAAGGAATTGTGAAAAACTGATTTTAAATGTATTTGGCCAAGGTGTATGTAAACTTCCGACTTAAACTGTATAATCCTTTGTACCCTGATTCTCATTCTATTCCTGGGTTCCGCATGTCTTAATAATCTCTTTCCCTGTACTTGAACTGGCTCAAGGTAACATTCCCCATCTGATTCAGTTGGTAGTAAACCTGGTATGCGGTGTCATTGTTATGCAGTGAATGGCCTGCATGTGCTCTGTTCTCCTAGTTTCTTGCCCATATGTGCGCTGCATGTTAATGAACCGCTCTCCCCATTCTCCTGTCTCTGTGCAGCAAAACTTTAAGATCGAAGATGAAGAAGACCTGCGTCATGATTTTGAGAGGCTGCAGCAGGCCATGGAGATGGTGGGCTTCCTGTCTGCCACTAAGAAACAGTGAGTGAACATGCCAATGGGCAGTCAATCTCCACTACTTCAAGGGCACCACACCCCATTTGATCCATTAAATGGCTGTCTAATGCAAATGGGTCATATAGATTTGCGTATGCTGTAGTCTGTTGGCGTTACTTGGATCCACTTGAATCTCCTGCCCAAACGTAGCCAGACAACCCTTTCCTCTGATGCAGTTGTTCCAGTAGTTGGCAGTCATGTGCATCCAATTTGGCAGAAAAATAGAAATACTGTAGAAGGAAGGCCTGTTCTATTCATTGTGGTTCTATGATAATGACACCTGTCTGCTGCAGGATCTTCTCTGTGCTGTCGGCCATCTTGTACCTGGGCAACGTGACGTACAGGCAGACGTCAACAGGCCGAGACGAGGGACTGGACGTGGGACCACCGGAAGTCCTGGCTACCCTCTCAGACCTGCTCAAGGTAACAATGGCTCTGCTGCTCTTGTCTACACATCAATGAGCGAGTAGTCTTTACTCTGGGTCCTGGAGGGATGCAGTATCTGTGGGAACACTGATTCAACACTGATTCAGCAAAATAAAAAAATATGTTTTTGAAATGGGGCCTGCGCACTAAGCGTCTCAGTGTAGGAGTACTGATCTAGGATCAGGCCCCATGTTAATTTATTATGATCTAAAATGACAAACTTATCCCTGCTATAGGGAGACTAAAATGGGCCCAACTACATTTGTCTTAATGGTCCACTGAGACAAATGTAGTTGAGTTTAGAGCATTGTAAAAATCTGAACATGTGGCTGGTTATCCGTTTCATCCCCAAACAGTAAGTGTGTTCTATTATTGTCCACTGACGAAGCCTGGTTCTACCCAATGATTATACAGGAAGCCTCCTCTCCACTAAATGTATGTATTTTTGGTCTGTCCCTAGTAGTGTCGCAAGCTTTGAGAATTGTGAGTGTAATGTCATCTCTGTGTGACCTCCCAGGTGGAAGAGGAGTTGCTGGTCGAGGCATTAACTAAGAGGAAAACGGTGACAGTCAATGACAAGCTGATTCTGCCCTACAGCCACAGTGAGGTAGGCAACCATAAGCCCTGAATATCAGTCTATCATTATCTTGCTGGATTTCTTCCCCGGGATCATTGTGTGTCGTCGTTGGTCTCCTTTTCCCTGTGTGTCGGTCTACTCCCATTCACCCTTCTCTCTGTCTCTCTCCCATTCTGTCTCTCAGGCCATCACTGCGAGAGACTCCATGGCCAAGTCTCTGTACAGTGCACTGTTCAACTGGATTGTCCTGCGCATCAATCATGCACTGCTCAACAAGAAAGACATGGAGGAATCTGTCCCGGTAAGAGAACATACACACACAACAGCACAGACCTAGGAATGCAGCTTAGAGTTCCCCTCTCCATGTTTCATCATTGTCAAGGCCAGACATGTCGGCAGTTCCCCAGAAATAACTAGAAAAAAGTATATTTCTATGCAAATGACTAAAAAAAAGAATGAACTAACCAGAGCTCTAGTATGATATTGGTGACATTATTAGGCCATCTTACCTACATTTCGAACTGATCTACTGTATGTATTTGTTCTGTTCCAGTGTTTGTCAATAGGGGTCCTGGACATATTTGGCTTTGAGGACTTTGAGACCAACAGCTTTGAGCAGTTCTGTATCAACTATGCTAACGAGCAGCTTCAGTATTACTTCAACCAGCACATCTTCAAACTTGAGCAGGTGAGTTGGGCCTGGGTGCGCCTTATTGAAATAGAATAACAGACTCTATGGTGCCATAAGGACAGTATAACAGAGCTGATCCTATGTCTTTAGCTCTGACCGTGTTATTGGTCCATTACAGGAGGAGTACCAGGCGGAGGGCATCACCTGGCACAACATAGACTACACTGACAACGTGGGCTGCATCCACCTCATCAGCAAGAAGCCCACTGGTCTCCTGTACCTACTGGACGAGGAGAGCAAGTAAGGACATCCCCCCCATGTGTTGATCTTCATGTGCCAGAAGTGACTGCAGCCTAAAGATTTGCTTTGCTCCATAGTTGCCTGTAAGCGGCAATAAATTACATTTTAGATGAGATGCAGGTTCAAACGGTATACGTCTCGTCTCCCCCCTCCTTCTCTCACGCCCTCTATTTTCTCTCCTGCTCTTCAGCTTCCCCCATGCCACTGATAAGACCCTGCTGGCCAAGTTTAAGCAGCAGCACCAGGAGAATAAGTACTTTGTGCCCACGCCTGTGATGGAGCCTGCCTTTGTCATCCACCACTTCGCTGGGAAAGTCAAATACCAGATCAAGGTAGGGATGGACAACCACCCACCAACATAGTCAGACTCCGTGTTTACTATCATGTAATGTCTAGGGGGTTGGGCGAGGCTTCTTGTATTTGTGTAACTGTTCATTGTTACTGACATCTAATTGTTGTTCAGTGCGTTAATAATCTTAGCAGCGACTCTAAAATGGCCTCAACATCCTTAAACGTCTCCTTGTGACTCTCCTGGCAGGACTTCCGGGAGAAGAATACGGACCACATGCGTCCAGACATTGTGGCTCTACTGCGCAGCAGTGACCGGGCCTACGTGCGTCAGCTGATCGGGATGGACCCTGTGGCCATGTTCCGCTGGGGCATCCTGCGAGCCACCATCAGGGGGATGGCTGCCTTCAACGAGGCTGGACGCCGCTGGGCCGCCAAGACCGCAGGTACGTGTACAGCTGGAGCAGTAGTACAATACGTGTACAGCTGGAGCAGTAGTACAATACGTGTACAGCTGGAGCAGTAGTACAATACGTGTACAGCTGGAGCAGTAGTACAATACGTGTACAGCTGGAGCAGTGGTACAATACGTGTACAGCTGGAGCAGTGGTACAATACGTGTACAGCTGGAGCAGTGGTACAATACGTGTACAGCTGGAGCAGCTGGAGCAGTGGTACAATACGTGTACAGCTGGAGCAGTGGTACAATACGTGTACAGCTGGAGCAGTGGTACAATACGTGTACAGCTGGAGCAGTGGTACAATACGTGTACAGCTGGAGCAGTGGTGCAGTACGTGTACAGCTGGAGCAGTGGTGCAGTACGTGTACAGCTGGAGCAGTGGTGCAGTACGTGTACAGCTGGAGCAGTGGTGCAGTACGTACAGCTGGAGCAGTGGTGCTGGGTACAGCCGTGGTGCAGTACGTGTACAGCTGGGAGCCGTGGTGGTGTACAGCTGGGAGCCGTGGTGCAGTACGTGTACAGCTGGGAGCCGTGGTGCAGTACGTGTACAGCTGGGAGCCGTGGTGCAGTACGTGTACAGCTGGGAGCCGTGGTGCAGTACGTGTACAGCTGGGAGCCGTGGTGCAGTACGTGTACAGCTGGGAGCCGTGGTGCAGTACGTGTACAGCTGGGAGCCGTGGTGCAGTACGTGTACAGCTGGGAGCCGTGGTGCAGTACGTGTACAGCTGGGAGCCGTGGTGCAGTACGTGTACAGCTGGGAGCTGGGAGCTGGGAGCCGTGGTGCAGTACGTGTACAGCTGGGAGCCGTGGTGCAGTACGTGTACAGCTGGGAGCCGTGGTGCAGTACGTGTACAGCTGGGAGCCGTGGTGCAGTGGGCGGCTGATTGTATAGGTGTACACATGCTTTAGACACTATAGGAGTCTACAGCCATGTCTCAGAGTTAGAACTGTACTACCTGAACTGTAACATGCACAGTAACCAATAATTGCAGTATGCTTACTTGTGTTAGCTTAATTAGTTTAGCAGGGCTTGGGGGGGAAACATGAGGCTTTTGAAATGTCAGGTTTTTCCCTGCAAGCTTCAGTCATTATCCGCCAGAGAAGTTTTGTTGTGTTGACTAGATGAGAAAAGTGGCCCATTGACGTAAGAGGGTATTTTTAAAGGGATTAATGGTATTAAATTGAATCAAGGAAAAACAAAGCAGGGAAATGGCCCCTGGAAGGACTCAACTGGACTATTCTGATTTCTGACAGGCAGGGGTCATGCGGTGCAGTCTGTTCGTCTCTTTAGAACCTATATGTGTGTCTGATGTCGGTTTGTGTTTAACAGGTGTGCAGCGCCCCACTTCCAGGACTCCTTTGGGGGAGCTGCAGAGGTCCAACACGCCTGTAGAAAGGATGTACCGGTAAGGCACAGACCTCTGACAGAGAGGGACACACAGGGAAGAAGGGAAACATTTGTCCCAGTATCCACATTTCTGTGCCACTTAGAAAGAAGTGATGTATTGCCCATGCATAGGGCCCTTGTGTGTTTTTCCTGTTAGGTCACATGGTCACAAAAAATGGCTGGCCCTCGCCATGCGTACTAGATAGTATGTTAATGTGGAAATTGAGACATACTCTGGTAGCGTTGTGAAATGGGCCATCTTCCTCTACTGTTTTGGGTGTGATGTCATGGTTGACAGATGGGTCTCTCTCTCTCTCTCTCTCTCTCTCTTTCTCTTTCTCTTTCTCTTTCTCTTTCTCTTTCTCTTTCTCTTTCTCTTTCTCTTTCTCTTTCTCTTTCTCTTTCTCTTTCTCTTTCTCTCTCTCTCTCTCTCTCTCTCTCTCTCTCTCTCTCTCTCTCTCTCTCTCTCTGAGGCACAACGGCAGGTGTTCACAGTGATTACAATCTACCAGTGTGCCTGTGGCGTTAAAGCCCATGGGCAATGCCTCAGTCTTCCATCAGAAATCCACTTAAATGCACAAACCCGACTACCTTGATCCAAGACCAAGTCATCTCACTGAATCTATACTATACAGACAAAAGATTTGTTGGTTAAATCAGTTTGCCTTACAATAACAAGCCCCTTACTAGTCCCTGATTGGGGGGCCTCTCACAGAGAACATGTTGTGATTTGGTCATCAATCCCCATTTTATTTGTAAAAGTATTTTTAAGAAATCCATTTGTCACAAAGATGACAAATGAAAGGGTGAGCACCCGTACTGTTGGATCCGTGTCCCAGCGCCTAGGATTACATGAAGCAGGATCAGACAGTGTTATCATGATTATGAATCACAAGATTGTTCAGGAAGTGTATCTGTACTGGGAGCCAAATAGAACTCCCACTAGTCCCCCGGTAAATGGAACTGAATGAAACAGTTGGCTCCCATGTGTGCTTCCTGGTCGCTTGTATGACGCAAGCTCTGTCAAATCCATGAATCAAATCCATAATATCTCTATTGTGGAATGAATCCTCCTTCATGTCATCCTGGCCCCTGCGTTTTCTCCCCTGCCCCTGGGTGACCCCGTGTGCTGTTCTCTCCCCTCCACAGACGGGCTTCTATGCTCGATTTCTACTTTGATCACTCTGACGAGCGCCCACTAGAGGCCTTCGAAGACATCTTTGCTAGCTATGAGAGTAAGAAGTAAGTGGACTGGAGGAGAGCAGGAAGAAGGATGGAGGGAGGTCAAGCAGGAGGAAGGGACAGTGTTGTTTTTACGGGCAGTTAGCCTATGGCTCATTCCCGCTCTGAGTTTGCTCATATTCATCATGTCAGAGATACACAAGAGACTCTACGTCATGAAGGTTTGCAGCAGGCATAGGTTTCTTTAGTTTGGAAAGGGAAGTCCTAATATGAAACATGCAGAGTCAGACAACAGAAAAATACTTCATATAAACATCAAACACTGTAAACATTTTCCTTTATAATCAACAGGCTGCGTCTTGTTCTTATTCTCTTCCCCCCCATTCTAGCTCTCTATTTTCCACCACATTGCTCTTGTTACTGTCTCCCTTTCTTTCGCTCTTCATCTCTCGGCCACGGTAACCTCTCAACACCCTAGTTTATTATTGTTAATGTAGAACACAGGAAGGTCTTAGTGCTGCCCTGCTCTGATAATCTACTGATTTACTGGGAGGAAACAACTGGAAAGGCTGGGCACACTAACATGTGGTTAGTACAGCATTTAAGAACGTGTGCACACTGTAAACAGTAGTAGTAAAGTTTAGTTAATGAAACAGGTCAGGGCAAGTGCTATACATCTCAGGTCCTGGAGTACTAGTGATGAGGTCGGAAATGTAATAAACAATTGCCGACGGAGAAAGTGAAATGTATCATTGTAGTTTCTAAATGGACCAAAAGCCCCCGTTCTAATATGAGCATTCTCTGAGAGGAACTGAGCAGTTGTGTTTAAACCACCCCTAGCTCCTTCCTTAGGGCCCTACCCCTTGTGTGTTTGCAAAGATGATAGGTGTTAGTAAGATGGGTATAGCTCCACCTAAGCTTTCGATTAGCTTGGGGGAGTTTCCACCATACTGCTTCCCCCTATCTGGTCCCTTCAGACCTGAAAATTTGAACAACGTCATGTCTAAGGGCCGTTTTTTCTATGGTACCTTATGGGCCCGTCCCTTCCTGCCTGACCTCCCTTGGTTTATTGATCAGAGTGGTAAGTACAGTAATGCATGGATCCAGAGGAACAGCCATCTTAACAACACCAGTCCACCCCAGTTTACCACCAGTATAAAACCAATCCCAGTCGCCAGCAGTGTAACACCAGCATGGAGAAAAGATGTCAACCACTGAAGCTTTGATTCAGGAATGCATGCTCACAATACTTACTTACAGGAGTATGGTGTGTGCGAACATCCACACCGTGCACAACCTCTCACTTTCTACTGCAGCAATGGTTGGGTGGTCTGAACTGAAGTGGCATTGTCCCACATGTTAACCAGAAGTTTTACTTGCTCTCGACTTCAGACCTCTAATGGTTCTGTGTGTGTTTCTCTTTGGAAGTGGGTTCTTTGGTGGTGGGGGGTTTTCTGTCGTTTGAGGTGTCCTAACAGCGGTGTTCCTACATCCCCTGCCCTCCCCTTATGCCCCGTGCCCAACCCCTCCCTCATCCCGTCTCCTCCCCACCATCCTCTTCACCCACTGTGGCCCTTGCTGGGTTGAATCAGGGACATGCATGCCCAGATAATCAGCTCCATTAAGGACTTGCAGCTGGATGGTGAGGACCCTCGCAAGCTGCTGCAGTCCTGGGGTCGCCTGCGGTTCCCTCGACACCTCCTTCAGTGAGTCTGTAGCCCTGGCCCCTTCCAGCTCAGTCCAGCCCAGCTTGGCCTAGCAAGTCCAACCCAGCTCGAACAGTGTTCAACCTTAGTACTCTTGAGGCTTCCCCTTAGTTGCACATTTTGTTCCAGCACGAGCACACCTGATTTGACCATAAAAAAATGTCTTCACCTCACATGGTTGTTAAAGCTCTCAACCCGTGACAGACAGTTAAAGACACAGGCTAGGTAATTAGCTGTTTGAGACCACACCTCATGAAAAATGCACCTACGAACAAAGACCTCCTCACAGGAATCCTAATTATTTGCAGAACGATGCCCAACAACACAAGGCTGCTCGTGATAGTGAAATGCAAGGCCCAGATAGACTGGGTCCCAATATGATGTTGATTAGCATGAGGCTGATGTTGTAGTGCAACAAGGCTTTTGCCGTTATGGGTTTTAATGGAAATGCAGAGGCCTTGATAAAAGCTGAGGATGCACTGATGGCTTGAATATCAGCTGCTGCATGAACAAGGACATTACTCACCTGAATGCATTGGCTTCTAGATGAAACTGTATGACTGTGAAGTCAAAAAGAACGTAAAAGTGTGTTACAAATTATTGTTTCTTTTAACTTATATAAAACTATAGTTGTTGGGTATAGTCTGTGCAAGTATTTTCAACAGTCAAACAAAACAAAAGTTGAGTGTTGACCTCACAAATAACACACTGTCAAGCAGTGTAGTCAGGACATAGCAACAGTTCCACTATAAACCGAAGGTTTATATAATGCTCTATATGTAGTGATGAAAACAAGATAGCTGGGGGAACACGTCTCGTAATCCTATAGGTCGTATGGGTCTCGGCCGGGCTGGCTGATTTTGGTTGGCCAGGTTCCCCCTTCCTCCATCCCGCAACCTTCCTCCATCAGCCCTTGTCATCCCACCCATACTCCAGGTGCCAGCCCTCACGCCTCACTGACTGAGCATGACTCACCATACTAACACGGCTCGCCCCCATGCTCACCCGTAGACCTTTTCAGCGACGTCTCTGAGCTGAGCCACTCTCACTAACCTATCCCTTCCCCACAGGAAAAACAAGAACGCGAAGCAGAAACAGATCATACCCAAGGTAATCTTCATACATCATACATCATACATACGCCAGCTATGTGCACGCCTATATTAATGTCATTTGAAAAATAAATATAATATACAATCCGAGAATCTGCTGCAATAGCCCATCCGCGACGAGGATCGACGAGTTGTACGTTCCAAGATGCAGTTTTCAACACCACTGTTGTACCCGCCTGTTAGGGTGCACGATTCGTGCCATTCTCCTTCGACCTCATCAACAAGCAGTTTTCACCCACAGGACTGCCACTGACTGGATGTGTGTTTGTCGCGCTAAGGTTGGGTGCTATCCAGATTTGTCTGTCTATTGCCAGAATGCTAACCAAATTTGCACAAGTAATAGCGAATTTCCATGGAGGCTGCTAGCTAGATATGTTAACAAGCGCAAATGAGAATAAACTAATTGCAAAGACAGGCAATCCAGCTCATAAAATTATAAATATATAGGTAGGAGCTACCAAATGTAATTTTTGTTGACTTTGGACATAATACAAGTAAATGAGCTGCATTGTGCAAATGAAAAAAGTTTTGACATGCTTGTCAGAAGGAAAACGGTACTCTGGCTCTGGAGCAGCATGTGTACATGCTGTGTCTGTGTGGAGTCAGGAGTCGCTCGGGCAACGGGCCTGCCTGCTCTGAGAAGATGGGGGAGGAGCAGACGGGTCAAGAACTGAGGACAAAAAAACGCAAGGATATCAAAAGATGGCAGTGGCATCTGTACAGAACTCACCCAAAGGGCTTTGACTCAAGCACGGCAGAAAGCTAACACAATATGATGCCCCTTCACCTTATTAATTAAACCACTTATTTGGATAACAAGCAAGGTAACTTAGGGGTCGCGTTAATGCAGAATTCTTAGGGTTTTTTACACAGCAAAATATAAAACGCATAAGGAATAGCTTGCTGCGTTTTGTGAACAGATCTAAAATGCTTATTATTGTAATATCTGCTTGGCATCAGACTGATTTTGTGCTTGTGTGAATTCTCATCCGAGTGGAGAAGTGCAAAACGGGCAATCTATCAACAGACAGCGCTCTGACTCGGTGTAGCCATCCTACCTTTCTCTGGTAAAATGCAAGATTAGCTTTAAGCAAAACATTAGGGAATGTATCTGCTACATTATAAAATATGATTGCCATGCATTGTTTTTGCAAAAAATATATTGCTTTTTCATTGGTAGCTCTGCCAGCCAAATTGTGTTGCACTTCTAATGTGATCAAAATGAAGCTTTTTTCTGCCGAATGTGTTTCACTAATGAACACTGAAAAAAAATATAAACGTAAAGTGTTGGTCCCGTGTTTCATGAGCTGAAATAAAATATCAGACATTTTCCATATGCACAAAAAGCATATTTCTCTCATATTTTCTCAAATTAGTTTACATCCCTTATAGTGAGTATTTCTCATTTGCCAAGATAATCCATCCACCTGACAGGTGTGGCATATCAAGACATGGTCATTACACAGGTGCACCTTGTGCTAGGGACAATAAAAGGCCACTCTAAAATGTGCAGTTTTGTGTCAACTGTTGCCAGAAAATGTCATGTTAATTTCTCTACCATTAGCCACCTCAACGTTGTTTCAGAGAATTTGGCAGTACATCCAACCGGCCTCACAACTACAGACCATGTGTATGGCATTGTGTGGATGAGTGGATTGTTGATCTCAACGTTGTGAACAGAGTGCCCCATGGTGGGCTTATGATATGGGCAGGCATAAGCTACGTGACTGGCTCAACTGTTCTTGGAAACTACAGTAAGCTTAATATTGTAAACTAATCTGACCGATTTAATGAAGAACCCAATCTGCTTTATCTCCTAACATATTGCACAAGTTGACTACAGGTATTTACTAAAAATGTAGTGGAGTGTACCTAATAAACTGGCCAGTGAGGGTCTTGTTCCTTCAAAACATTTCATTTAACTCCGAGAGTATCAATGAGACTGTTGTGCTATCTGCAGACGTTTAGAACTTTGTGGTGTTGATGCTGTTCCTTAGAGCCTGCTGGACTCTCGCTCCCTGAAGTTCATCGTCGGTCGGACCATCCACGACCGCTCCACCAAGTCTCTGCATCACCTCAACAAGAAGAAGAAGACCCCCAGCATCAGTGCTCAGTTCCAGGTCAGCTGATCTCACCAGCAAATACTGCAGCCAGGCAGTCACTAACATACATACACCTGAAAATACATAGCCACACTTCACACAATGCAAACTTCATACAATGCAGATGCAGAACATGGGAAATGTTTGTTGAGGTAAGTCTTAATTGACATGAAACCTCTTTTACATTGACAGACGTCTCTGACAAAGCTGCTGGAGAATCTGGGCAGAGCAGAGCCCTTCTTCGTCCGCTGTATTCGCTCCAACTCTGAGAAGGTAAAGTCACTTCACTAAAAACATGTTTTAATGGAGTTTCGTATTTTACAAGTGTCCATCCATAATGATACGGTAGTTGACAATACAAAATACAGATTTTAAAAACCACGTTGTGGACGACTCATAGTTTTGTGACACTAAAAGCAGTTATAGTAAAACATGGTACAGTTCCATTAGGAGTCATCTATAACACATGAGCATCTATACATTATTGGTATCAGTTGTTATACGTTACGTTATTCGTACATAGGTATGCATAAATAAAGAACATTGAGTCTACTACTTACAACCAATATGAGGAAAATGATTGCGTTCGTTCCTCTAATGACATTCTGTGTGTGTGTGTGTGTGTGTGTGTGTGTGTGTGTGTGTGTGTGTGTGTGTGTGTGTGTGTGTGTGTGTGTGTGTGTGTGTGTGTGTGTGTGTGTGTGTGTGTGTGTGTGTGTGTGTGTGTGTGTGTGTACAGAAGGAGATGTGTCTGAATGAGACCCTGGTGCTGCAGCAGCTGCGCTACACAGGCATGCTGGAGACTGTTCGCATCCGAAGGTCTGGCTATGGAGCCAAGTACACTTTCCAGGTACGCTGCACCTGTTCACTGACTCAGATAGCCAGCAGACACCGGGAAGAAGCAATATCTGTTGATTATTTACCAATAGCTAACTGTGTAACTCTGACATATATATATATATATATATATATACTGAACAAAAGTATATACGCAACATGTCCCATACTCACAAAAAGCTTATTTCTCTCACATTTTGGGCACATATTTGTTTACATCTGTGTTAGTGAGCATTTCTCCCTTGCAAAGATTATCCATTCACCTGACAGGTGTCTTGCATCAAGAAGCTGATTAAATAGCATGATCATTACACAGGTACACCTTGTGTTGGGAACAATAAAAGGCTACTCTAAAATGTGCAGTTTTTGTCACACAACACACTAACACAGATGTCCCAAGTTTTGAGGGAGCGTGCAATTGGCATGCGGACTGCAGTAATGTCGATCAGAGCTGTTGCTACATAATTGAATGTGCATTTCTCTACCATAAGCCACCTCCAACATTGTTTTAGATAATTTGGCAGTAAGTCCAACCGGCCTCACAACTGCAGACCATGTGTAACCATGCCAGCCCAGATCCTCCACATCCGGCTTCTTCACTTCCAGGATCACCTGAGACCAGCCACCCTGACAGCTGATAAATTGTGGGTTTGCACAACTGAAGAATTTCTGCACAAACTTTCAAACCGTCTCAGGAAAGCTCACCTGCTTGCTTGTCATACTCACCAGGGTCTTGACCTGACTACAGTTTGGTATTCTCACCTTCAATGGCCATTGGCATGCTGGAGAAGTGTGCTCTTCATGGATGAATCTTGGTTTCAACTGTACCGGGCAGATGACAGACAGTGTATGGCGGTGTGTGAATAGAGTGCCCCATGGTGGCATGGCATGGTCAGGCAAAGCTACAGAAAGCAAACAATGGCAATTGATTGATGGCAATTTGAATGCACAGATATACCGTGACAAGATCCAGATGCCTATTTTCATGCCATTCATCCGCTGCCATCACCTCATGTTTCAGCATGATAATGCACAGCCCCATGTCGCAAGGATCTGTACACAATTACTGGAAGCTGAAAATGTCTCAGTTCTTCCATGGCCTGCACACTCACCAGACATGTCACCCCTTAAGCAAATTTGCTATGTTCTGGATCGACGTGTACGACAGTGTTCCAGTTCCCACCAAAATTCAGCGTCTTCGCACAGCCATTGAAGAGTGGGGCAACATTCCACAGGCCACAATCAACAGCCTGATCAACTCTGAGAAATGTCATGCTGCATGAGGTAAACAAATGGTCACACCAGATGCTGACTGGTATTTTTTTTTAAGGTGTCTGTGACCAACCGATGCAGATTACTATTCCCAGTCATGTGAAATCCATAAATTAGGGCTTAATTTATTTCAATTGACTGATTTATATGAACTCTAACGTTGAAATTGTTACATGTTGTGTTTATATTTTTGTTCAGTATAAGAAGGAACATATTTATTGGGCATTGTCTGTCTTAATGTAACCCACTATCATAAATTATTGTGTAGAAATTCATGGCGGACACAAGTACAAAAATAATTGTCCACCACACTATTTTGTATACAGTGCACTTCAATCACAGATAAAGGCAGTAGGTTACTTTATACAGAAATGATAGGAGGGAGTTTGGTCTGGGAGGATGTGTGTATAACGTGAAGGTCTAGCAACCCAAACCCATGTGTGCAAATCACATAATAAAAAAAAAAAAGTTGTCTGATATGCGCTAATCCCCCTCTCCCCTCCAATGGTGATGTCTGATCGTGTATATTGGCGTGGCCAATTACCGTGACATATAATTCCAAGACCCTAACAACAAATTGGAATTCATTATGAAGAAAATCATGTACTGGACAAGAATGTGTTATGAAAAATATTGTGTGGTCAAAGTAAAAAAAAATGTTTTTTGTCTGTTATGAATTGCAAATAAGTAGTTTATCTATTTCACGAAAATCTGTGATTGTGTTGGTCAATGAACTAAGTACCTTCCATAAATAGGAATTCATCGAGCAATTCCGAGTGCTGCTGCCCAAAAACGCCACACCCTCCAAGCCAGAGGACATCTCAGCCTTGTTCCAGAGGATGAATCTAGACCACACCACCTACCAGATAGGCAAAACCAAGGTTAGACAAGCGCTCCTTCACTCTTTTTACTCAAACCTCACTTTCCTATGATAAGTTAAAGATATAGGCTATCGTGGTGTTACTTTCTAAACTATTAGCATAAGGAAAATTAACAGGTAGCCTATGTTCCCCAAAGATGTATAATAAGAGTTTTCCACTTATGTGTCTCTTGTATCTCTTCAATTGTGATCTTCAGGTTTACCTGAAGGAACTAGAGCGTCAGCAGCTGCAGGACATGCTGCACAAGGACGTGATGCGTAAGATCATCTTCCTGCAGCTCTGGTTCAGGGCGCGCCTGGAGAGGAGGTACTTCTTGGAGATGAGACAGGCGGCCATCTTGATCCAGGTAAGCTGTGTGATAACCCTTCCTTTATGTGTTCCACCATAAAACTGTCTGTACAGAAAAGGCACTGATGTCAGTTCAAAGATATTACTTTTCCCTGTATGGAATGCCTTGAATACGATCATTTTCTGTGTCTATTTCTTCCCAAGAAATACATATAAATTGTCCAATAATCTTCCTATATGAGACAATCATATTTCTGCAGACAGGCTAATAATGTGTTCTTGCCCCTGTTCGTCCCTTCCAGCGTGCATGGCGTAGGCAACACAAGGAGAGACGGCGTCAGGCGGCCACGCTGATTCAGGCCGTTTGGAGGGGCTCTAGACAGAGATCACAGTACCTCCGCAGGCGGACCAGCATCAAGAAGATACAGGCTCTGGCCAGAGGACACTCAGCACGGAGGAGGTACAGCACCAGGCCACACCACTGAAATACTTAATGTAGTATTTATACGTTTGAAATGCCTCGAGATACTGGTAAACAGCGACTAAGTTATTATTAACAACATCTCATGAATTCCGGTACTGGTGTTGCCAGAATCCCCACAGTTATTTGTTATAAATACTTAGAAAATTCTAAGAGATGCCTAACATTGTGATTTGGATGTTGAACAACCTCTGAATCATGTTGGACTTTACAGGTGCCATTCAATACGGGAGGACAGGAGGAAAAAGGAGGATGAGGAAGAGGAGGCCAGGAGGGAGGAAGCTGCAGCTAGGCTAGTGAGAGAGGCAGAGGAGGCAACCCGACTGGAAATGGATGCAGAGGAAGAGGCGTTCAGGAGAAAGAAAGAGGCAGAGTGGGAGTCCGCAGAGAGGAGGGCGAGGGAGAATGAAGAGGCAAGGCTGAGGCAGGCAGAAAGCGTCAATGAGGAACCTGAGACACAGGAGGAACTAGAGGCACAGGTGGTAGCTGAAAGGACTCTAGATGAGAGCCGGCATTGGGACAAAGTGCCTGTCCAGGACAAGGAGGAGCAGAGGGAGGAAGTGGAAGATGGAGAAGCTGCAGCTAGTTCACCTTCTGAGAAGGTGGAAAAGGGGAATGCCTCTGCAGTCTCCCAGCCTGATAAGGGCAACAGTACACAGGCTGAGGCTGGGCCCCAGCTGGAGGAGGAGAGCCAGGCTGTGGAGGAACAGGAGCAAGCCCACTCCGAGGAGCCAGAGGGGGGGACCACAGAGGCAGCTGCCCCCCACTCACCAGAGAGACACAAGGGGGCTCAGGCGGCTGCGGAGGCTACCCCCTCCGCAGACCCCCAGTCAGGGCAGAAGAAGCTACGTCCTCCCCCCCTCCACAAGGTCACAGCCTCCAGGAGCCAGGAGAAGAGGGAGCTTCGGCGCCAGCGGGGCCTGGAGCACAGCCAAAGAGAGAGTAAGCGGGTCGCCTCGGCAGCCACCAAGGAGGAGCCATCCCCTAAGGTCATAGATCAGGAGACAGCCAGCCGAGCCGAGGAAAAGCCAAAAGGCCGGACGGATAGCAAGGAGATGGACCAGTACACCTTTGTAGCCTGGAAGAAGGACGACAAGGGGAAGAAGGAAGCCAAACCCACCACTCCTGCTCCTATACGCCCCAGCACCTTACCCCTGAACCCCCCTGAGCCAATGGCTAACAGGAACGGCCATGAGGTCCTGGGTCCAGGCAACCTGACTCGTTACAGCCAACAGGACGCTATGAAGGAGAAGGCAGAGAAATGGAAGGAGGGAAAGATTGATGTACAACAACCAGAGAGTACCAGTCCTCCTGAGGCCCACAGCAAGGACAGGATAAAAAAATATTCACAGTACGACATTTCATATCCTTCTGATATCTACACTATATCATGTCATATCATTTTTTGATGTCATTGTTTTTGCAACATGAGGAAGGACTGATGATTCCCCCAGTTATGAGCATGAATTTCCCTCATCTCTGTATCGTACTTACTTTATTTCCAGGAGTGTTGGAAACTCGTCATCTTTTGATGCTATGTCCCCTGGATCGGCTGGTGCTACGTCAAACAGAGAGGTAACATGCTTGTTGCTCTAGTATTATACCCACCATAATGTGTGCCTTGCCTTTTCTTATTAACTGTTTTTCTTTTCATCAAATATGAGGGCAGCACATCAGATCTGAACAGGCTGAAGCTAGCCCATCACATCCTTCCTGCAAGGCATCTGAATGGAAGCTCAAAGTGTCGTTGTGCTTTTCTGGCTAGGTCAGGTCACGTTACCGTAAACGTGCCAAACACAAACGTCGGCTAGCTCGTAGACGCTCGCCTTTTAAGAAAAGTGCAGAAGTGGACTATTGGACCTGCTTCCCTTTGTCCCCTGTGGGCCCAAGCAGGCCCTTGCACTCAAAGTCCATGGATAAGGTATAATCACAAAGCCAGAGCACAGCTTGCCATCTCAGAGAAACTGAGCCCTGCCAGCCAAAGCAAACCTGGTGCCTCCTCGCACACCTTTGGCTCTATCTCTGGACTCCATTTTCTGACCTTTTCTGCCATAGTGTTTAACCCCATCATCATACACTTCCTTAGATGTAACACAGAACATAATAAAGAGGCTTAGGAGTGAATACACTTCAGGGTTGGTCAACTCCACAATGAAAACCTTTCTGGTCGACCGTCATGATTTAGCTGTTTCGGCAAGCCATGGGTGTCGTCATGGGTTATTTCACCCAGCAGTTAATCTTATTTTATCAAATGTCATGTCCATGGCAGCAAAAAAAGAAGTAGTTGTAACGTAGCTATCATTTTACCAGGCTCTTACTGTAAGTGTGTTATTAGGCAATGACTTTCCTGTGGATTCCTAACGCAACTCATTTTTCAATTGAATGATTCATTTGTTATTTAAATAACAAGTGGTCCTAGATTATTTGTGGACTCAATAATTTGGCTTTCCCCAAATCCACCACAAAAAAAGGTCAATGTGCTGATGGGAATAAACATGGGTGTATTTTTCAGGTAATAAAATGAGAACGTCATCCATAATTTGTGTATCAATTATGAGAAGTGGTGAACTTTTAAAGTAATTGTCGCCAAGATTGGGTGTTTCTGGAAGTTGTGTAGGTGGGGTTCTCATGGAAGTTTATTGGTTGCTATTTGTTTGGGGCCATTCTTGAATGCTGGAAATGTCATTTCTTTCCTATCACAACTGAAACAAATGATCTATCACCATTGAGTTTCTAACAAGGCCTTATCTTCTCAAACTGCTTTTGAACACCTGCTCAATGGGAAGGGAATTAGTTTGATTCCTCACATTGTTCTTATTTTTTCTCCCTGTATCACCAGTCTCCTACAGAGGATGGGTCAAAGGGCAGCATGAAGAGGAGGACCCATGACACATCAGGCCACCAGGACACTGTCCATACTCATCCTTCCACCCCAGAGAAGTACGCTGCTTCAGGGAAACTAATGGGAGATATTGTACAGCAGGATGGGGAACAGAATAGTCCTGCCTTGATTCATGGCTGATTCCTTTTGGGTTGTGAAAAGAGACTGCTGGACCTAGAAATATTGGTTTTGTTTATTTGATGAGTCATAAGAGCTTTTGGCAGGTCACAGCATAAAATGGTTTGGGAACTAGTGGTGTAGATTAGAACCATACTTGGCCAATATTATGGTTTGATGCCTTGGGTTTTGGATGTCAAATCGTATACTTATGTCCTAAGGGTCTTCTGGATAACCCCAATGCTTGTGTGATGGTGATGGAAAGAGGCTAATATAGTAACAGTGGAGGAAAACACTTCAGCAGACGATTTTGTCCACCCAGGCGGTCTGAGTCAGATGGCCCATGGGAAAACACTCTTTCTTGTGTAATCAAACTGTCCAGCTTCATGTGGCTTGCTGCACAAACTAGAGTTTCCCATATATAGCTATAGAGACAGATTATTGGATGGGATAAATTCCTTAACTTCATTTACTCTTTCATTAATTCACTTTTTTGAATGTGCCATGACAAAGTTATCGGATTGGAAGATCAAATATTGCGCTTTGTTTTGATTTAGCTTTGGATTGTTACCATGGTTCTCAGTGAGCGGAGTTGTAAACCCTGAAAATATGTGGTGCTGGACTGTACCGATGAGAAAATGTAGTACTGTAGTCTTGCATACATAAACCCTCACAGGTCTGCCTCTTGATATTCACCTTTCATAAACATTCAGCATTCACATCTCACACATCTGTTCACTAAAACAAAGCATGTTCTATCCAATTCTCATGCATGGTGGCAGATGTGATCTATGTCTGAACAACAGGTACTCTTGTAATTGTTATACATGTTATTAGGATCAGATACATTACTCACCTGTGCCTATTTACTATAGTGCAGTCTTGCGCCAAGAATTAGTCAAACCCATTAAAAACCATAATACACGTTAATATGTTAGACTTGCAGTGCATTTGCGTTGACTGAGTGCGGTTACAGTTTGATTGCGCTGTAGACCCTCAGGGTTCCTGAGGAAGATCCTGAAGAAACGTCCCCATAAGGAGCCTCAGACCCCTGACGATGTAGAACTGACCATGGCCCAGGCCCTGATCGAACGAGAAGGTAAGAGGCACCTGGTCGCAGCCTTGAGGGACACCAAATATGTGACCTGACCAGGAAAAACTCTGTGTCATAGTTCTACAATAGGTTATACAATAAGGCTCACATTATTTGTGCTGATCTGGTCTGGAATTGTCAGTGGTTTTAATCATGTGAAGGTGCTGAAAAAGTGCAGTGATGTAGGTAGGAGTGATACAGGGTCAGCCACTTCCTGAACATGGGACCCAGAGAGAAAATCCAGGTGTTTGCTTTCAGGGTAAATAATGAGGCAAGTAGGATTAAGATTTTATCAAAACAAGATAGTTTGGACTTTTCATGAATTTGGCTCTAGCCTCTTGCTATGGCAGTGCATGAGAGTTTGGTGTTTAAGAGGGGTAAAAAGGGATGTTATATCTACAGTGATATGAAGAACCCTGTAAAAGAAACTAATTTGGAATGAAGTTAAAAGCTTTCATTTCATGGACAAAACAAAATGTATTGAACAAAAATATAAACGCAACATGTAAAGTATTGGTCCCATGTTTCATGGGCTAAAATAAAAGATACCAGAAATGTTCCATACACACAAATATATTACTTAAATGTTGATGCTAAATTTGTTTACCTCCTTGTTTGTGGGCATTTCTCCTTTGCCAAGATAATCCATCCACCTGACAGATGTGGCATATCAAGAAGCTGATTAAACAGCATGATCATTACATAGGTGCTCCTTGTGCTGGGGACAAAAGGTCACTCTAAAATGTGCCGTTTTGTCACACAACACAATGCCATAGATGTCTCAAGTTTTGAGCGAGTGCGCAATTGACATGCTGTCTGTAGGAATGTCCACCAGAGCTGTTGTCAGAGAACTGAATGCTCCTTTATCTAACATAGCCCGCCTCCAATATAGTTTTAGAGAATTTGGCAGTACTTCCAACTGGCCTCACAACCGGAGACTACGTATAACCACATCAGCCCAGGACCTACACATCCGGCTCCTACACCTGCGTAATTGTCTGAGACCAGCCACCCAGAAAGCTGATGAAACTGAGGAGTATTTCTGTCTGTAATAAAGCCCTTTTGTGGGTAAAAAACGTATTCTGATTGGCTGGGCCTGGCTCCCCAGCAGGTGGGCATATGCCCTCCCAGGCCCCCACCCATGGTTGTGCCCCTGCCCAGTCATGTGAAATCCATAGAATAGGGCCTAATGAATTTGACTGATTTTCCTGTAACTGTACAGTGGCTTGCAAAATATATTCACCCCTCTTGGCATTTTTCCTACTTTGTTGCCTTACAGCCTGGGGGGGGTGTTGTTGTATCATTTGATTTACACAACATACCTACTACTTTGAAGATGCAAAATACTTTTTTTTGTGAAACAAACAAGAAATAAGACAAAAAAACAGAACTTGAGCGTGCATAACTATTCACCCCCCCAAAGTCAATAGTTTGTAGAGTCACCTTTTGCAGCAATTACAGCTGCAAGTCTCTTGGGGTATGTCTCTATAAGTTTGGCACATCTAGCCACTGGAATTTTTGGCTATTCTTCAAGGCAAAACTGCTCCAGCTCCTTCAAGTTGGATGGGTTCCGCTGGTGTACAGCAATCTTTAAGTCATACCACAGATTCTCAATTGGATTGAGGTCTGGGCTTTGACTAGAGCATTCCAAGACATGTAAATGTTTCCCTTTAAACGTGAGTGTTGCTTAAGCAGTATGCTTAGGGTCATTGTCCTACTGGAAAGTACTCTGTCCCAGTCTCAAATCTCTGGAAGACTGAAACAGGTTTCCCCCAAGAATTTCCCTGTATTTAGCGTCATCCTTAAATTCTGACCAGTTCCCCCTGATGGAAAACATCCCCACAGCATGATGCTGCCACCACCATGATTCACTGTGGGATGGTATTCTCGGGGTGATGAGAGGTGTTGGGTTTGCGGCAGACATAGCGTTTTCCTTGATGGCCAAAAAGCAACATTTAATCTCATCTAACCAGAGTACCTTTTTTCATTTGTTTGGGGAGTCTCCCACATGCCCCTTTTGGCGAACGCCATATGTGTTCACCTATGGCTTTTTCTGTCCACTCTTCCGTAAAGCCCAGCTCTGTGGAGTGTACTGCTTCGTGGTCCTATGGACAGATACTCCAATCTCCGCTGTGGAGCTTTGCAGCTCCTGCAGGGTTTTCTTTGTTGCCTCTGATTAATGCCCTCCTAGCCTGGTCTGCGAGTTTTGGTGGGCGGCCCTCTCTTGGCAGGTTTGTTGTGGTGCTTAATAATAATGGCTCCGTGGGATGTTCAAAGTTTCAGAACTTTTGTTTTATAACCCAACCCTGATCACTACTTCTCCACAACTTTGTCCCTGACCAGTTTGGAGAGTTCCATGGTCTTCATGGTGCCGCTTAGTGGTGTTGCAGACTTTGGGTCTTTCAGAACAGGTGTGCGTACACACACGCGTGTGTACACTTAGACACTTAGATTGCACACAGGTGGACTGTATTTAACTAATAATGTGACTTCTGAAGGTAATTGGTTACACCAGATCTTATTTAGGGACTTCATAGCAAAGGGGTGAATACATATGCACGCACCACTTTTCAGTTTGATTTTTTTTGTTTGTTGAAACAAGCCGTTTTTATTTTATTTTACTTCACCAATTTGGACTATTTTGTGTATGTCCATTACATGAAATCAAAATCAATTTAAATTGCAGTTTGTAATGCAACAAAATAGGAAAAATGCCAAGGGGGATGAATACTTTTGCAAGGCACTGTAACTCAGTGAAATTGTTAATTCTTACATGTTGCATTTATATTTTTGTTCACTATATATAAAATGCGCCCAGGTCCCATCAATCTACATTTTACAGCTTGTTGTACTTCCTAGTTTTAGAGCTTTGATGGCTGTCAGATTCTACAGAAAAGTTAGAAATCTTTATTCCAAGCATTGTTTGTTTTCAAATAATGTATTATGTTATTTGTACATATTGACAACACTGCTCTCTGTGTCTCCCACACAACACCACCTCTCTCACACATCCCGCTCCCACCCAGACCCGGCTAGTGGAGGTCGGGCAGTGAGCCGGAACCCCACCATCAAGATCAGCCGGGCCACACGGGTCTCAGAGCAGTGGAACGCCTCACTGGACCGGGAGATTACCAACGCCAACGAGCTCCGACATCTGGATGAGTTCCTGGGGAATCAGGTCGGACCACTTTTCTGCTTCTTCATACAGCTAAAGCCTAACTGTTATGAGGGTTGTTCTCCGTGACACACCTTGTGTAGTTTCCAGATGCATAGAGCTAAAATACACTTATTGTATGCTCCGTGATATTTTCAATTGACCACGTGTTTAATCTCTCTGTAGGTGAATGACTTCCGCTCCAGGGGGAAGCAGTTGTCGGCAACCGAGCACATCTTCGTCACAGCCACCATGCAGTTCAGAGAGACCATCAAGGGAATGTACTCTCTCCCAGTATGTGGACACACACACACTATGGATTATGAATGGTTGATGCTTTATGCATTTCTGACTCTTTCTTTCTCTCCCGTGGTGGACAGAAACCCCACATTGGCTACAACGGTCTGATGCGTGGCTACCAGAACAAGGTGATCAGCCTGGCCGGAGACAAGCAGAAGGGTGAGGTGCAGCTGGTGGTCAACCTCTTTCAGTCTGTCCTGGATGGCTTCATACGGGGAGAGATCAAGAAGGAGGAGGCAGAACCAGCTAAGGTGAACTTGCTTATTTTATCATAGGGCTATTATCAATGTTTTTTCTGCGTCAAAAAGAGGCTTGACTTAGGTGGTGGGTGTGATAGGGGTGTGGCAGTCTACCCATCAGCGCGGTTGAACATTTTAAAGGCCACCATCTTTTTTTTAAGGCAATTTCCTGCAATTCTTCACATTTTGCCATGGAGCGGAGAGAACATTTTGCAGTTTTAAAGCTAATTTCCTGCATTCTGCTATGGCTAATGCTGTGTTCTTTTGCTCAAATAGAAAGACAAAATCAAAACCATTTAAGGCATTTGTAAAACCAGTGCCTCGCTGTATGATAAACACAGCATTGATTTGATATATGGGTTAAATAAATTGGGTATTGATGTGTTTGTCTGTATTTCAGCCTGATAAAACTCGGAAGAAGAGGCGCAAAAAATACAAGAGTGTAAGTACAAAGGATCAGCCCTAAAATCTTTCCACTCTTGTTCTCAATATGGCACGAAACAGGTAACTGCCAAAATAAAGGAAACACCAACATAGTGACTCAATAGGGCGTTAGGGCACCACAAGCAAGAACACCTTCAATGCACCATGGCATAGATTGTACAAGTGTCTGGAACTCTATTGGAGGGATGCGACACCATTCTTCCATCTAAAATGTGGTGTATTGTTGATGGGAAAACGCTGTCTCAGGCACCGCTTCAGAATCTCCCGTAAGTGTTAAATTGGGTTGAGATCTGGTGACTGAGATGGCCATGGCATATGGTTTACATTGTTTTCATGCTCATCAAACCATTCAGGGACCATTCGGGCCCCGTGGATGGGGGCATTGTCATCCTATAGGAGCATTGCCATGGTAGCCAAAACAATGGCCTGCCCAGAATTTTTATACATGACGCTAAGCGCGATGTTAATTGCTTAATTAACTCAGGAACCACACCTGTGTGGAAGCAACTGCTAATTTACTCAAGTGTTTCCATTATTTTTGGCAGGTACCTGTATGTATTCAAAGAAACGACTCTAAAGATTTATATCAATGGTCCTGTGGTTATGGTTTAGATGGAGAACCCTTTGGACCATGTGTTCAGCACGTACCAGGTTAACATCATGCAGTCCTGTGACCAGTGCAGCTCCTATATCTGGGGCATGGAGAAAGCCTGCATGTGTAGCTGTGAGTACCACACACACAAATATTCGTACAATATTTAAGTAACAAGTACGACACTCCAAATGATTGATGTGAATGTTGAGAATAGTTTTTACATTCTTCTGAGCCCCACCGTGAACTCAAATGCTAAGATAATATTTGTATTCCTCCAGATTGCAAGATGGTGTGCCACAAGAAGTGCCTCTGCAAAATTGTCACAGACTGCTCCACGTTTTGTGTCAAAAAGGTATACTTTTTAACCTCATTCTTGGACCATGATTTGGCTGATGTCAAGTCAGGATTGGTCCCTATGTTACTCCTATGTGACTAACCTGCCACTGACGGTTGACGTCTGTATGCAGAGTGATGAGGAGTCTGGAGGCCTGCACTTTGGGGTGCGAGTCTGTCACCTGACCAGCGACAAAAACACTGTTCCCATGGTGCTGGAGATAATGCTGGAGCACGTGGAGATGAACGGCCTGTACACGGAGGGGATCTACCGCAAGTCTGGCTCTGCCAACCGCATGAAGGAGCTCCACCAGCTAATGGAGACTGGTAAGGACCAGCCATAGCATAAACTGTATAGCAGCGCTTTCAAGAGAGCTACAAAGATATTGAAGGCTAACACTTGAAGGGTTCTACGTAAGATGTACTTAACATTTAAGCACCAGCGTGTTTGTTTTATTTCATAATGCCTAAAGATCGTATGTATGACGTAAGAATGCCTCTTCATGTTCCCATTCCATGACTTGTGTAATGGTTGATGTTGTGTGGCAGACCCCCACGCTGTGTGCCTGGAGGACTACCCCATCCACACAGTGACGGGGCTGGTCAAACAGTGGCTGAGGGAACTGCCTGACCCCCTCATGACCTTCATTCATTACAATGACTTCCTTCGGGCCGTAGGTGAGTCCTGTTATAACGCTAGGTTTAGACAAAACTCTGCCCCGCTATAGACCATGGCTCTTCTCCAGGATTGAGAGAGAGATGGCTACTCTTCTTTTCTTCTTCAGCCCCTATATCAGCCCATGTGGGTTATGCTCTCCTTTGTATATTCTACTGAGCTATTCTACTGCATGTTGAAATGTGGTGTAATATTGTCGAGTGTCATTGCGTTACATTTGTTGTTAATCCAAAATGTTGGTACTTTTCTCCTTCAGAACATCCTGAAAAGCAAGAACAGCTACATGCCATCTACAAAGTGTTGGAAGAACTCCCCACCGCATGCTTCAACACCTTGGAAAGGCTCGTCTTCCATCTAGTCAGGTGCGATACTCATGGCCGGGGCTCTCGATTGGTTGAATAAAGGATTAATGACAAAAAACATCATGCTCAGTTTATGTTGCTGGACGAATACAATTTGAAAGGACACATTTTTCCCCTCAAACATGAGTAACGTTTATTTCCTTTCCCAGAGTGTCTAAGGAGGAGTCTCACAACCGCATGTCTCCCAACTCCCTGGCCATCGTGTTTGCCCCCTGCATCCTCCGCTGTCCCGACAGCGCCGACCCGCTCATGAGCATGAGGGACGTGGCCAAGACCACCACGTAAGTCTCTGATCACTGCATAGGCTGGAACCACTGTTACTTTATATATATGGAACAAATGTTTAAATCATTTAAAATGACACATTAAGCATCTCCAATCTAAAATTAAATTAGAATTGGCTTCCTATTTCGCAACAAAGCATCCTTCACTCATGCTGCCAAACGTACCCTCGTAAAACTGACTATCCTACCGATCCTTGACTCTGATGTCATTGACAAAATAGCCTCCAACACTCAACACTCACTACAGTGCCATCCGTTTTGTCACCAAAGCCCCAAATACTACCCACCACTGTGCCCTGTATGTTCTCATTGGCTGGCCCTCGCTTCATATTCATTGCCAAACCCACTGGCTCCAGGTCATCTATAAGTCTTTGATGGGTGAAGCTCTGCCTTATCTCAGCTCACTGGTCACCATAGCAGCACCCACCCGTAGCACGTGCTCCCGCAGGTATATTTTACTGGTCACCCCCAAAGCCACTTCCTCCTTCAGCCACCTTTCCTTCCAATTCTCTGCTGCTAATGACTGGAACAAACTGCAAAAATAACTGAAGCTGGAGACTCATATCTCTCACTAGCTTTAAGCACAAGCTGTCAGAGCAGATCACTGTAACTGTACATAGCCCATCTGTAAATCGCCCGTCAAACTACCTCATCCCCATCCTGTTATTTATTTGCTCCTTTGCACCCCAGTATATCTACTTGCACACTCATCTTCTGCACATCTATCACTCCAGTGTTTAATTGCTATATTGTTATTATTTCGCCACTATGGCCTATTTATTGCCGTACCTCCCTTATCCTACCTCATTTGCACACACTGTATATAGACTTTTTCTATTGTATTATTGACTGTGTGTTTGTTTATTCCATGTGTAACTCTGTTTGTGTCACACTGCTGTGCTTTATCTTGGCCAGGTTGCAGTTGTAAATGAACTAGCCTACCTGGTTCTCAACTAGCCCACCTAGATTAAATACAGGTGAAATAAAAAAGAAAGGGGAAAGAAATACAATAAGATAAATGGTCAATTTTAGAATGAATTTGATTGATCTCAACCCTAGTCTTTGCTGTTATCAAGTGATGATTTTGTTCAGGCAACTAGGTAGGACACTCACTCTATGAAGAACAATGCAGTGCCTTTAACACAATAGAATTGGATGACTAAGATGTAATGTCTGTGTCCCAGGTGTGTGGAGATGCTGATCAACGAGCAGATCCGAAGCTACAACGAGAAGATGGAAGAGATTGAACAGCTGGAGTATGCCGAGGCTCTGGCAGTCAACCAGCTCAAACTCAAGAGGCAGAACACGGTACGCACAATGCTACATGCCTTGGTCTGTCTGAACAATACCCAGGGTTGGGGTCAATCTCATGTCAATACAGGAAGTTAACTGACATTTCAATTTGTTTTTCTCAATGCCTCTCTGTGAGAAACATCTGGAATTGGAATTTCTGTTTACTTCCTGAGTTGAAATGGATTGACCCTAACACTTACCAGGTCCGTAGACTCACTAGGCAAACCAACCATAGTCACGGACTTGATGTACTGTTGGGCAGTGTTCTACTGTCCCATGTCCATCGTGGGTTACTGCTCATTGTTTTGTGGTTCTCCCTTCAGCTGCACTGGCATTTGCCCCTCAGGTTTTCTGCTCCGTACAAAGGAGTGGTGGTACGTATCCACTTAGCTCCAGTTCTCCTGGTAGCTAGATGCAGTTTGCCATGTCTACCAGTCTGCATGACGTGTAGTAGTCGATGCCCCCCCCCCCCTTCCCCTCCTTTTCATACTAACTGGTAGTATACAATATTGCAGTGGTCACCCAACTATGGTTTCGGAGAACTACAGGGCATGCAGGCTTTTGTTCCAGCCCAGCGTTAACACAACTAAGTCAACGAATGGTGGACCCGAGTAAAGAACAGGATCAGTAGAGTTGTTAGTGCTGCACTGTAGCAAATGCCTGCGTACCTTACCTGCTCTTAGTAGCTCTCTGGGAACTTGTTAGACCCCTGTGATACTGCATATTTGTTTCAGTCCCCAGCGTCTGTGATGGGAAGGTTCTTCGGGGTGATGGTGTTGGGTTGGTGTTGTTGGTCTTTTCTACATAGGATTTTGTGTATGGTTTGACTTTTGTATGGTTGACTAGTATTTAGTGACATTTCACTCTTGATCATAACTCACTTGTGCTTTGTGGAACATACATGATTCCACACAGCACAACCACGGTTTTAGAGGCATGGTTTGTGGATTCTTCCTGTTCACCGGTACCAAGAATTGGAACTCAGGGAAATGGGGAATGCTTGACATGGGAATGACTTGTCTGTCTTGATGATATACTTTTTTCTCCTAGTGTAAAATAAGCTTGTATGACATGACTTCTGCTCAGATTTGCAGTCTCAAGCTGCGTTCAATAGTGCATCAAACCCTTCCCATCTGATACCGACGTTTTCCTACATGTTGTGTGGTTGAATAACATAGTGCCTGTTTCTCCCTACTGATCGTGACACAACCTCCTGCCTGCCTTAGGGTATCATGGTTCCCTGGTACCTTATGCAACACTATGCATGATTACTTAACACAGCCCCCTAACCCCCACACCACCACCATTCCCCTCCATTCATCCTCTTAACCGGTGTGGTGGAGACTTGCCATTGCGACAGCCCAATCGTTGAGGTGTCCTGAATAACTGTGTTCTCTCCCAGGTGCATGAGAAAGAGTGCTCTGACCCGACTGTGGTCCCTGGGAACGATGTTCCGCTGGACTCCGATACGGAGGCTGAGAAGAACCTGATGGCGCGCATCAAGTCCATCAAACAGGAGAAGTAAGAACCGAGCAGAGCCTCTGAGTCACGCCTAGATTCACCACTGAATTCAGCACATTTTAATACTGTGATTTATACACGTGTTATATCTGATATAGTCTTGGGTTGCGGAGATCCACCAACCCTTGTTTACTTTTGTGACCCCTCTGTTCTCTGTCTCTCCCTTCCCCCTATTTTCCAGGGAGGAACTAGCCTACAGACTGCCAGAGCTGGAGCAGCCTGGTTCAGACCAGGAGAACCTGGATTCTGAGGCGTCGGTGAGCTCTGAGAGCCTGCTGGACGAGCGCTGCCACAACTCTGAGCCCGAAGGTCAGTATTAAAGGTACTGTCTCACCCCCCCCTTTCCTACCTATTCACACACGTGTTTCTCATCGGCCTACCCGGCCCCGTCTGTCCATGTTGTCTCTGATGTAGGTCTAGACAAGCTGTGGTGAAACTGGTGGTGCATTTAAAGAGGGTGGCGGAGGTCTGGTCTCTAGCATGTTGGAGGCTCCCAGTTTCACAAGCAATGTTTTGTGTGTCTGTGTGGCACACAGAGATATTGACCGAACTAACACGGTGTTTATTTGTGGTGATATTGAGCCCTTTCAGGATTGCTGTTACTCTCGAACTCTGAGTGGATGATGCTGTTTTTTCCCCTCTTAACATGTACTTTCTCATCCTCGTTCTCTCCTGCTGAATTAGGCCAAGCTGACCTTGCCCAGAGACCTAAGGCCCCAGGGGGCATTCCTCTCTCTGCAACCTAGTCTCCTCTGGCTCCACCTCCCGGCCACAACGCCATCACCCCATCATCCTCGGCACGGTAAAGCTGCCGCCGGGCATCCGCTCGCAACCCCCCACTGCGGCCCTCAAACCCTCCTGCCAGCCGTGGCTTCAGCCTGATCAAGAGGCGGAAACAGCCCGCCCGACGCAAAGACGGCACCTAGTCCCTGTACATCAGTCCAGACAAAGGCCTGTTCCCCTCTCCCACCTCCTCCATCTCCTCCCTCTCTAGCTCCACACCACAAAGTCTCCAGGCCACCAGCAAGGCCCTCAGACGCTTCTCGGACCCCGACATCCCCTATAGTGACCCAGCTTGACACAGACAGGAGGCAGAATAGAACTCGATAAGGAACTGGATATCTATGGTGGGCCCCCCTCGGTCTTGAGGATACAGTATGGAGTCTGTTATTGTCGCTGTTGCCATGGACACGGATCATGGATGTGTGTTTATATACTTGTGACTTATGCCTGGTAATAACAGGATGTGTCACCAAGCACTTTTTCTACACTTAATATATTGTTGTAGTTTTTTAAGAGACAAATTAAATCAAGTTTGCGCGGCCACATGGATTCTATGGACAAATGTTTTCTTTTTTAAATACTTAGTTTTCATGAGGAAAAACTGCAGGCAATTGCACATTTCCATTCCACGGTCTCCTTATGAGAAGACTCAAACAGTTTGCTCAGTGTAAAGTCAATAGTGCCTTGATTTGCACATTGTCAGTGTACAAATTCGTTGGTAATTTCTACTTTTAATATTCGATGAGGGTGAGAGGGGTATGTATCTTTGTATGATACTCTTGTGCTGATTCAAAGAAATTGTACCAACTCGAGACATGCTCGAACGAGGACCAAAACACTTGTGATCCAGTTATGGGGCCTTGAACAGCCTTCTCGTGGGAAATGGATTGACGCCACGTTCTTCCCTCTCCCACCATTTCCTCCCTGTATAGGAACTGCTTTCACTTGTCAAAGGGGAAATGGGAGCAGCACTCTAGCCACTTTCCTCCTGGATGAAAACCCGCTAAACCCTGGTCAAGGTCTGCATGCCATGTCTTATAAATGGACCTTTTTTTTTTTAGATTCTACTTTCTGTAATGTTTCTGCAGCTACATACATATGGCTTCAGTCAACTGTACTGTACCTGCCACTATGTCAATCGGAGGGTCAGGATCACTATCGACTACAGAGGACCCCCTCTTCAAAAGTTGTTTGACATGTAATACTAATGTGTGATTCCTCACGGAACCAGACCCCCAAAAACATGCTTTTGGTTTTCACAAAATGTAATCTATGGAATAGTCCTTTGGAGGAAGGATTGTCATATATTTGACATTTTGTATCTAAACGCATAATTTGAGAAATAATTCATCAAAGTTGGCATATGTATGTCATTCTGGACCTCACCTAGGCCTCCTTTTAAAGCTCCATGATGTTTCATCTGTAGATGCGAAAGTAAAGATTGGTGTCATATGAAGCTCTACCTCTTGCTCTGTAATATGAGTAGTATTTTAATTTCAATAAGACATGTTTTACATTAATTGATGAATATTGAAAATATAGATTTGACTGATTTGGCCTATTTATCAATATATTGTTGAACATACTTTAGTCTACGTGCATATCAAAGTTCAAGAGTGGGATCTCTGTTAGTTTAAGTTATGGCCCATTTTTATCCAGAGAAATTGACATAGTAGTAGGCATTGTAGCCAATCACAACCCTCCTTTTACTTGTATCATTGCACATCCTGAAAATCACCAGCAGGAATCCATTTTCACTTTCACTCTGTTGGTAATGCTTAAATTGGATCATAACGCTAAAAGTAACAGACACCCCAGTCTGGAACTTTGATATGCCCGCAGAGTATATTATGTTCAACAATATATGTATCGATAGCAATGATTCTCATCTATCATTGCTTTAATAATCACTGCTCTATTGGACATAACACCTGAAACATCTCATTTTTAAAAAGTCTTGTTCGTATGTTTTTTTTAGACCTTTGAGCTATTGCTCTGGGTAGGAAACAGTCCATGTGTTAGCACAGGACGATAGCCTAGCTCCTTCTGCATCGCTCGAGCTATTGCTTGAGCTAATAGACTCTTGAGGGACCTGTATTACGAGTCTAATGCATTATCAAATGCCTCCTAGCATGTAGAGGAGAACCAACACAATCGACCAAGCCATTGTTGACGTGTTCAAAATGTGAACCTGAACTGATCATTTTGGGTACCTGTCTGGGGTTATTAGTAGGACCCCAGAGCAAAGCGTTAAAGCTTCATATGACACTAATTGTTGCTTTGCAGCATCTACAGATTCAACATTATGGAGTGTTAAAGGAATAAAGACAAAATGTCAGAAATATCCCGGTAATACTTCTTCCAATGGATTACATTTTGTGGGGGGGGGGGGGTGATGTCTGGGTTTTGTGAGGAATCACTGTCCTTCTGACTGCTGTTTGATGTTGTATGTCTGTGCCTGCATACTGAGAATGCCAATTTGGAATGTCTGGGATTGAATGGTGTGAATTGAATGATGTGAGCTGTAATGAATATTAACAGGACAATACAGTACATGCTTGTATCCCATGCTGTGGTCTTTTAATTTTGGGGATTTACCATTGATTCACCACTAGGCGGAGACAAAATAAGAGACCAGTGTAGTGAATCTGGATGTTCATTATTGAGAGGTCAACCCATGTAGTGAGGCAGCTAATGATGTAAGCATCCAATACAAGTGACTCAAAGTGTATGTAAGGAATCCTACTTGTGATTATTCTCTCTAAACTAAAAGCAGAATCTTGTGTCACAAGACAGTGGCACATTTTGTTTTTGTCTGTCCTTACAGTATGAGGAAGTTATCAAAGTGAACTAAGATGACAACAGGGACTGTTAATCATTTACTCCCAACGATAAAGGCTTGCACTCCCTTTTCCCCGTATTGCGCTGTATATAGTTTCCACAACACTGCCCACAGCAAACTTTGATACTAGCGTACGTGAGATTTCGTAACTTTTATAAAACCATGACCAGCAAGAGTGCTGTTTTTGTAAATAAGTTTTTATTCAACACTATTACAAAACAATGCACTTCTCCCTACTTTCACTCGCACTGCAGCTGCAATGAATGAATAGCCAAGTGTATCGATAGCCCTGCATTTTATTATTTATTAGCATCTTGTTTGTTTTAATATCATGGAATATTTCAATCTCTGGTCATAGGAACAATATTTGTGCATGAGGCAGATGTGGAAGCGGTGCGACTTCAGTTAAGAGGTGTCCCCTCTGGAGGAAAGAGAGGCGGACTCTCTGCTGCTCTCTCCCTCCACTGAGACTAATGCAGTGTTCAAAACTGAGATTAAGACTTCAGTGCGTTCTAGACAACTGACAAAAAATGAGATCTGACTGGGAAAAATTAGTTTTGAACGATCATCCACTTTGGAATTCAAAGTTCGTAACTCGGGCATCTTTCTAGAGCTCCAACTTTCTGACCTGAAGATCACTGACGTCATTTGACACAGTTTCTTTTGGAGTTCACTTTTGTCTTGAAAGCACCATGACCATCAGATGCAGTTACTATTTAAATTTATGCTCAGCTGTGCCTCAAGTGCTACACCAACTGATCTATTTTATCAAAGCTTGTTTTGAAATATACGGTCTGAGAAGAACAATATTGGTATGCCAGGCATATAGCCAATGGTGTGAATGTATTAGGCTACTGCACAAACTGTTTTTATTGTTACATTTAAGTCATGTTTAAAAAGAATGTAGATCCTGGCTTGCTTTTTGACTCAAAGGTTGGTGATCACTGTAAGAAGTACCAACTGCTGTTAGGCTTCGAATATAGAGAATATGTACTAAACACATGGACAAGATCTGCCAAGGCCCCAAAAAAGATGCATTTAATACAATTGCACATGTATTGATGCACACATTGAGGGTGCTTTGATTTTTACCTATAGTCTTATCTGCTGCAGCAAAGGAACAGACTTGGGAGCATTGTGCCAAAGGACATTACCACCACCACTCAAACAAGTCACAGTTCAAATTGTGGAAATCAAAACATTTGGGCGGAGCACATCTGACAGAGGGTGTCAAAGCATTTAACTCCTACACTTGGACCATACAGCAGTGTGACAGTAAAATGTATGCACACATGACTAAGTCGCTTTGGATAAAAGCGTCTGCTAAATGGCATATTATTATTATTGATCTGAAAAGGTATCCACCCTGGCAGGCATTTTGAACCTTAACAAACCCATTCATGTGTTTTCAAAAAGTGAGCCAGGGAACCACTGATAGATAGCAGTGTGTATTTGGAAGTGCTTCAAACCTAGGGAGGGGGTACATCAAACAGCCCTACTGTAGAAGCTTGAATGTGTAAATAATTGAGGACAGATTTTACAAGGGTCTTTAATTGTAAAATCATATGCAGTAGTATTGAGAAATGTACAAATCAGGTGACATAAGTACACTATGGCTAAAAGATTATCCATGTCTTGAGTCTGCATAAAGTTACCAGGTGGCACTAGAGTAGGGCTCTCCAACCCTGGTCCTGGAGAGCTACCTTGCTGTGGGTTTTTGTTGTAACCAACCCTGGTCCTGCTAGTGGCTAATGCTAGACACGGATGTTGCGTAGCTGCTAAAACAAGGTTATTTTACTCCATTGTTTATATTAAGACAAAGTTGCCGGCTAGGCCACATTCTACAGTATGTTTCAGGAAGTGAAAGGCACAGGTTAATGTATTGCAAACTGATTTTATTGAGTTTGGTAATGGTCACATTATCAAACGAGATCTTTCCCAAACAAAGCACATTGAGTAGCAGGCAGATGCAGTATATGTGATAGATTACACCGTCAGATGAGAGCTCCAACATGTGGGGTTGGTTCTCCTCAGATAGAAAACCCTGATGTCACTGTTTTGATCAGAGAACAAGCCCGTTAGTGAACTGAGTCGAGTTCAGCAACACCACATAGCTCAAAAAATAATCCTACCACAGCACTAGTTTGTCATTCCATTAAAAATATAAAACTGCTCGGCAAGGACAAACTGGCCAACTTTAAGACAAACTCTGGGGGACAAAGCTTCCCTACGCTCCCTTTACTAGGCATACATTATCCATCTAGGCATACTATCCAGACATTTCCAGAGCAAGATCTTCTGGTTCATTAGTTCAAGTTAACTAAATGAAGCAGAAAGTAACTCATGTTTTTGCCTTACTCTAGTGTCCCGGATACTAGTTTAGATAGGTTCTTATTCAAATTCACAATGCCCTGTCAACACCCTCTAAACAAAAGATAACATTAAAATGCAAAAGCAGCCAAATGGATTAAAAAGTCCTTGGAAGTGCAGATAAACAGTATCCAAAGAATCAATTAAATAATTAAAGGAGTCATGTTTAAATAGCAGGTTGTTCCCTGATGATGTCATCATTGTGTGCGTTGTGCTAAAGCGCCGCTCCGTCCCGCTGACGACAGACCACCTCTGATCATGGCATGTGCTGAAGATATTACTTCTTTGGATGCTGCTCAAAATAAGGAGGGAATAAATCAACAGATGGAAACAACTGTGTGTGTGGTCAGGATATTCAGTAGATCTGCTACAGATGTGTGGGGCAAAAATATTCCAGGGATAATTATCACTTCTCGACCAGGACCCATTTGTCTGGACTTGGTATAGATACTGTACTTCGCGCTGGGCAGAAATCTGTGGTTCTTGGTGTTAGGCTAGCTGAATTGAGACCTGTTTTTAGGGAGTGTAGTGTACTTACAGCGGCGTTCAGGGCTTGTTCCAGGTCCTCAATGATGTCCTGCTCGTCTTCCAGCCCCACAGACAGACGGACCATTGTGTCACTGATCCCAAGGGCCGCCCTATCACTCTCAGGAACAGACGCATGGGTCATTATCGCCCTGAGAGGGAACGAAGAGGGTAATAAATAGCTAACTATTCAAACCAAAAAAAAAAGTACATTTCTGATTAAAGGCCAAGTTATGCAGGGGTGTGTAATGTTGTGCCTCAATTAGAGCATCTTGAAAGCACTTAAACATTTTATCATGACTATTGAACAGGTATGATCAGAGGCCGTCGGCGCTCTTTTAAAAAGGTCCTCACTACTGGAATGTCTGTTCCAGGTGCATAGGAGTCAAAATAAGAATACTGGAAGGAGACCTGCACACTGTCAAAGGGTGTAGATACAAAACTGAGGCTTGAATGCCAAATACATTTACATCATTTAGGAGACTCTTATCCAGATCGACTTTGGAAATTCATCTTAAGAGTGCCAGGTGGGACAACCACATTACACAGGCATAGAAAGTACATTATTCATCAATATTGTAGCTATCATCAGTAGAGAGGGCTAGAAGGGGGATTATTTAAGATACTTTTTGAAGAGGTAGGGTTTGATGTTTTCAGAAGATGGGTAAGGCCTCTGCTGTCCTGGGGTGGGGGGGGAGACAGCTGGTTCCACTATTGGGGTGTCAGAAGAGCTTGGACTGGGCTTAACCTGTGGGGAGTTATTCACAAATACGGTTTGATATGTAAGATGGCAAAATAATTTTATATGATATTTTTCGTGCCCTGGTCCTGTAAGAGCTTTGTCACTTCCCACAAGCTGGGTTGTGACAACTCACCCATTCTTGTTTTAATAAAATGTAGTGTGTGGCAGGCTTACAATGATGTCAAAAGACAACATTTTAGAGTGCGCTGACCCTGAGGGGGTACGCAGCTGGAGGTTGAATGTTTGAGTGTCATCTGTATAGCAATGATAGCTCAGTCAAATCCTCACATGGTCTCCTGTGTGACTTGGTTTATCGAGAGAAGAGGGACTAGAACCAAGCCCTGGGGGACACCAGTAATGAGTGTACGTGGTGCAGACACAGATCTTCTCCACGTCACCAGGCAGGAGTGGCCTGCCAGGTAGGATGCAATCTAAGCAGGTGTGTGCACCAACAATTTACACTGATGGCGTGAGGCCACAACGTTTGTTTTCACCTTTTATTTATTCCCTTTCTTGCATTGATATTCTTTGGGCACCGTGATGTTTCCATTAAACATCTCTTTATTTTGCATTCAAGCCTCAGTTTTGGATCCATTTATTTTTGACAGTGTGCAGGTCTCCATTTCTTCTACTATTAAAACAGGTTAAATGTATTTTGTCTGATTCAAGTTGGTTCAAAATAAATACAATTATCTTAACCGCTGCTGCCCCCTTATGGCATTGAAAGTCAAGCAATTAAAAAACTGAACATTTTCATACTACAGCATATTAATTGGTTCAGCTGAAACATTGTAATTAACAAGACTAGTGGAATAGTAATATTGTAGCAGTTTAATGTTAATGTTTATTGATGATATGTGTATACTTACGGATGCTCTGCCAAGCTTTCATAACCACCGAGGCTCTCGGCAAGTGCAAATAACTTGAAATAAAAAAAACAGCACAATGTTATTGCAGTGTCCATCTGTGATTGAATCAACACATACTGTAGTAAAATACAATAATGCCCGATTCATACTATAGAGCCGATCCTTGCAGTCACTTCCAGCAACTACGTTGTATGCATAACCATATCAGCCCAGTACAGCTCGTCTTGGCATTGTCGTGTCAATCACACATGAGCATCGCAATTTTGTAATTACCTTTAAGTTGCTGAGGAACATGGTGGCGTTCTCCAGTTTTCCCTTTATGTAGAAGGTGATCATCCCTGGGCAGCCTGTGCACTGTTTCTTCATCAGCTCGTGCTGGGGGTGGGAGGGCAAGCCTGTAGAGTAGAGAGGGAATAAGAGGAAAACCAAATCGGACAACTGTTAGATTCAATGACCACAAGGTGCGGTCCATTCAATCAGAAAATATGAGGGTAACTGGAGATGCATGTGCTGTATGACTGAACTGTGTATATACTAGCCCAGGGAATTACCAGAGTGACTACATTGATATTTATATCATCCAGAAAGCAGGTCATGTCAAAATATGTTACATGTGTTTTATACAACATACAGAAATACTAGTTTGATACCCAGAGACCCCACCCCCGTCACCTGGGAAGATGACTCGGTCCACCCTGGGGTCGGCCTCCAGGAACTTGGCCGCTGCCAGGGCGTTCTTGAAGTGCTGCCTCATGCGCAGGTGCAGGGTTTTCAGGCCGCGGTTACACAGGTAGCAGTCAAAGGGGGACGGCACCGCTCCGAGGGCTTTAGGATCAGGATTAAGGCACAATAAGGAAGAACAAAGTCTTACAAAACCTACCAATCAGCCCCTCAGACAAACAACCAACAAGAGTGCTACACAAAGCCTTCTTTATCGGCGGTTTAGAATTGGTGGAAAGCCCTGGCATCACGAGCATGTGCGGATGTTTGAGCGAAAGTAGGTCACAAGAGTTGATCAACTGCGCCGATGAGTGCTTCGAATCATAGTAGGGTAAAAATGTGACTGTTTATCACCTAAACATGCATGTCTTTGCCAGTTGCTAGTCATTCATCTCACCGTTCTGTAGAAACCTCAGTCGGTCATACAGGTCCTCCCGGTTCACAGACACCAGGCCCATTACAACGTCACTGTGACCTGTCAATCAAATATTTAAACTCATTTGATCAAACCCAATGGGAATTCTCTTCAGTCAACATCGATGTACAAACTGTACCTACCATTCATGTACTTAGTAGCGGAATACATGCATATGTCCGCGCCGAGGGCCAGGGGGCGCTAAAAGAGCAAGAGACAAGCAGAGTACATTTGGGTTAATCAATGACTGTTTGAGCCGGTCTGTGAGGAGAGGAAATGACTGGGTGTGTTAGGAAGCTTAAGAGAGCGTGAAATGAAGGAACATCAACTTCAAATCATTAGGCTTAATTCATCTCCAACGGCCACTTGGCTGAATGGAGCAATGCATAACAAACATAACAGTACCTGTCAAAAGTTTGGAAAACTTCCACTCATTAGAGGGTTATTTATTTTGACTATTTTCTACATTGTAACAAACTATTAAAATCACATCCTGTGGCAAATCCTGTGGCGGCCATCATGAGCTCCATCTTAATCATAGCGCTTGATGGTTTTTGCGACTGCACTTGAAGACACTTAAAGTTCTTGAAATTTTCCAGATTGACTGACCTTCGTGTCTTAAAGTAATGATGGACTATTGTTTCTCATCGCTTATTTGAGCTGTTCTTGCCAAAATAGTATTTTACCACCCCTACCTTGTCACAACACAACTGATTGGCTCAAAATCATTAAGGAAAGAAATTCCACAAATTAAGAAGGCACACCTTTTAACTGAAATGCATTCCAGGAGAATATCTCAGAGTGTGCAACGGTGTCATCAAGGCAAAGGGTGGCTACTTTGAAGAACCTAAAACATTTTTGTTTACTACATGATTCCATGTATTATTTCATAGTTTGTAGAAAATAGTACAAAATAAAAGAAAAACGCTGGAATGAGTAAGTGTCCAAACTTTTGACTGGTACTGTATAAACAAACCTGGAAGTAGGCTGACATGAAAGTGTTGTCCACAACCACCACGGTATTAGGGTTGTGTTGGTGGACCACATCTGCACAGGCCTGGATATCCACCACTTTCATGGTGGGGTTGGTGGGGGTCTCGATCCATACCAACTACATAAAGAGAAAATAAAAGAGCATATTTGTTTTTAAATAGAAGTTCAACAGGTGTTTGAGTTTCATAGTATGGCTCCCAACCAAAAACTTGCAGCTATAACATGTAGGTCATAAACTATAGTCATGTGGAGAGTGAAAGTCACAGGGAGAGTGAAGCGCCTCTTATTGAGTTCTCAAATGGAGTCCGATGACTCACGGCAAAGCTCAGGATGGAGCACTTAACATAAAGAACAAAAGAGGGGGGGGAATAGCTCTGATGCTGGATGACGTCTATTCTTGTATGAATAAGAAACCTGGGTTGATTTAGGCAACAAAATAAATAGTGAAATAAGGTCATTAAGTAAACTTAGAATTCCACTCACTTTTGTGTTTGGCTTAAGAGCAGCCTGGAGCAAATCGATTTTGGTGCAATCAGCAAAGGACACAACCAAGCCAACTTCTGCAGCAATCTTTCGGAAATAACGATTGGTACCTTGGGAGAGAAAAATCATAACCTAGTACTGCTTCATGGTCATATGCATCAAATATAAAAACTTAGATGTGTGTGGTCTTTCACCCACAACGTTGTCTACCATTTCGGTGGTTCTCTAGACAGTTTTAGACACTGTGGGCCATGTCTTACCTCCATACACATCGTTCATGCAGACAATGCCATCTCCAGCTTTCAGCATGTGAGAGATGGTCATAGTCGCAGCCAGCCCAGAGGCGAGAGCAAGACCTACACAGGAAATTCAGTTAACGATAGTTCAAAGAACACGTCGTCACGAGGCTAGTTAAGTCCATTTTCGACCTTTTAGACTATACATTCTCTAACTTGTTCAATTTGATTAGATACAAATTCACGAAGGTAATGGTGTCTGACATAAACACATACAGTGTTTCGCTCCATCCAGAGCAGCAACAGCTTTCTCCAGGCAGTTTCTGGTCGGGTTTCCACTCCGACTGTACTCAAAACCCTGAAGAGAAGATACATTACATGTAGAGAGCACACATTTGCGACAGCTTCTATAGATAAACAGATGCTGGTACTGATGATCACCTGCTCATTAATGATCCGGTAAAATCTAATAAATTGTTCACCTTCACTCTTCCATATTCGTCACAAAAAAACAAAAAAAAAGCTCATTTCCCCATCACTGTCAGAGGTTGCGCAGACAACATTCTGACTGTGTAATAAAATGGGTAACGGATGTGCTAGGCAGGGAAGACTAGCAACCATACTTTCATACATAAGAATATTAACATCAACATTTCCCCTGAAAATTCGTTGAACGGGACCGGTGCAGTATACCGGATTGGTATAAAGACACCCTATACGGAACTAACAGCCTTCGATACCCTATACGGAACTAACAGCCTTCGACACCAGACACCAAGGTTATTGCATCAGGCAACTTACAGCATGATCTCCAGGTCTATACTGCTTGAACGTGGTGGACAGAGAAATAGGTGGTACCACGGCCATAGATTTCCATTGCTCCGGTTCTTGCCCAACGTGGATCGCCTCTGTTGCGAAAGATTTGAACTGCGGGTGGAAACCGGTGGACAAGTCGTTTTGATGGTGTGAAGAAGCCATGTGTTGCAAATCCAGTCCGGTTCCCTGAGAGTGATGTGTCGCTATGTTTTTCCGTTGAATACTCATAATGAAAAGTAAATTGTGAATTTAACAGCGACGAGTAACGCCCAAATCCTTTCTAACCCAATCACCACTTCTCTACAAGGGGAGGATGGTACCGATTGGTATTTCAGACCTCCCGTAACCCGAGTTAGCTCGTGGCTTGTTTGCTATGCTTGCTTGCATGGTTTAATTTCCCACTGCAATGATGGTATGATGCATGGTTTAAGCCAATAGGAGGAAGAGTATGCGGCATTATATATTTACATCCGCGCCGGGGCGGACTGGCTATCTGGCATTTTGGTAGGCTGGTCCATTTTTAGCCCAGTGGGCCTGTCCAACTTGTTTTTTTTTTAAAGCAAGATTTTAATTATCTGGTTAGCAATGGGGGCCTCCAGAAAAAAATGGCCCGGTTTTGGAGCCCTGGGGGGGGGGGCCTCAAGGGAAGGGAAAAATGGGCCGGTGTGTTAGCAATGCCAGTGCAGTTTTCTGGTCCCAGTCCGCCCCTGATTACATACAGATCATATTGTTCTTAGTTTCAAAGTAATCTGAGACACATTTATACCACTAATTTGTTTTGTGTATTTTTTCCACATTCATAAACATATACACAGAGAGTTATTATAACACATTTGTTGAGTGTTTCCGGCAGAAGACAGTTTGTCTGTAAAGTAAAATTTTAAAGTTTATACATCGACAGTCCTTCTGGGGTCTTACTCTATAACCACAGACTATGCACCTGGCAGAATATTTCTTTATCGGAGTTATACAGTGGTGTAAAAATACAGTACAACTTGTTTTTTTTTGGTATCTGTACTTTACTATTTATATGTTTGCCAACTTTTACTTTTACTTCACTACATTCCTAAATAAAATAATGTACTTTTTACTCCATACATTTTCTCTGACACCCAAAAGTGCTTGTTACATTTTGACAGGAAAATGGTCCAATTCACACACTTATCAAGAGAACATCCCTGGTCATCCCTATCTCCTCTGATCTGGCGGACTTACGAAACACAAATACATTGTTTATAAATTATGTCTGAGTGTTGAAGCGTGCCCCTGGCTATCCATCAATAAAAAATGTATCACTTTTACAATTCAGAAGGACCGTTTTGAGATAACAGCACCTACATTTGGTACGGGGGTAGGTTCATGTACCCTGAAAATAATTAGCTATAGAGCCACCATAGATTTTCCCCCTGGGGGGTCATGGCAGACATTTTTCAAAATGCCCCCCAACGGTAAAACTGTTTTACAATTCAGAAGGACTATTTTTATATTAAAAGTACCACATTTGTCAGAGAGGCACATTTATATACCTTGGAAAGGTTTCATTATGGAGCCACCACAGATTTTGCCCTTGGGGGCTGTAGCTAGGACCCCAGTGTTCCGTTCTAGACGTACACTTTTCAATGTGCTCATAGGACAATTTCGTTATTGCAGTTTAGCTAAAGTCGAGCCCAAAAATACATTTCCCATAGATGGCCACAGAGAAGTCCATTTAGAAAAGTCCTAAAATTACACTTTTCGTCTTCGAGGCCAATTTTTTTCTCCATCACTCACACTGCAGATATTCATATTTTATATTCATCCAATTTCTGTCATGTTTCTTGATGACGTGATGGCGTCTCCGCTGCTCCAGTGCTGCTCCATTGCTGTCCGGTGCTGCTCCAGTGCTGCTGCAGTGCTGCTCCGGTGCTGCTCCAGTGCTAACACAGTTGTACAATTCAGAAGGACTATTTTGAGATAGTCACATCTGGCACAGAGGTAGATGTATGCAAAATGGAGAGACGGCACCACCACAGATTTGGCCCTTGGGGGCCGTAGACGCCGTGTTACAAAATGCCTTTGACCCCAATAACCAGCTTCCTGAGGTAGTCACCTGGAATGCATTTCAATTAACAGGTGTGCCTTGTTAAAAGTACATTTGTGGAATTTATTTTCTTCTTAATGCATTTGAGCCAATCAGTTGTGTTGTGACAAGGTAGAGCAGCACCCGGGTTGGTATATATGAAGATAGCCCTATTTGGTAAAAGACAAAGTCCAAATTAGGGCAAGAACAGCTCAAATAAGCAAAGAGAAATGACAGTCCATCATTACTGACAAGAAGGTCAGTCAATACAGAATATTTCAAGAACTTTGAAAGTTTCTTCAAGTGCAGTCACAAAAACCATTACCCTCTACAATGAAACTGGCTCTCATGAGGACCACCACAGGAAAGGAAAACCCAGAGTTACCTCTGCTGCAGAGGATAAGTTCATTAGAGTTACCAGCCTCAGATTGGCAAAATATTTAAGTGTTTTTGAACGGGGTATGGTAGTAGGTGCCAGGTGCACCGCTTTGTGTCAAGAACTGCAAGCTGCTGGGTTTTTCACACTCAACAGATTCCCGTGTGTATCAAGAATGGTCCACCACCCAAACTCAATATTCCCAAGACCTGTGCCTCGACACAATCCTGTATCGGAGCTCCATAGATAATTCCTTCGATCTCATTGCTTGGTTTTTGCTCGGACATGCACCGTCAACTGTGGGACCTTATGTAGACAGGTGTGTGCCTTTCCAAATCATGTCCAATTATCACGTTTCAGGTATGACCCAGATGCAGACAGTGTCGAAAAAACAAAAGTTTATTTTGAATACAGGGGCAGGCAAACGACAGGTCAAAGGCAGGCAGAGGGCAGTAATCCAGAGAACGTGCAAAGGTTCCAGAATGGCAGGCAGTCTCAGGGTCAGGGCAAACAGAAGGGTCAAAACCGGGAAGGACTAGGAGACAGGAGCAACAAACAGACAGGAGTATGGGGACAAACGCTGGAAGGTTTCACTAAACAAACTGGCAACAGATAAACAGAGAACACAGGTATAATTACACAGGGGATAACGGGGAAGATGGGCAACACCTGGAGGGGGGTGGAGACAAGCACAAAGACAGGTGAAACAGATCAGGGTGTGACAGTACCACCCCTCTAGGGGCGCCACCTGGCATCCTACCTGGGTGCATACATGGTTGACCGGGGTGCCGGTGTTGGAAATCTGCAATGAGGCCCGGGTCCAGAATGTCTCCGGTGGGGACCCAGCACCTCTCCTCCGGGCCATAACCCTCTTAGTCAACAAGGTACTGGAACCCCCTTGCCCCAAGGTTGAACCAACAGGAGACAAAGGGCTGTGAGACATGAGTTTAACTCTGGACACATGAAAGGTGGGAAGTATATGAAGGGTACGGGGCAACAGAAGATGAACAGCAGAGGTGCTAATGATTTTTGAGATTGGAAACGGGCCAGTAAACCAGGGGAAGAGTTTGAGGGATTCCACACAGAAGGGCAGGTAATTAGCTAGAGAGCCACCAAAGATTTGCCCTCTGGGGGGTCATGGCAGACATTGAGTAGTCTCAAGGTCCTGGTTGGCTCGCTCCAACTGGGCGTTGGACTGGGGGTGGAACCCGGAGGACAGGCTAGCCAACGACCCAATGAGGGTACAGAACGCCTTCCAGAACCGGGACTAGAACTGAGGACCCCGGTCGGAGACCATGTCGGCTGGCAGTCCATGGATCCGGAAGCCATGCTGCACCATGGGCTGGGCCATCACTTTGGCAGAGGGTAACTTGGGAATAGGAATGAAGTGGAAAACCGATCCACAACAGTCAAGGTGGCAAAGTCCAGGGATGGTGAAGGACAGGCAGAGGTTGGAAGATTCCAGCCGGAGCTTGCTGAGGAGTCTTGTTCTGTGCACAGACCATGCAAGCGACAACGAATACGGAGACGTCAGAAACCATGGTAGTCCACCAAAAGCGTTGTCGCACAAAAGCCAGGGTCCAACGGGAGCCTGGGTGGCAGGCTAGCCTAGAGGAGTGGGCCCACGTCAGGCACAGACATCTGGTTATCTGGACTCCCCCCCCGGGGTTTGGCTGGGAACATTGCGCCTCCATAACATGGTTCCCTATTCCCCAGCTGAGTGCCATCGCCAGGCAAGAGGCGGGAAGGATGGTCTCAGGTTCCGGGGTAGTAGTCGTGGGGCTATAGCCGTGTAATAGTGCATTCTGCTTGACATTCTTGGATCCCGGCCGATAGGAGAGGGAGAAGTTGAACCGGATGAACAGTAGGTTCCACCTAGCCTGCCTGGAATTGAGGCCCTCCAGGTTCTTGTGGTCGGTCCACACAATGAATGGATGTTCTGCCCCCTCCAGCCAGTTCCTCCTCCACTTCTCCAATGCCATCTTCACTGCAAGAAGCTCACGATTCCCCACATCGTATTTCCTCTCCGTGGTGTTGAGGCGGTGGGAGAAGAAGGTGCAGGGATGCAACTTGAGGTCCAGGGCAGACCGCTGGGACAGAACAGCCCCCACTCCAACTTCCGAAGCATCGGTCTCCACTACAAACTGGCGGGACGGGTCAGGATGAACCAAGATGAGAGCTGTGGTGAAGCGGTGTTTGAGATCCCGGAATGCCCAGTCAGCAGCTGGGGACCACATGAACGGAACCTTGGGAGAGGTGTGTGCAGACAGGGGGAAAGCCAGTGTGCTGCAGCCCCAGATAAAGCAGTGATAAAAGTTGGCGAAACCCAGGAAACGCTGCAGCTGTACTCTGGAAGTAGGCTTGGGCCAATCCACCACCACTCTTACCTTCCCGGGGATCCATCTGTACACTCCCTGGAGTGATGATGTAACCCAGAAAAGGGTTGGTGGAGTGATGGAATTTGGTTCTTCAGGAGGCATTGGAGAATCTGTCGGAGCGCATGTTCTTGGGTGGAGCGGGAGAAGACGAGGGTGTCATCGAGGTAAATGAAGACGAACCGGTTCAACATGTCACGGAGAACATCATTAACCAGAGCCTGGAACACAGCAGGTCCGTTGGTAAGGCCAAAGGGCATGACCAGGTTCTCGTAGTAGCAGCTGGCCGTGTTGAAGGCAGTCTTCCACTCGTCCCCTTTCCGTATCCGCACCAAGTAGTAGGTGTTCCGTAGGCCCAGCTTGGATAACACTGTGGCCACCTGGAGCGGCTCGAAGGCTGAGGAGATGAGAGGTAGCGGTTAGTGATTCTTCACCGTGATGTCGTTAAGACATCAGTAGTGGATGCACAGGCGCAGACGGATGAACCCAGCAGCTAGGGAGTCCTCTATGTAGGTCTCCATAGCCTTGGTCTCTGGCAGAGAGTACAGTTGTCCCCGTAGCGGAGTGATGCCTGGAAGAAGAACAATCCTGTCATATGGTTGGTGTTGCGGCAACGAAGTGGTCTGGGCCTTACAGAACACCTCCCATAGGTCTTGGTACTCCGCGGGAATGGTGGAGAGGTCCGGGGCAACTTCTGAGGCCCCAGGGAGATTCCCGGGGCAGGCTGCACTAACTTCAGGCAATGGGCGAGGCAGAACGGGCTCCAGCCCATGATAGCACCGGCAGACCAGTGAATAAGGGATTGTGTCGCTGGAGCAAGGAGAATCCCAATACCACGTGAACCTGAGGAGACTTAAAGAGCAGGAGCTGGATCGTCTTGCTGTGGTTCCCTGACGCACGTAGATTGATGGGTGGTAATTGTGGGTGACCTGGCCTATAGAGCGCCCGTCCAGTGCTCTAATGTCCAGGGTAGCATCCATAAAGCTCTCATCGGCCCCAGAGTCAATGAGTACCCGGAGAGATTGCGACTGGTTCCCCCACAGCAACATGGCATGAAAAGGGATGCGAGTAAGGGGAGAGGAAAAAATCTCTGTATGGCCCACCAAAGTACCCGTTACTACCAGTGAGCCTGGTCTTTTAGTGGACAGGTGGAGACAAAATTACCAGTAGTCCTGCAATACAGATAGCTCGTATTGTGAATCCTTTTATAGCTGTTCAGCTGGAGACAGCCTAGCTCTGCCTAGTTGCATGGGTTTGGGGAAGAGGTGAGTGAAATCGAATCTCCTTCCTTCGTTCTCGTAGTCGCCCATTGATCCGAATGGTCAAGGCGATGAGCGAGTTGAGATCTGTCGGTAGTTCCTGGGCAGCAAGCTTGTCCCTTACTTACTCCGAAACTCTGTGCAGGAACATGTCGAACAGTGCTTCTGGAATCCAGGCAATCTCAGCTGCCAACGTGCATATATCCACTGCATAGTCTGCTACAATGTGGGAGCCTTGCCGAAGCTGGAGTAACTTCCAGGCAGCCTCTCTCCCATACAACGGAGCATCAAAAACCTTCTTTACCTCTGCCACAAACTCCTCCAGATGGAAGCATACGGCCGACTGTTGTTCCCATATTGCTGTAGCCCAGGTGAGAGCCCTCCCAGACATCAGCGTGATGAGGTATGCTATCTTAGCAGTCTGAGGGAAAGAATGAGGGCTGCAGCTCGATGATGAGTGAACACTGAGCGAGAAGAGCTCAACAGGTGCCCACAACTCTCCATCTAAGTGCTCCCCCGGGGGAGGTAAGTGGGGTTTCCCGGGAAACAATGGTGACTGTGCTGCTACCAGCCGGGTAACTGAGGGGCTGGGAGGTTACCGTCGTGGTAGGCTGCATAGTGGACAACCCACGGAATTGCTCTAGCAATGTGTTCAATGCTTGGTCGTGGCGTTCGGCCAAGTTCTGGAACCCTTCCATGAGACCGCGAAGAAACTCCTCGTGCCTTCCAACTGTGGCTCCTTGAGAGGAGTTGACGTGGCAGAGCTGGTCTGAGTCTGCTGGGTCAGTCATGGCCAGTTCGTACTATCACAACTTCAGGTATGACCCAGATGCAAATGACTGCTGTCTGAACATAAATCTGATTTAGTTACTTGTAACATGCTGTTTGGACCATCATCATTCCAAAACAGATTTGAAAAACAAGCATTAAGGCCTTCAGTGTGAACAAGGCTTAAGTGTCATCTATGAGTTGTAACTGTGGATGCTATATCGGTCTATGGTTGGGATGAGTTGAGCAGTGTGTCATTTTCTTGGGAACAGGAATGATGGTGGTCATCTTAAAACGTGGGAATTGCAGACTGGGACAAGGAGAGGTTGAAAATTACCGTGAGCATACCTTCCAGCTGTTCTGCACATGCTCTGAGAATGCACCCTGGAATACCATCAGGCACCGCGGCCTTGCGGTATTGACCCGATTAAAGACTTTACTGACATTATCCTTGAAGAGCGAAATCACCCAATCTTCTGGGTCGGTGGTGGCCCTCACAACCAACACAATGTTATTGTCAAAGCGTACATACAATGCATAGAATTCCACTGACTGTGCGTGTCCGTCAGTCAAGTGTTGTAACCATTCACTTTTTTGAGAACACTAGAATTTAACTTGTAGTTGCTAGTGTCCTAGTTTGCTTTGCAACATATATATATTTTTAACTAATATTAATAACTTATTGATGCTTAGTGTGCATAATAGTAGCCAATGCATTTCATTATGAGTAGGCCTGAACACTGTAGCTATTGGGTTGTAATATTGTAACCACAGTGGTTCGTAATATCCCCTGATATAATGTAACTGTAAGGGTTTTCTTGTGGTGAAGGAGAGGCAGACCAAAACGCAACGTGGTGGTTATTCATAGTTCTTTAATATAGACACTAGACATGAATAAACTAACAAAACAAGAAATGTGGAAAAAACCAAACAGCCCTGTTTGGTGCAAACACAGAGACAGGAACAATCACACACAAAACCCAACACCAAACAGGCTACCTAAATATGGTTCCCAATCAGAGACAATGACTAACACCTGCCTCTGATTGAGAACCATATCAGGCCAAACATAGAACTAGACAAACTAGACATGTAACATAGAATGCCCACTCAGCTCACACCCTGACCAACCAAAACATAGAAACATACAAAGCAAACTATGGTCACGGTGTGATAACCACCAGATAATAAATCATGTAAAATCTGTATCCGTTGTAAACTCTCGCGATACTACTGGCGGAAGATGGCAGATGCGCTCTGTAGGAGCCGCTTATGCAGGGACAGTTTCGTCAATGAGAAGAAGGGGACAGAGTTCTGATAGTTACTTAGTTATTGTGGAGTATTTGCTACCGATTTAAATTGCATTGTTATTTCATTGAATAATTTGTGGTTTTCATGTTATGCAATCTACGGTTTTTGGGTGAACTACCATTTGCATTCTTGCCAACGAAATACATCTATTTGCCCAGAGGGTCATCGTCAACGGCACCCTTCGTTCTGCTGTCAATTGTTTAGAAAATGACCGGAGAAAAGATCCGCTCCCTGCGCAAGGATCATAAACCGAGCAAAGAAGAGGATTTACTGGAACCGGACGAGGAGGCTGCAACTGGGACATTTACTTTAACCAAGACTAATAATAAAGGCAAAGCAAGTAAAATCTTTAGCAATCACAAGTTGGTCAAATCTCCATCGGCACAGCAACAACATCAGAATCAGCAATCGCAGATAAATGCAAACACTAACACATTATCAACGGCGGACGTAATCGATGATAACAACAAAAACCCTATCATACGAACCCGCGAAGACTTTCCAGTCCATGAATGTGTATTCAAGGGGGATGTCCGACGCTTGTCCTCGCTCATTCGAACTCAGAATATCGCTCAGAAAGATATCCATGGTAAGAATCGAATTGCTCTTTATCTCCATGTTCCAAACTAGGATACTTGACCCGGTTGATACCGATACCGTCGCTAATATCGTTTTGTTTGAACTTTTCAGCTGTGTACTGCAGTTGAGATGCAGTTATACGACTCTGTAACTGCTGTTACAATGCTAAATGTCTGCAGTAAAAATAACTGTTATTTTGGATGCAGTATTTGCAGCATACTGCAGTTTTACGGCATTCTAACCACAGTTATACTACAGTGTACTGCACTCAGACGGCAATCTTTTTTCAACAGGGAATTTAGGGACACATCACAATTTACTGGGGAAGGTGGGTTTGGCAGACTTTTTTTTGTTGCTTTGGGGAGGGTTGTGTGTTTTTTTATTGGGCACAGGGAAGGGTAGTGTATTTTCCCCCTAGTTACATTCGCTAGTTGCAGGTTTTATTATATAATTTCTTCCATCCTAGCCAAATTTCTTAATCTGCTTGCATGCGCCTCCCCTAAATTAAGGTGTTTTGGTACTTCCCATATGCACTATGCTTTTCCTTTTCAGTGTGCTAACTTTTATTGTAAACTGGGTGGTTTGAGCCCTGAATGCTGATTGTCTGAAAGCCGTGGTATATCAGACCATATACCACGAGTATGACAAAACATTTATTTATACAGCTATAATTACATAGGTAACCAGTTTATAATAGAAACAAGGCACCTCATGGGTTTGTGGAATATAATAATATTTATTTAACTAGGCAAGTCAGTTAAGAACAAATTCTTATTTACAATGACGGCCTACCAAAAGGAAAAAGGGGACGTAGGCTGGGATTAAATAAATAAAATAAAAATATAGGACAAAACACACATCACGAGAAGAAAGACAACACAACACTACATAAAGAGAGACCTAAGACAACAAATAGCATGGCAGCAACACATGACAACAACATGGCAGCAACACAACATGGCAGCAGCACAACATGATAGCAGCACAAAACAGGGTACAAACATTATTGGGCAAAGACAATAGCACAAAGGGCAAGAAGGTAGATACAGCAATACATTACATCACGCAAAGCAGCCACAACTGTCAGTAAGAGTGTCCATGATTGAGTCTTTGAATGAAGAGAGTGAGATAAAACTGTCCAGTTTGAGTGTTTATTGCAGCTCATTCCAGTCGCTAGCTGCAGCAAGCTGAAAAGACGAGTGACCCAGGGATGTGTGTGCTTTGAGGACCTTTAACAGAATGTGACTTGCAGAACGGGTGTTGTATGTGGAGGATGAGGGCTGCAGTAGATATCTCAGGTAGGAGGAAGTGAGGCCTAAGAGGGTTTTATAAATAAGTAGCAACCAGTGGGTCTTGTGATGGGCATACAGAGATGATCCGCTTACAGAAGAGTATAGAGTGCCGTGATGTTGCCAAAATACCACGACTAAGGGCTGTATCCAGGCTAGTCCACGTTGTGTCGTGCCTAAGAACAACCTTTAGCAGTGGTATGTTGGGCATATACCACATCCCCTCTGACCTTATTGCTTAACTATACCACAGGTCAGTATAGCCTACCAGTCTAACGGTTCATCCTGCCCTCCATACACCATTCATTGTGACAATAGTGCTTATTTGATGCACCTGTACTGACCTCGCCTTCTGGATGATAGCGGGATGAACAGGCAGTGGCTCGGTTGGTTGTTGTCCTTGATGATCTTTTTGGCCTTCCTTTGACATCAGGTGCTGTAGGTGACCTGGGTGGCAGGTTGTTTTCCCCTGGTGATGCGTTGGGCAGACCGCACCACCCTCTGGAGAGCCCTGCGGTTGCGGGCGGTGCAATTTCCGTACATGGCGGTGATACAGCCCGACAGGATTCTCTCAATTGTGCATCTGTAAAAGCTTGTGAGGGTTTTATGTGCCAAGCCAAATTTCTTCAGCCTCCTTAGGTTAAAGGAGAGGTGGGTGGACCATTTCAGTTTGTCAGTGATGTGTACGCAGAGGAACTTAAAGATTTCCAACTTCTCCACTGTGGTCCCGTCAATGTGGATAGGGGACTGCTCCCTCTGATGTTTCCTGAAGTCCACTATCATCTCCTTTGTTTTGTTGACGTTCCTGGCACCACACTCCCAGAGACCTCACATCCTTCCTGTAGGCTGTCGCTTCATTGTTGGTAATCAAGCCTACTAGTGTTGTCTGCAAATTTGATGATTGAGTTGGAGGCGTGCATGGCCCGGCAGTCATGGGTGAACAGGGACTACAGGAGGGGGCTGAGCAAGGGCCCCAGTGTTGAGGATCAGTGAAGTGGAGGTGTTGCTTCCTACCACCTGGGTGTGGCTGTGAGGAAGTCCAGGACCCACTTGCATAGGGCGGGGTTCAGACCCAGGGCTTCGAATTTAATGATGAGCTTGGAGGGTACTATGGTGTTGAATGCTGAGCTATAGTCAATGAACAGGATTCTTACATAGGTATTTCTCTTGTCCAGATGGAATAGGGCAGTGCGCATTGCGATGGTGATTGCATCGTCTGTGGATCTATTGATGCAGTAAGCAAATTGAAGTGGGTCTAAGATGTCAGGTAAGGTAGAGGTGATATGATCCTTGACTAGTCTCTCAAAGCAATTGATGATGACAGAAGTGAGTGCTATGGGGAGATAGTCACTTAGTTCAGTTACCTTTGCTTTCTTGGGTACAGGAACAATGGTGGCCATCTTGAAGCATGTGGGGACAGCAGACTGTGATAGGGAGAGATTGAATATGTCCGTAAACACACCGGCCAGCTGGTCTGCGCATGCTCTGAGGACATGGCTAAGGATGCCATCTGGGTCGGCAGCCTTGTAAGGGTTAATAAGCTTTAATGTCTTACTCACTTCGGCTACGGAGAAGGAGAGCCCACAGTCCTTGGTAGTGGGCCGCGACAGTGGCATTGTGTTATCCTCAAAGCGGGCGAAGAAGGTGTTTAGCTTGTCGGTAAGCAAGACATCGGTATCCGCGACGTGGCTGGTTTTCCTTTTGTAGTCCGTGATTTTCTGTAGACCCTGCCACATTAGTCTTGTGTCTGAGTCATTGATTTGCAACTCCACTTTGTCTCTGTACTGATGTTTTTCCTGTGTGATTGTCTTACGGAGGGAATAACTACACTGTTTGTATTCTGCCATATTCCCAGTAACCCTGCCATGGTTAAATGCGATGGTTCACGCTTTCAGTTTTGAGTGAATGCTGCCATCTATCCACGGTTTCTGGTTAGGTTAGGGTAGGTTTTAATAGTCACAGCGGGTATACACTTCCTAATATACTCAGTCACCGTATCAGTAAATTTGTCAATGTTATTCCAGCTACCTGGAACATATCCCAGTCCGCGTGATCAAAACAATCTTGAAGCCTGGATTCTGATTGGTCAAACCAGCGCTGAATAGTCCTTAGCACATGTACTTCCTGTTTGAGGCATCCCGGAAGTTGGTGTAGCAGTGGTCGAGTGTTTTAGCAGCGCGATTACTGCAGTCAATATGTTGGTAGAACTTCGGTAGTGTTTTCTCAAATTTGCTTTGTTAAAATCCCCGGCTACAATAAATGCGGAATCAGGATATGTGATTTACAGTTTTCATAAAGTCCAGTGAAGTTCTTTGAGGGCCGTCATGGTATCGGCTTGAGGGGGAATATACACGGCTGTGACTATAACCGAAGAGAATTCTCTTGGGAGGTAATACGGTCGGCATTTGATTGTGAGGTATTCTAGGTCGTGTGAACAAAAGGACTTGTATGTTATCACAATCACACCATAAGTAGTTAATCATGAAACATACACCACCGCCCTTCTTCTTCCTGGAGAGATATTTATTCCTTTTTGCGCGATGAACTTAGAACCTAACTGGCTGTATGGACTCAGACAGTATATCCTGAGAGTGCCATGTTTCCGTGAAACAGAGTATGTTAAATCCCCGGATGTCCCTCTGGAAGGAAATCCTCACCTTCAGCTCATCAACTTTATTATCCAGAGATTGAACACTAGAGAGTAATATACTCAGAAGCAATGGGTGGTGTGTGCGCCTCCGGGTACCTCTTCTCCACCGGCGATGTTTTGGGTCAGCCTCTGTAATCAGTTCAATTTCCCTGGGGGGTACGAACAAGGGATCCAATTCAGGAAATGCTGGTGAGTTACCGCTGCTCTGATATCCAAATGTTCTTCCCGGCTATATGTAATAACATCAAAAAATGTCTGGTCTAATAATGTAAGAAATAACACATTATAAAAACAAAATACTGCAAAGTTGCCTAGGGGCTAGAAGCTCGGCTGCCCTATCTATCGGCACCATTTTTCACATTTCACATGTTTTACTGTGTTCATAATTTGTTATTAATGTGATTATGATATGCTATAGGTCAGGCCTTATTAGTCACGTGCATGTGATGCATAAGTGTCACGTAATAAGAATGAGGGCTGATGGTATCAGGAATGCTTTTCCTTAACAAATGAAAGATTTCTGTAACAGAACTTTTCAATCAGAGAAAAAATAAGTAAGAAACATATTCAAATATAAAACGCAACAGGTAAAGTGTTGGTCCCATGTTTCATGAGCTGAAATAAAAGATCCCAGAAATGTTCCATACTCATAAAAACATTATTTCTCTCAAATGTTGTGTACAAATTTGTTTACATCCCTGTCAGTGAGCATTTCTCCTTTGCCCAGATAATCCATCCACTTGACAGGTGTGACATATCAAGAAGCTGATTACAGCATGATTATTATACAGGTGCACCTTGTGCTGGGGACAATAAAAAGGCAACTCTAAAATGTACAGTTTTGTCACACAACACAATGCCACAGACCTCACACATTTTGAGGGCATGTGCAATTGGCATGCTGACTGCAGGAATGTCCACCAGAGCCATTTCCAGATAATTGAATGTTCATTTCTCTGCCATAAGCAGCCTCCAACATCATTTTAGAGAATTTGGCAGTACGTCCAACCAGCCTCAGAACCGCAGACCATGTGTAACCATGCCAGCCCAGGACCTCCACATCCGGTCTCTTCACCTGCGGGATGGTCTGAGACGTGCCTCCCGGACAGCTAATGAAACTGTGGGTTTGTCAGAAACCGTCTCAGGGAAGATCATCTGCATGCTCTTCGTCCTCACCAGGGTCTTGACCTCACTGCAGGTTTGCTTTGTAACTGACTTCGGTGGGCAAATGCTAACGCTCGATGGCCACTGGCATGATGGAGTAGTGTGTTCTTCATGGATGAATGTATGGCGTTGTGTGGGGCGAGCGGTTGGTGGATGTCGACGTTGTGAACAGAGTGCCCCATGGTGGCGTTGGGGTTATGGTATCGGCAGTCCACGAACACAATTACATTTCATCGATAACAATTTGAATACACAGCAGTGGAGGCTGCTGATGGGAGAACGGCTCATAATAATGTCCGGAACAGAGCAAATAGAAGGTCATCAAACAGAGATACCGTGACGAGATTCTGAGGCCCATTGTCATGCCATTCATCCGCTGCCATCACCTCATGTTTCAGCATGATAATGCACGGCCCCATGTCGCACAGGTCTGTACACAATTCCTGGAGGCTGAAAATAGCACACTTCTTCCATGGCCTGCATACTCACCAGACAGGTCACCTGTTGACCATGTTTGGGATGCTCTGGATCGACGTGTATGTCAGCATGTTCCAGTTCCCGCCAAAACATTCCACAGGCCACAATCAACAGCCTGATCAACTCTATGCGAAGGAGATGTGTTTGAGCTGCATGAGGGAAATGGTGGTCACACCAGATACGGACTGTTTTTTAATAAAATTCTAACAACAACTTGTTTTAAATAGGCTAAACAGACTGACAGGCACCATAATTGCTTTCAGTGGGCATATAATATTGCAACAACACAAACTGGATGGTTTTATGCACATCCAAACTTTTCACATTAGCTGGACAAAATCCAATATAAAGAGAAGAGGAGAATGTCCACTCACTGTTATGATAGGCCTATGTTTTATATACACATTGGAACCATCTTACAGATCGCATTTACACTTCTCCAGAAGTTGCATTGCATGCGTGCCATGGACATTTTCACCAGAAACCCAGGACAGTGAATCATTCTAATACGTTTGGTTTTAATCAAATTAAATCAAAAACAAGCAATCTATTTGTTTTTTAAACAACAAATACATGTCAAATCTAATGACATCATAAAATCAGCAGTATAAAAATCAGCAGTATAAACATCATAAAATCAGCAGTATAAACATCATACAATCAGCAGTATAAACATCATAAAATCAGCAGTATAAACATCATAAAATCAACAGTATAAACATCATAAAATCAGCAGTATAAAAAAATGACTTGACGAATTGCTGTTGAACCAGCCTTCGTTACAGTTGAAGTGGGAACTTTACATACACCTAGGTTGGACTCATTAAAACTTGTTTTTCAACCAATCCACAAATGTCTTGTAAACAAACTATAGTTTTGGCAAGTCAGTTAGGACATCTACTTTGTGCATGATACAAGTAATTTTTGCAACAACTGTTTACAGACAGATTATTTCACTGTATCGCAATTCGAGTGGGTCAGAAGTTAACTGTGCCTTTAAACAGCTTGGAAAATTCCAGAAAATGATGTCATGGCTTTAGAAGCTTCTGATAGGCTAATTGACATCATTTGAGTCAATTGGAGGTGTACCTGTGAAATCAAATCAATCCCAGAACAGGAGCAAAGAACCTTGTGAAGATGCTGGAGGAAACAGGTACAAAAGTATCTACAGTATATCCACCGTAAAACGAGTCCTATATTGACATAACCTGAAAGGTTGCTCAGCAAGGAAGAAGCCACTGCCCCAAAACCGCCATAAAAAAGCCAGACTATGGTTTGCAACTGCACATGGGGAGACAGATCGTACTTTTTTGAGAAATGTCCTCTGGTCTGATGAAACAAAAATAGAATTGTTTGGCCATAATGACCATCGTTGTGTTTGGAGGAAAAAGGGGTGGCTTGCAAGCCGAAGAACGCCATCCCAACTGTGAAGCACGGGGGTGGCAGCATCATGTTGTGGGGGTGCTGTGCTGCAAGAGGGACTGGTGCACTTCACAAAATAGATGGCATCATGAGGTAGTAAAATGATGTGGATATATTGAAGCAACATCTCAAGACATCAGTCAAGAAGTTAAAGCTTGGTCGCAAATGGGTCTTCCAAATGGACAATGACCCCAAGCATACATCCAAAGTTGTGGCAAAATTGCTTAAGGACAACTAAGTCTAGGTATTGGAGTGGCCATCGCAAAGCCCTGACCTCAATCCTATAGAATATTTGTGGGCAGAACTGAAAAAGCGTGTGCGAGCTAGGAGGCCTACAAACCTGACTCAGTTACACCCGCTCTGTCAGGAGGAATGGGCCAATATTCACCAAACTTTTTGTGGGAAGCTTGTGGAAGGCTACCCGAAACGTTGAACAGTTTAAAGGCAATGCTACCAAATACTAACTGAGTGTATGTAAACGTCTGACCCACTGGGAATGTGAGAAAGAAATACAAGTTGAAATAAATCATTATCTCTACTGTTATTCTGACTTTTCACATTCTTAAAATAAAGTGGTGATCCGAACTGGCCTAAAACAGAATATTTACTAGGATTAAATGTCAGGAATTGTGAAAAATGTAAATGTATTTGTCTAAGGTGTATATAAACTTCTGACTTCAACTGTAGTAGGCTTAGGGTAAGGGTAGCCTATGGGGGGCTTGATTTTAAAAAGAAAATATGACATGTAAAACAAACCATAGTTACAGGAAAAAAACTTCTAAATACGAAGTTCACAGAGGTTCTCATCTCTCGTTTCATGATGTGCATGGACACGTAGCCTACATCACGGAGGGGGTTTTATGCACGTCCAAAGCATGGCTAAAATAATGTAGGCCTGCCTACAATACATAGATAAAAATGGGATGTCACATCTTGTCCCATGCACATATCGGCAGTGTGCACCACCGCTATATAGGCTGCATTTCCACTGTCAAAATTCATGCCATAACCAACTGCCTTACCACTAAAATCAGCTTTTGGTTAGTCTTAAATATCCCTACCAGCACTGCCTAAAATTAGCACTTTGGATAATGTTTTTAAACATACCTCAATTATTTCCACCCCTCCCATCTGAACACAAGCGTGCTGATGTTAGACAGGTACATTGCCGAACACTGCGTTAGTGCTGGATAATGTCAGTGCGGCAGTTTTTGTGTCTGTATGCAGGCCTAACTGTAATGCACAGTCTAAACTCTCTATTGTATTTATCCTCTTCAGGAAACACACCTCTACACCTCGCTGTCATGATGGGTCACAAAGGTGAGTAGTGCACTGAGTTCATTAGGATGTTTGTGTGTGTGTGTCTCCGTGTGTGTGTGTCTCCGTGTGTGTGTGTGTGTCTCCGTGTGTGTGTGTGCCTCTGTGTGTGTGTGTGTGTGTGTGTTTGTGTCTGCGGGTGTGTGTTTCTGAGGGTGTGTGTGTGTGTGTTGTGTCTGGCATGTGTGTGCCTGGTATGTCCATATGCGGAGGGGTAAAGGGCCAGACTTGTGTCACAGATCACAGCTCTCCGAGGCAAACTCTAAAAGGCAGGATGCTCAACAGGTTGATCTTATGGATTTATAACTGACCAAAATAAGTTTGCACTGGCAACCCCTTTTTAATGGACTTGCCAACAGACTAAAACCCCTAGAGTGGACTCCCGTGCAAGAACGGACTGTCTCGAGAATAGTGAAGATTGCATAACTAGCCTGATATTGAATCTAAGGCTGCACAAAACAGATACTCTCCATTGCCGCTTGTCTATGATTGAGATTGGTAAATGTGGCACATTTGGCATACACATACTGATGGAACTTGGCAGTGATGATGATGAGCCTAGCTGTACAAATGACTAGAGATTTGTATCTCCTAAATGTACTCTGCTATGACTGTTGCAGATCATTCATGTTAGTGATCATCTCTCTGGATCAAGGAAGATACCGAGATGGTTTGATAAAGGGATTTTGTTCAAAGTCTGACTGTTCAAAAAGGTAGCTAGTCTCAGCCAATGGTTTATACAGTATATACACGTCATTGTTCTCATCCCAGAAATATCTAGGCAGAGACCATACCCTGTCTCATCGGTTCTGCCATGTTACATATTATATTTATTTTATTTATACAGTGGAATAATATATAGCCTATGTGGGTAGTTTGACACAAATAACTATACCCACAACTGCTAAAAGGCTTTGGAATCCATTAGTACATACATTTTTGTGTTGAGTTATATTGGCTCGACCGGAAACATACTTCTAAGTAAAATATTAATGGAATACCCCTTTACTAGATGCCAACATGTAATTTCACTGGGAGACTAAAGTACCTGCTATTGAAAGATTTATGCATTTTTGCAGGGGACCTTCAGTGCACGATCTAGGCTTATGTATTTTTTTAAAGTATATATATATATATATATATATTTCACCTTTATTTAACCAGGTAGGCTAGTTGAGAACAAGTTCTCATTTACAACTGCGACCTGGCCAAGAATAAAGTAAAGCAGTTCGACACATACAACACAGAGTTACACATGGAATAAACAAACATACAGTCAATAATACAGTAGAAAGAAATATATATACAGTGTGTGCAAATGAGGTAAGATAAGGGAGATAAGGCAATAAATAGGCCATGGTGGCGAAGTAATTACAATATACCAATTAAACACTGGAGTGATTGATGTGCAGAAGATGAATGTGCAAGTTGAGATACTGGGGTGCAAAGGAGCAAGATCAATAAATAAATACCGCATGGGGATGAGGTAGTTGGATGGGCTATATTACAGATGGGCTATGTACAGGTGCAGTGATCTGTGAGCTGCTCTGACAGCTGGTGCTTAAAGCTAGTGAGGGAGATATGAGTCTCCAGCTTCAGTGATTTTTGCAGTTCGTTCCAGTCATTGGCAGCAGAGAACTGGAAGGAAAGGCGGCCAAAGGAGGAATTGGCTTTGGGGGTGACTAGTGAGATATACCTGCTGGAGTGCGTGCTACGGGTGGGTGCTGCTATGGTGACCAGTGAGCTGAGATAAGCCGGGGCTTTACCTAGCAGAGACTTGTAGATGACCTGGAGCCAGTGAGTTTGGCGAAGAGTATGAAGTGAGGGCCAACCAACGAGAGCGTACAGGTCACAATGGTGGGTAGTATATGGGGCTTTGGTGACAAAACGGATTGCACTGTGATAGACTGCATCCAATTTGTGTGTTGGAGGCTATTTTTTAAATGACATCGCCGAAGTTGAGGATCGGTAGGATGGTCAGTTTTACGAGGGTATGTTTGGCAGCATGAGTGAAGGATGCTTTGTTGCGAAATAGGAAGCTGATTCTAGATTTAATTTTGGATTGGAGATTCTTAATGTGAGTCTGGAAGGAGAGTTTAGTCTAACCAGACACCTAGGTATTTGTAGTTGTCCACATAATCTAAGTCAGAACCGTCCAGAGTAGTGATGCTGGTCGGGTGGGCAGGTGCTGGCAGCGATCGGTTGAAGAGTATGCATTTAGTTTTACTTGCATTTGAGAGCAGTTGGAGGCAACGGCAGGAGAGTTGTATGGCATTGAAGCTCGTCTGGAGGTTAGTTAACAGAGTCCAAAGAGGAGCCAGAAGTATACAGAATGGTGTCGTCTGCGTAGAGGTGGATCAGAGAATCACCAGCAGCAAGAGCGACATCATTGTTGTATACAGAGAAGAGAGTCGGCCCGAGAATTGAACCCTGTGGCACCCCTATAGAGACTGCCAGAGGTCCAGACAACAGTGACACACTGAACTCTATCTGAGAAGTAGTTGGTGAACCAGGCAAGGCAGTCATTTGAGAAACCAAGGTTGTTTAATCTGCTGATAGAATGTGGTGATTGACAGAGTCGAAAGCCTTGGCCAGGTCGATGAATACAGCTGCACAGTAATGTCTCTTATCGATGGCAGTTATGATATCGTTTAGGACCTTGAGCATGGCTGAGGTGCACCCAGGACCAGCTCTGAAACCAGATTGCATAGCGGAGAAGGTATGGTGGGATTCGAAATGGTCGGTAATCTGTTAACCTGGCTTTCGAAGACCTTAAAAAGGCAGGGTAGGATAGATATAGGTCTGTAGCAGTTTGGGTCTAGTGTGTCTCCCCCTTTGAAGAGGGGGATTATCGCGGCAGCTTTCCAATCTTTGGGAATCTCAGACGATACGAAAGAGAGGTTGAACAGGCTAGTAATAGGGGTTGCAACAATTTCGGCAAATAATTTTAGAAAGAGAGGTTCCAGATTGTCTAGCCCGGCTGATTTGTAGGGGTCCAGATTTTGCAGCTCTTTCAGAACATCAGCTGTCTGGACTTGGGTGAAGGAGACATGGGGAGGCTTGGGCCAGTTGCTGTGGGATGCCAGGCAGTTGACTGGGGTTTGGATAGCCAGGTGGAAAGCATGGCAAGCCGTAGAAAAATGCTTATTGAAATTCTCAAGGGCACAAGGTGAGACCCAAATGCAGACACAGGAGGCAGATGGTTGAGCTCCGATATTTATAATACCAAAAGGGGTAAAATAAAAGCAGGTCAGTGACAGGCAAGAGTTCATAAACCAGGTCAGAGTCCAAACAGTACCAGGCGATAGGCAGGTTCGAGGTCATAACAGGCAAAGTGGTCAGGCAGGCGGATATGGCGTCAGGACAGGCAAGAGTCAAAACCAGGAAGCCTAGGAAAAAAACAGAAACTGGGAAAAATAAGACCTCGGCAAACCGCTGGTTGACTTGGCAAAACAAGACAAACTGGCACAGAGAGACAGGAAACACCGGGGAAAACAAGAGACACCTGGAGGTGGGTGGAGACAATCACAAAGACAGGTGAAACAGATCAGGGCATGACATTATGTTCCTTGTTCACTGCTTTGTGTTTGTCAGATCTAAACACAACTGGATTGAATTAACATGGAACTCTCATTCCCATTACAGTATACAGTGCCTTCAGATAGTATTCACACTCCCTGACTTTTTCCACACTTTGTTGTGCTACAGAGTGTGATTTAAAATTGATTTAGTTGTCATTTTCTTGTCAACAGTCAACACAAAATACTCTGAGAATTAATGAAAAATAAAACACAAATAAATATTTATATTAGATAAGTATTCAACCCGATGATGATAGAATCAGCTATGAGTCTTTCTGGGCAAAAGGCTCTGCATGGTCAATCTGGCATCTGCAGTGGCCGTACAACAGTGGTCACTGAGTGGTAGAACTAGCTGAGTTCTACCGCTCAGATTAATTTCTTTGATTTACTTAAAAAATGTTAACCAATTTAAAATAATTCTGTAGCAATGAGGTTTGTGCAGTAGGCTCTAGGCCAAATAAATTATCACTGCATATTGGATATGCTTGAATTACCCTACCAATGTTGTTCCTCTCAGACCATTTTGAAATATATATATTTTTAATTAGGTAGATTTTTAAAAACAAAGTTTTTATTTAACTTGGCAAGTCAGTTAAGAACAAATTCTTATTTACAATGATGGTCTAAAAGGCCGCTCAGCTTGTCAGCTCAGGGATTCGATCTAGCAACCTTTCGATTACTGGCCAAACGCTCTAACCACTAGGCTACCTGCCACCCCAGTATATGACCACAATGGTAATACATCATTTGTTGTATTACTTGAGACACAGCTGCGTGAGCGTAATCATGAGTTTTTATTTTATTTACTGGACTGATGACCTGCATCTGATGGTCAGTCTGAGGGGAGAGAGGGTGCAACGCCGAGGCTGACACCATCCCTCCACTCTCCCTCCGTGCCTCCACTGAGAAAATGGGACACAGTCTTCCAGCTGATGGAGAAACTCAAGTCGCACTGCATTATTTCTGCCTCATACACCAATTCATGTTGTTACTCCTATGACCAGAGAAAGTGAAATATTCCTTGATATTAAAAGGATTCATGCTGCAAATAATAACAACGCAAGCTTATCGGAACCCTTTGCTATACTCATTAATTGCAGCTGCAGTGCTGGCTGTAGGCAGAATGTACATTTTATGGCTTATAGAAGTGTTGAACAAAGTGTTGACAGTGCTGAATAACAACTTAAACATGAACTTACTCATAGAAACATCAGCCCTGTGCTGTATTCGTTGAGTCTCTCTAGTCATGGTTTTGAAAGTTTTGAAATCTCCCATTATCAACTTTGCTTTGAGTTCGAGGTTTCTTTTTACAGTCTATGACTTGAGGAAACTGTGCAGACACGGTGATCTGAGCTCTCTGATTGGCCAGCAGTAGGCCTATAGGTGCACTTAAATTGCTCTCCGGGCCTGCCGGGTAGGCGGAGTTCCACCTTCAGACACAATAAATGGTTCAAAATGGGAATACGTTGCCTTCCGGTGCATCTGTACAAACAATAGTGCGCAAGTATTAACATCATGGGACCACGCAGCCGTCGTACCGCTCAGGAAGGAGACGCATTCGGTCTCCTAGAGATGAAGTACTTTGGTGCGAAAAGTGCAAATCAATCCCAGAACAACAGCAAAAAACCTTGTGAAGATACTGGAGGAACAAAAGTATCTATAGCAACAGTAAAACGAGTCCTATATCGACATAACCTAAAAGGCAGCTCAGCAAGGAAGAAGCCATTGCTCCAAAACCGCCATATAATAAGCCAGACTACGGTTTGCAACTGCACATGGGGACACAGATCATACTTTTTGGAGAAATGTCCTCTGGTTTGATAAAACAAAAATATAACTGTTTGGCCATAATGACCATCGTTATGTTTGGAGGAAAACGGCGGATGCTTGCAAGTCGAAGAACACGTGAAGCACGGGGGTGGCAGCATCATGTTGTGGGGGTGCTTTGCTGCAGCAGGGACTGGTGCACTTCACAAAATAGACTTCACGAGGAAGGAAAATTATGTGGACATATTGAAGCAACATCTCAAGACATCAGTCAAGATGTTAAAGCTTGGTCGCAAATATCTCTTCCAACTGGACAATGACCCCAAGCATACTTCCAATGTTGGGGAAAAATGGCTTCAGGACAACAAAGTCAAGGTATTGGAATTGCCATCACAAAGCCCTGACCTCAATCCTATAAAAAATGTGTGGGCAGAACTGAAAAAGCATGTGCGAGCAAGGAGGCCGACAAACCTGACTCAATTACACCCGCTCTGTCAGGAGGAATGAGCCAAAATTCACCCAACTTATTGTGGGAAGCTTGTGGAAGGCTACCTGAAACATTTGACCCAAGTTGAACAATTCAAAGACAATACTACCAAATACTAATTAAGTGTATGTAAACTTCTGACCCACTGGGAATGTGAAATAGAGAAATAATTCTCTATTATTATTCTTACATTCTTAAAATGAAGTGGTGATCCTAACTGACCAAAGACAGGGAATTTTTTCTAGGATTAAATGTCAGGAATTGTGAAAAACTGAGTTAAATGTATTTGGCTAAGGTGAATGTAAACTTCTGACTTCAACTGTATATGGCGCTCTCCCCATTGTTAAAAAACTTGAGAGGCACACAGCAATGCGGTAGGAGCTCGATTTGGCCATTGTGTGCCTCCGGGGCCTCCGCAATTGCGTCACACCCTCCATATGGTGCCTCCAGATAGCCTTTCCAGAATAAGCAGAAATAGGCTATAAATCTCTAAGAATATTCCACACCTGGATTGTGCAACATTTTCCCATTATTCTTTTCAAAATTCTTCAAGCTCTGTGAAATTGGTTGTTGATCATTGCTAGACAACATTTTCAAGTCTTGCCATAGATTTTCAAGCAGATTTAAGTAAAAAACTTAAAGGAACATTCACTGTCATCTTGGTAAGCAACTCCAGTGTAGATTTGGGCTTGTCTTTTAGGCTATTGTCCTGCTGAAAGGTAAATTCGTCTCCCAGTGTCTGTTGGAAAGCAGACCAAACCAGGTTTTCCTCTAGGATTTTGCCTGTGCTTAGCTCCATTACATTTATTTTTTATCCAGAAAATATCACCTGTCCTTAACAATTATAAGCATATCCATAACATGATGCAGCCACAACTAGGATTGAAAATATGGAGAGTGGTACTTAGTAATGTCTTGTATCTGCCCCCAACATAACACTTTGTATTCAGGACCAAAAGTGAATTGCTTTGCCACATTTTTTGCAGTATTAATTTAGTGCCTTGTTGCAAACTTGATGCATGTTTTGGAATACAATGTATTGATCCATCCTCAGTTTTCTCCTATCACAGCCATTAAACTCTAACTGTTTTAAGGTCACCATTGGCAACATGGGGAAATCCTTGAGCGGTTTCGTTCCTCTCCGGCAACTGAGTTAGAAAGGACGCTTTTATCTTTGTACTGACTGGGTGTATTGATACACCATCCAAAGTGTAATTAATTATGTCACTATGCTCAAAGGGATATTTATTTGTATTTTTACTGATCTTCCACTAGGTGCTACCCCTCTTTGCAAGGCATTGGAAAACCTCCCTGGTCTTTGTGGTTGAATCTGTGTTTGAAATTCACTGCTCGACTGACGGACCTTACAGATAATTGTATGTGTGGGGTACAGAGATGAGCTAGACATAAAAAAAATCATGTTAAACACTATTATTGCACACAGAGTCCATGCAACTGTCGTGTCTTTGGCTATGCCGGATTAAGTGATATGACATGCTATTCTATAAAATAATTTATCCGTAATTAATATCACCTGATTGAGCTAATCATGTAAATGTAATTAACTAGAGAGTCGGGCACCACAAAATAATGTTTATAGAGCTGTTATATTTCCGAATAAACTCTTAAAGACCTAGTAATATTTTACATCAATATCAGTCAATATTAATCATCATCTTAATTCAGTCTCATCTGAAAGTTGTAAATTCTTGGTTATCTGCACGAACCCTGGCTCACAAGTTGAATCAGCAATACAAAATTGGGTTTAATTATTTATTTACTAAATACCTAACTAGTCACACATACACATAATTAAATCATAACTTGATTACAAATTACGTCATAAAGGAAAACGTCCCTAGCGGGCGGAACAAATACGACAGCTTGTTACACAAAAGAAAAGGGGTTGGGTTTGAGTGAAGGAGCGGGAAGACTGAGGAACAAAGGCGAAGCTGTGCTATCCTAAATACAGTATCTTATGCATTCAAAATTACCGCCCATTTGGAAAAGGAAAATGCAATAAATATTTACTCTGAGCTGCGCTTCGGTAGGTTGGTGGTAGATGGAAGGCCGTGTTGCCCAACCGAGTCCTTTGAAGAATGTCTCTGGTTGTCAATTGAATACGTTGTAGTAATGTCGTTGGGTGATAGACGGGATACTCTGTCTGTTCCTTCCTAACCCTCGTTGCATCTGCTGTTGCTAACTCAACGGCTAGGAGGTATCACTTCTGTAGTGAATAAGAGTTCAACGTTCACACCATTCGCACCCAAAGCTCATGCTGATGTTGGCTTCGTTCTGTAGTTATTATCTGAACCATTCTGACAGAGGACCGTCGTCCTACATCCTCGGAACAGGAGGTTATATTGTCGTCAAGGGCTTATATAGGAAGGGAGAGGAGGGCTTTTTTGAAAAGTTTTATAGCCCATGTCCCTTCACAGGGGCGGGCCACTGATTGAGCAGAGACCTATCTTGTGGAAACCCAAATCTCACATTTTAGAAGCTAAAATCACATTTCATTTCATCCCATCACGAATAATTTCATATTCAAACATTTAAATTGAACAACAATTCCATGTGAATCCGATAACTCTGATGTGTAGACTTTCCACTGTAGAGTTTACGTCATCTTATCATTGATGAGAATGTCTCAGATGACAACGAAACTGACAGCATATTCATTAAGTACCACTGCATATGTTCAATTGGTTGGATTACCAGAATATATTGATTTCCCCCCACCTTCTGACGTTCCCAGAATCTCTATGTTAACCAAGGGTTTTGCAAATGTAACCTCAGTAGGGTAGAGAGAGGAAAAAGGGCCCAAGGCCAACGTCATGACACAACTTATTATATGACTTGTTAAGCAAATGTCTACTCCTGAACTTATTTAGGCTTGCCATAACAATGGATGAATACTCATTGTCTCAAGACATTTCAGCTATTCATTTTTTTAAATTGATTTCCACTTTTACATTATGGGGTATTGTGTGTAGGTCAGTGACACAAAATCTCAGTGTAATCCATGTTAAATTCAGACTAACACAACAAAATGTGTAAAAAGTCAAGGATAGTGAATACTTTCTGAAGGCACGTTAGTTATTGCTTAGTGCTTTCTAGCCAAATACGTGTGTATAGTGGTTGAATTGATTGTTGTAATGAGCCCCCTAGCCCAAGCTAATGACACTACCCCATTCTCTGGAGATTCCTCTGGAGATTCCTCTGGAGATTCCCTGGCTAGTCAGGCGACGGCAACAACATCTCATGTTGTGGGTGTGGTCCTCCTATTGGGATTTCTGTTTGGAAGGAGACACTGCACTGCTTTGTGTGTATGTGTGTAATGTATGATTGCCCCTGTAGCATACAGTGAGGGATGTGTCTCGTTTGTGATTAGGTGCTGGATACTGACACTAATACACACACTCTACACACACGTACATATGTAGAAGTATGTGATAATGTGTTTTGAAGTGTAATGTTTTAGCTGAATGTAAAATTGCCTTAATATTGCTGGACCCCAGGAAGAGTAGCTGCTGCCTTGATAGCAGCTAATGAGTAATGGGCATTTCCATGTAAAGGACCCATGAGCACCAACATGTGAAGTTCATAGGAGCATGTCAAATTTGGTGTGAAATGAAAGCTAAGAGTCTATATTTTTGTTGTTGAAATGAAGGCATATACATTTTTCAACCATTTCTTTGCATGCTTTGATTTCTGGTTAAACAGATGGAAAGGGTTTTAAAAGGAATTAGAAATACATCAAAACACAATCATTTTGAAGTAAAGACAAATGCCAACTAATATTACAACTTATATTTAAATACTTTTCCTTTTGGAAGTTTAAGAAACATTGCCCTGTGCCTTGGAATTAATTCCATTACCAAAAACCCACATATATTTAAGGATAATGAAAGTTCACAGAAGTAACAAGTAAAGGTAGACATACAAATAGTTAGATTATTTTGACTGATATCTATTTGGTTTATGAATGAATGATTAAAGTCAAATTGGTAATAGAATTTCAGAAAAATCTGTAATGGATTTACTGCAATTGAGTTGGCTACAATGAGAAATCATAATAGTCACAAACCACAGTTGGGTCACCTGCTACAGTGCTCCCTTCCGCTGGCGCCTCCCTTCCGCTGGCGCCTCCCTTCCGCTGGCGCCTCCCTTCCGCTGGCGCCTCCCTTCCGCTGGCGCCTCCCTTCCGCTGGCGTCTCCCTTCCGCTGGCGTCTCCCTTCCGCTGGCGCCTCCCTTCCGCTGGCGCCTCCCTTCCGCTGGCGCCTCCCTTCCGCTGGCGTCTCCCTTCCGCTGGCGTCTCCCTTCCGCTGGCGCCTCCCTTCCGCTGGCGCCTCCCTTCCGCTGGCGTCTCCCGTCCGCTGGCGCCTCCCTTCCGCTGGCGTCTCCCTTCCGCTGGCGCCTCCCTTCCGCTGGCGCCTCCCTTCCGCTGGCGCCTCCCTTCCGCTGGCGCCTCCCTTCCGCTGGCGTCTCCCTTCCGCTGGCGTCTCCCTTCCGCTGGCGTCTCCCTTCCGCTGGCGTCTCCCTTCCGCTGGCGCCTCCCTTCCGCTGGCGCCTCCCTTCCGCTGGCGCCTCCCTTCCGCTGGCGTCTCCCTTCCGCTGGCGCCTCCCTTCCGCTGGCGCCTCCCTTCCGCTGGCGCCTCCCTTCCGCTGGCGCCTCCCTTCCGCTGGCGTCTCCCTTCCGCTGGCGTCTCCCTTCCGCTGGCGCCTCCCTTCCGCTGGCGCCTCCCTTCCGCTGGCGTCTCCCTTCCGCTGGTGCCTCCCTTCCGCTGGCGCCTCCCTTCCGCTGGCGTCTCCCTTCCACTGGTGTACTGTTATTTTTCTTTTTGTCATCTGGTGGTCAAAGCAAGTGTGAAAACAGTCTGAACAACCCCTCCCTCTGTCTCCCTCTCTGTCTGTCTCCCTCTTCCTCTGTCTCCCCCCCTCTCTCTGCCTCCCTCCCTCTGTCTCCCTCTCTCTGTCTCTGCCTCCCTCCATCCCTCTCTGTCTCCCTCTCTCTGTCTCTGCCTCTCTCCCTCCCTCCCTCGGTCTCCCCCTCTCCCTCTGTCTCCCTCCCTCTCTCCCTCTGCCTCACTCCCTCCCTCTGTCTCCCTCTCTCTGCCTCTCTCCCTATCTCTCCCTCTCTCTGCCCCTCCCTCTCCCTCTCTCTCTCTCTCTCTCTCTCTCTCTCTCTCTCTCTCTCTCTCTCTCTCTCTCTAATTAACATAAACACATTTAGCATCTCCTGGCTTCCCCACATAGCCTACAAGTCTAATAAATCAATTTAATATAGCCTACACCTTCATAATAAATCTGTTATTTAGTTTAGACCGGTCTAAAGAAGCATGAAATGAAGAAAATGTAGTCTATTTCAGAAGAACAGAATAGCATAATCTGAGTTGTCCTTATGTTAGGTCCTGATCTGGCAATGCGCACATGGCAGTAGGCTATAAGTGTGAATGTTCCATTAGCGGAAAACACCATTATCATAAGTGACTGTAAATGTAATTATGCATTTAATGCTTTTATTATAAAGATGCATTTTTTATGGTGAAAATGATCTTCCCCAAACGTGAAACTCATGCGCTGCTTATGTATGCCAGTTAGTCTCTACACCCCTTGTAAAGTGGATTAACGTGCTTAATTTTAAGAAGTTATTTGGCCACTTTAGTTGTGATACAAACCTTATTAAAGCATACAGGCCTTTGGACTAGGCTAGGAATAAGGGGGGAAATAAGGCATATTTTCTTATGCTGGGCATTATTCACAAGTGATAGGCTAATATTGTCCCCCATCAGACTATTCCTGATTGAATCTTGTCTTTACATATACTAAATAGCACTTAAATAGCGAATGGAGGACGCTTTTCCCCGTGGTTTATTTTCATGCCAGCCAGGTAGGCTATACTCCTGTTGTAAATATAAGCAATGAGCTTAATATTAGGCAAGTTGAGAAATAAATATAGCAGGCCTAGCCTATAGAAAGCTGATGGGATCCTCCTCTTTTTGGTAGAGGCCATCACTCTGTTTTCTCGCGCAATTGCATAGCCTATAGAAATATTGCGCAAAATGAGCTCATGGGCTCTCATGAAGTGTTTGATTCGATTTTCGAAGACATTTACATTGATGTCAGAGTGATTAGAGGTACAATTGAGTGCTGAGTACTGAGCATTTAGCAAGTTTGGTAGACTACTAATGACCAGCAGCAGCATCAGTGCTTGGAGAAGCCTAATTACTGTGACTAAACGGTTACATGGAAGTTTACTGCCTTCTCGACTCGTGACCTCCAGTGTTGTGGTAATATGGTCATTGCAACAGCCCTAGTCCGGACCGGCCTTGACTTGGCCCAAACATAGACATCCATGATTGTTTCAGATTTGGTCCAGTCCGAATCTGAACCAATCATAGACGTCTATGTTTTACAAGTATGTAGAGCACAGTACAGTACAGTAGAGTACATACAGTAAAGTCAAGTAAAAAGAAAACACAGAAGTTCTGTACTTTACCTTGGAAATAATGGATGAAGCAGAGCTGAGTTCCTTTGTGGAGTTAATTTTTCTAAGGTAATGTACAGAATGGAGGTGTTTATCCTGCTTATACCACAGTTGCCAAAGAATACAATACTAAAGCACACATTTCTCGGTTGATATAAAAATAAATAATTTATATTAAAAATTTTATGGCGTCGGGCTGAACAATGCCATTTATCTGTAACTGTATTCATGCCTTTTGTGCCTTATTGCTTAAGTACAGTACACAGTAGAGCACACTGAAGATGAGTACACTATAATGTACTGTATTGTACTGTACTGTACTGTACAATACTGTACATTACTGTACTCTGCTCTACCATACTCTACAGTGCTGTGCCGTACTTTGATGTCCAAACTTAGACATCTATGATGTAAAATATAGACATCTATGATTGGTTCAGATTTGGTCCTTCAGCATAACGTTTCTTACAGGTTTCCTCATTGTTCTATTTAAAGTCATGTTCTCAAATTGTTCGGAGAACATTAAGAAACAACGTTCTTCTTTGGGAATTTCATTACTTCAACATAACGTTTCCTACATGTTTCGTCATTGTTCTATTTAAAGTCATGTTCTCAAATTGTTCGGAGAACATTAAGAAACAACATTCTTCTTTGGGAATTTCATTACTTCAACATAACGTTTCCTACATGTTTCGTCATTGTTCTATTTAAAGTCATGTTCTCAAATTGTTCAGAGAGTGTTAACTAACAACATTCTTCTGTGGGAATTTCAATACTTCAGCATAACATTTCCTTCAGGTTTCCTCACTTTGCTTTTTAGGAATTTCAGTGCTTTAGCACTGTGACATTTAAAGAACATACATTATTTCAAAACATACATTCCGTTCTCAACTTCATCAAAGCTCCTCTATTTGTTAAGTGTGTTCAGGTGTTTTGTCCACAGCCACTAATTGACCACACCTGATCTTAATGAGTACTTGTTTCCTTTGAAGTAGGGTCTGTTTGAATAGACTAAAATGAACAGTTTTGTATGAGTTTAAAAAAAACACAGCATGCTAGCCCCATCCTGGTGGCACAGTGGACTAATTCCATGGATAGCAAACAGAAGATCATAGGTTTGAATCTCACTGATGCTGTGCACAATTAAAAATATGTGTTTGCATGATTAATGCAGAAGAAAATGTATTTCTACGTGTCCTTTTTGTGCTTGGAGTTCAAAAACCACTAAACAAAAATATAGATATAAAGTGTTGGTTTCATGAGCTGAAATAAAAAGATCCCAGAAATGTTCCATACGCACAAAAAGCTTGTGCACACATTTCTTTAATCCCTGTTAGTGAGCATTTCTCCTTTGCTCATCCATTCACCTGACAGTTGTGGCATATCAATAAGCTGATTAAACAGCATGATCATTACAGATGCACCTTGTGTTGGGGTCAATAAAAAAAACACAAAAAATGTGCAGTTTTGTCACACTACGCAATGCCACAGATGTCTCAAGTTTTGAGGGAGCCTGAAATTGGCATGCTGACTACAGGAATGTCCACCAGAGCTGTTGTCAGAGAATTGAATGTTAATCTCTCTACCATAAGATAATTTTAGAGAAATTGGCAGTTTGTCCAACCAGCATCCCAACCACAGACCACATATAACCACGCCAGCCCAGGATCTCTAACATCCGGCCTCTTCACCTGTGGGATCATATGAGACCAGCCACCTTGACAGCTGATAAAACTGGGGGTTTGCAACTGAAGAATTTCTAATTGCTATTCATCCAAAAGTGAAAATGCTTCCCCCTATCCCAAAGAAGTTAATGGATAAATCCCGGTTTCAACTGTACCGGGTAGATGGCATACAGCATGTATGGCGTTGTGTGGGTAAGCGGTTTGCCCCATGAACTTTGTGAACAGTGCCCCATGATGGTGGTGAGGTTATGGTATGGGCGGCACAAGCCATGGACAACACAATTGCATTTTATTGATTGCAATTTGAATGCACAGAGATACTGTGATGAGATCCTGGAGCCTACTGTCATGCCATTTATCCGCCACCATCATATCAAGTTTCAGCATGATAATGCATGGCCCCATGTCGCAAGGATCTGTACTCAATTCCTGGTAGCTGAAAATGTCCCAGTTATTCCATGGCCTGCATACTCACCAAACATGTCACCCATTGAGCATGTGTGGGATGCTCTGGATTGACGTGTATGGCAGTGTGTTCCAGTTCCCGCCAATATGCAGCAACTTCAAACAACCATTGAAAAGGAGTGGGACAACATTCCAAATGCCACAATCAGCCTGATCAACTCTATGCGAAGGAGATGTGCCGCGCTGCATGAGGAAAATGGTGGTCACACCAGATACTGATTGGTTGTCTTATCCACGCCCCTACCGTACCTCTTTTTTTAATAAGATATCTGTGACCCACAGATTCATATCTGTATTCCCAGTCATTTGAAAACCATAGATTAGGGCCCAATGCATTCATTTAAATTGACAGATTTTCTTATATGAACTGTAACTCAGTAAAATCTTTGAAATTGTTACATGTTGGGTTTATATTTTTGTTCAGTGTCATCAACCCAAAACTAAGCTTGCAGTGTTATTAAAAGTCTTATTAAAAATGTTGTGAAAGTTGTAAAAAGTTATTAAAAAACCTCCAAATAACCTTACATTGCAATCAAAACATTCACAGCATTTAGAAAATGTTCTCAGAATGTTATTTAATTACCTTCAAATAACCTATAATTTCCATTCTCAGAAAGTTAATATAACCTCCATGCAATCTAAAAATGTAGGTTCCCAGAACAGGCTAAATGTTCACTTCTGTTAGAGCATTCCACCGGCCAGGAAACTTATGGCTTCGTTCCCAGAGCTAATGGGAACCTGTTAGAGGAATTTAACTCCTATATGTTCATTAACCAATTAATTTATAACAAAGCAAAACAACTGTCTGTTTCTAAGAATTTGTAAGGTTCTTATTTGCATAAAATAGACAAAGATCAGTCTCAAAATGAATCAATATCATTTATTCCCAAGAGCTCGGAACATAATCACATGTACATTAGTTTATATATCACAGATAGCGTCATGTCGTATGAAATGTCCCTCCTCCTCTTGGACAATGACAAAGCTGCTCTTCAATTCAATTCTAACACATACACATTGCTTATACATTTACATTACATTTAAGTCATTTAGCAGACGCTCTTATCCAGAGCGACTTACAAATCTTCTGCTACCATATGTTACACTATCTACTGCACGCCCAATGGTTTCTCCCCTCCCTGGTTGGGGACCAGACATCTTTCCTGTTGTTAGTTTCACTGTGATCACGAGTTGTCTGTTGACCCTTCCTCTTGGCTTTATGTGCCAACATATTCTTCAACAGACAGCAGATAACTCAGAGTTATAACTCTACGCCAAATGTATACATTTAGTCATTATTGATAAAAATCCTTCAACAGAAACCAAAACATACATTCTGTAAGGGTTTTCCTTAGGTGAAGTAGAGGCGGACCAAAATGCAGCGTGGTGGTTATTCATGTTCTTTATTTTATAAAGAAACTACACATGAGATAACTTACAAAAACAACAAACGTGCGAAAACCTAAAACAGTCCCATCTGGTACAAAGACAGGAACAAGGACAATCACCCACAAAACCCAACACCAAACAGGCTACCTAAATATGGTTCCCAATCATTGACAATGACGAACACCTGCCTCTGATTGAGAACCATATCAGGCCAAACATAGAACTAGACAAACTAGATATGTAACATAGAATGCCCACCCAGCACACACCGTGACCAACCAAAACATAGAAACATACAAAGCAAACTATGGTCAGGGTGTGACACATTCCCACAACTTCCAAAGAACCAAATGTGCTCGCTGGGGTGTGGTTTGTTACTTTTTGAAAGCTTTTGTTTGGCATACATTAAGTGAATTCCGTTAATGTGGAATTGCCCTGACCTCTCTTCTCCCTGCACGGTAAAATCATAATGAATACTAATGAAAGTCAGTGGGTGAGAGGGACTGTAGGAGACACGTTTAGTACTGAAGATGCTGTATTATCTGGGGAGTCAGATCATTTAAGTGCATATCCACTCAGCACAATGCTATGGGCTGAATGCAGTATTATACTGGAAGTGTTAGAGGATTCCAGTATTTGGCGTATAGTAACAGAACATCACTGAGCTGCCTATATCTGACATAGTTGTTAGGATGGTGTTTCTTTGGCCTCATGTCCTGTAGTCCCTCATGTCCTGTAGTGCCTCATGTTCTGTTGTGTCTCATGTCCTGTTGTGCCTCATGTCCTGTAGTCCCTCATGTCCTGTAGTGCCTCATGTTCTGTTGTGTCTCATGTCCTGTTGTGCCATATGTCCTGTAGTCCCTCATGTCCTGTAGTGCTTCATGTCCTGTTGTGCCTCATGTCCTGTAGTGCCTCATGTCCTGTAGTGCCTCATGTCCTGTAGTGCCTCATGTCCTGTTGTGCCTCATGTCCTGTAGTGCCTCATGTTCTGTTGTGTCTCATGTCCTGTTGTGCCATATGTCCTGTAGTCCCTCATGTCCTGTAGTGCCTCATGTCCTGTTGTGCCTCATGTCCTGGTGTGCCTCATGTCCTGGTGTGCCTCATGTCCTGTTGTGCCTCATGTCCTGTTGTGCCTCATGTCCTGTAGTGCTTCATGTCCTGTTGTGCCTCATGTCCTGTTGTGCCTCATGTCCTGTTGTGCCTCATGTCCTGTTGTGCCTCATGTCCTGTAGTGCCTCATGTCCTGTAGTGCCTCATGTCCTGTAGTGCCTCATGTCCTGTAGTGCCTCATGTCCTGTAGTGCCTCATGTCCTGTTGTGCCTCATGTCCTGTTGTGCCTCATGTCCTGTTGTGCCTCATGTCCTGTAGTGCTTGCACAGAGAGACAAAATGATAGGCCATCTCAAATGGATTCATAAGATCCAGGATAACGAGTTGCGTGTTTGGCACCAAGGTACGAGATGGAACTTGTCGACAGACAGCAGAATCTGACATTCAAGTGCATCAAATCATAGGCAGTTGGCACAATAAAAAGGACACTTTTCACAAATCAGAGAAATGCCTTCAACATCAGGAAGGACAGTATCTATTTAGAAGATAGATGAGAAGGCCGAAAGCCCAAATACGTATAAGTTAGGCTAATTATTGAGGAGTGCAACCAATAAATTGAGATATTTATTTGCTCCTGTCCCTAACCAGTGACTGTTGCAGCATCTCACTTCTGTTAGAGATTATGGAAAAAATGAAAATAAGACAGAAGAGAATGAATGAGAAAGCCATATATATTTCATTCTTGATTAAATGTTGTAGAGTAGGGGTGACAAACGTGGAGGGCCTAGTGTCTGCAGGTTTTTGTTTTTTCCCTTCAGTTAAGCCCTAGACAACCAGGTGTGGGGAGTTCCTTACTAATTAGTGACCTTTATTCATCAATCAAGTACAAGGGAGGAGCAAAAACCCGCTGACACTCGGCCCTATGTGGATTGATTTTGACACCTGTGCTGTAGAGATTGCGATAAGATAACTTATCTTACCAATGAGGTTGTACAGCATCGGTCCACTCATTAGGACTAACCCACCCTAGCCTCGTGCTCCTATTCCCTGAAATGCCAAGCCCTGCTCTTGGGGCCTTGCCAGAGAGACATGCCCTGCCGTGCCCTGTCCTGCCTAGCCTAGCCGGTCTGCTTGCTTGCTCAGGCTTACATAAAGCATTTCTGCTAAATGCTGTGCTTATTACACAACCAGGGAATAGGCAGGGAAATATAGGCCAGGGGGGGTGAGTGCTGGCTGGCTTATGTCACCTGGGAGGATGCTAGTCGTGCACTCAACCGCCTGGACCACGGTGGCCGGACAGGGGAACTCTGTTTCCTCTACATCGGGGGTGTCAAACTCATTCCACGGAGGGCTGAATGTCTGCGGGTTTTCGTTTTTTTCCATTCAATTAAGACCTAGATAACCAGGTGAGGGGAGTTCCTTACTAATTAGTGACTTTAATTCATCAATCAATTACAGGGGTGGAGCGAAAACCCGCAGACAGTTGGCCCTCCGTGGAATGAGTTTGACACGTGCTCTACATTAACCAGTCTTATTAGCTGGCGCTGGGCCAAGAAGAGGCTAAGCACAGATCATGCTGATGCAACACTCACCGACATGTGAGCATTTTGCTTTTCAGTTCACTATACACGTCAGCTACTACAAGCGACTGAAATGACTGCATGCAATAGGCTATATTACCCACTTTCATATAAACACTGGCCCTGTCCGAATACCTATATTTGTATCCTAAATAGTAGGTTGTTTGAGTATGCGGAATAAATCAAGTTTAAAAGTATGCGACATTTCGAAAATCAAGTATAGTTTAAATGCGGCAGGGTAGCCTAGTGGTTAGAGCGTTGGACTAGTAACCGGAAAGTTGCGAGTTCAAACCCCCGAGCTGACAAGGTACAAATCTGTCGTTCTGCCCCTGAACAGGCAGTTAACCCACTGTTCCCAGGCCGTCATTGAAAATAAGAATGTGTTCTTAACTGACTTGCCTGGTTAAATAAAGGTAAAAAAATAAAAAAAATACTAACTTCTGCTTTGACAACAGCTAATCAGTTCGATCAACAAATAGCGGGAAGCAACGGAATCACGAGTGACCCGTTCTCAGCATGCGAAAATATAATTTTTAATAGTATGCAACATTTCGAAAATCATTTCTGAAAACAGTCTTAAAAAAAGAATGTTTTACCCAAAGTGGATTTCTGTTATCTCATTGAAAAGTGTTTCTTGTTCTCATGGGCTTCGTCATAGCCTTTTAACTAAATACTAAACCATGTTCAGATTTGGAAATGAAAATGAGCTATTATCAGGTTGGTTAATGATTTGCCAGTCTGTTGAATTTGGAAGAATCCACCAGCACTGGGCCCCGCCCAACCTACTCAGCCAACCAGAAGCTTCTAATGCGTCACGACCGTGGCATACTGCATACTGTTTACTAAACAGTATGTGCTAAATAGTATTTGACGATGGGTAAATAGTATGCAGTTTAAGTATGTAGTACGCTAGTATGGGTATTCGGAAACGGGTAGTATGTTCCCCTTCTCATTAAAATGTTTTCTTCCGTTCTCATTTTCTGCTCTTTCTTCACAGTTCCAGACCTCTTCAAGAGGAATTGACTAGAAATGCTGATCTAATTCTCTCTAAGTATGTGGAAGATGAGCTCCCAACTGTCCTCTGTACCTAATACCTCCCATTTGTCCAATTATTCTGAATTTATCATGTCCATTTTCCTTCTTCCACACTCTAGCCTACATTCAGTAGTCATCCAACCCATCTTATTGCGTTATTAGGTTGTAATTGCACTCAAGGGGGACACCCAACCCACTGGGCACAAACTGATTAAATCAATGTTGTTTCAACTTGATCTGTCAATATGTTGTGACATTGAATCACTGTGGAAAACACATTGGATTTGAAAAAGTCAAAGCAACTGTTGTTTTGAAGGTAAAATCATCATCATTATGGTAACCAATTTTCAACAAAAGACCACATTTGTATAAAATATGTTCAATTTTTGCCTTTGAAACAACGTCGGATTTTCAACATAATATCCACTATAAAAAAACAATAGACTGGGCAGCACCTCACATCCTACTGTAGAGTTGATATAGCTACAGCTATCTCTTCGGTCTCCCATCCATGGTTTTAATCAAGCCCTGCATAGCTTTGATATTTGTCACTGAAATCTCCACTTAATAGATTCACTGTTGCTATTGAAGTAATTCCAAAGAGTCGGTTAAAAACTTCTTGAGGCTAGGGGTATTTTTTTGAAATATTTAACTTTCATACATTCACAAGGGCAATACACCAAATTAAAGCGTAACTTTTTTTACATCTACCCATCGTGTCCGATTTCAAAAAGGCTTTACAACGAAAGCACACCATATGATTATGTTGGGTCAGAGCCTAGTCACAAAAAAAGATACAGCCATTTTCCAGCCAAAGAGAGGAGTCACAAAAAGCAGAAATAGAGATAAAATGAATCACTAACCTTTGATGATCTTCATCAGATGGCACTCATAGGACTTCATGTTACACAATACATGTATGTTTTGTTCGATAATGTGCATATTTGGAAATTATAGGTTATTTGGAGGTAATTCAATAACGTTCTGTAAACATTATAACATTGCTAGCTGTTTGAAGCTGGTGGAGCAAAACCAAACTTTTGTTTTGGTCAACCAGCTTCAAACAGCTATAAAATATATTTCACAGTGATTTTACGGGACTTTGAGCAAACTGGAAACCGCACATCCTGAGGCCACATTTGTTGTAGCTGGGGATATTATTAATAAAGGAAATCTTAGGAAAGTTTTCCTGAAATCTCCTGTGCCACATGGGGAGAGAAGACGCTTGAACAATGTTATTCTGCCTATTCTGTGGTGGTTACAAGGCCCACCCCCGCCTGCCCTACAGCAAATCAGATCACTCCTGGGATATGTTCCGAGGCGCCTCTGGAATATCATTGACGTCTTCACTATCTCTGTCACTGGTTTCATCATCAAGTGCATAGAGGATGTTGTTCCTACAGTGACGATTAAAGCATGTCCAAACCAAAAAAAACGTGGTAATTGGCAGCTTTCGAGCAAAAATAAAAGCGTTACCACCCCATTTAACCAGGACAAGGTGACTTGGAACATGGACGAGTACAAACAGACCAGCTACAACCTCTGTAAGTCAATCAAAGCAGCAAAAATATATTAACGGGGCAATGTGCAGTCACAATTCAGTGGCTCAGACACAATACATGTGGCAGGGACTATAACAGACTATGAAGAGGAAACCAGCTATGTCGCAGACACCGATGCCTCACTCCCAGACAAACTTAACACATTCTTTGCCAGCTTCAAGGAAAACAACACAGAGCCACCATCGTGGGCCCCCACTGCTCAAGAGGACTACGACTTCCCGATTATAGGACTTTCAAGCATGGCTGCCAGCCCGGACGGCATACCAAACTGTGTCCCCAGTGCATAATGCAGGCTAGCTGGCTGGAGTGTTTACGGACATATTCAACCTATCCCTATATCAGTCTGTTGTCCCCTCTTACTTCAAGATGTCCAGCATTTTTCATGTACCCAAGCAAGCTAAGGTAACTAAACTATGTGAGAATGCTATTCATTGACTACAGCTCAGTGTTCAACACCATAGTGCCCTCAAAGCTCATCAATAAGCTAAGGACCCTGGGACTAAACACCTCCCTCTGCAACTGGATCCTGGACTTCCTGATGGGCCGCCCCCAGGTGGTAAGGGTAGGTGACAACATACCCGCCACGCTGATCCTCAACACAGGGGCCCCTCGGGTGCGTGCTCAGTCCCCTCCTGTATTCCCTGTTCACTCATGACTGCACGGCCAGACACGACTCCAATACCATCATTTGCCAATGACACCGCAGTGGTAGGCCTGATCACTGTCAACAATGAGTCAGCCTATATGGAGAAGGTCAGAGACCTGGCCCTGTGGTGCCAGGACAACAACCTCTCTCTCAACGTGATCAAGACAAAGGAGATGATTGTGGACTACAGCAAAAAGATGACCGAGCACACCCCCATTCCCATCGACGGGGCTGCAGTGGAGCAAGTTGGGAACTTCAAGTTCCTTAGTGTTTACATCACCAACAAACTAACATGGTCCAAGCACACCAAGACAGTCGTGAAGAGGGTACGACAAAACCTATTCCCCCCAGGAGACTGAAAAGATTTGTCATGGGTCCTCAGATCCTCAAAAGTTTATACAGCTGCACCATTGAGAGAATTCTGACTGGTTGCATCACTGCCTGGTATGGCAACTGCTCGGCCTCCGACCGCAAGGCACTACAAAGGGTAGTGAGAACGGCCCAGTACATCACTGGGGCCAAGCTTCCTGCCATGCAGGACCTCTATACCAGGCAGTTTCAGAGGAAGGCCCTAAAAGGGGTCAAAGACTCCAGCCACCCTAGTCATAGACTGTTCTCTCTGTTCCCATAGCAACGATAAAAACATTCCCTAACCAGAAACCGTGGATTGATGGCAGCATTCGCGTGAAACTGAAAGCGCGAACCACTGCTTTTAATCAGGGCAAGGTGTCTGGCAACATGACTGAATACAAACAGTGCAGCTATTTCCTCCGCAAGGCTATTAAACAAGCTAAGCGTCAGTACAGAGACAAAGTGGATTCTCAATTCAATGGCTCAGACACGAGGCATGTGGCAGGGTCTACAGTCAATCACGGACTACAAGATGAAATCCAGCCCAGTCACGGACCAGGATGTCTTGCTCCCAGGCAGACTAAATAACTTTTTTGCCCGCTTTGAGGACAATACAGTGCCACTGACACGGCCTGCAATGGAAACATGCGGTCTCTCCTTCACTGCAGCCGAGGTGAGTAAGACATTTAAACGTGTTAACCCTCGCAAGGCTGCAGGCCCAGACGGCAACCCCAGCCGCGCCCTCAGAGCATGCGCAGATTAGCTGGCCGGTGTGTTTACGGACATATTCAATCAATCCCTATACCAGTCTGCTGTTCCCACATGCTTCAAGAGGGCCACCATTGTTCCTGTTCCCAAGAAAGCTAAGGTAACTGAGCTAAACGACTACCGCCCCGTAGCACTCACTTCCGTCATCATGAAGTGCTTTGAGAGACTAGTCAAGGACCATATCACCTCCACCCTACCTGACACCCTAGACCCACTCCAATTTGCTTACCGCCCAAATAGGTCCACAGACGATGCAATCTCAACCACACTGCACACTGCCCTAACCCACATGGACAAGAGGAATACCTATGTGAGAATGCTGTTCATCGACTACAGCTCGGCATTCAACACCATAGTACCCTCCAAGCTCGTCATCAAGCTCGAGACCCTGGGTCTCGACCCCGCCCTGTGCAACTGGGTACTGGACTTCCTGACGGGCCGCCCCTAGGTGGTGAGGGTAGGCAACAACATCTCCTCCCCGCTGATCCTCAACACGGGGCCCCACAAGGGTGCGTTCTGAGCCCTCTCCTGTACTCCCTGTTCACCCACGACTGCGTGGCCACGCACGCCTCCAACTCAATCATCAAGTTTGCGGACGACACAACAGTGGTAGGCTTGATTACCAACAACGACGAGACGGCCTACAGGGAGGAGGTGAGGGCCCTCGGAGTGTGGTGTCAGGAAAATAACCTCACACTCAACGTCAACAAAACTAAGGAGATGATTGTGGACTTCAGGAAACAGCAGAGGGAACACCCCCCTATCCACATCGATGGAACAGTAGTGGAGAGGGTAGCTAGTTTTAAGTTCCTCGGCATACACATCACAGACAAACTGAATTGGTCCACTCACACTGACAGCGTCGTGAAGAAGGCGCAGCAGCGCCTATTCAACCTCAGGAGGCTGAAGAAATTTGGCTTGTCGCCAAAAGCACTCACAAACTTCTACAGATGCACAATCGAGAGCATCCTGGTGGGCTGTATCACCGCCTGGTACGCCAACTGCTCCGCCCTCAACCGTAAGGCTCTCCAGAGGGTAGTGAGGACTGCACAACGCATCACCGGGGGCAAACTACCTGCCCTCCAGGACACCTACACCACCCGTTGTTACAGGAAGGCCATAAAGATCATCAAGAACATCAACCACCCGAACCACTGCCTGTTCACCCCACTATCATCCAGAAGGCGAGGTCAGTACAGGTGCATCAAAGCTGGGACCGAGAGACTGAAAAACAGCTTCTATCTCAAGGCCATCAGACTGTTAAACAGCCACCACTAACATTGAGTGGCTGCTGCCAACACACTGTCATTGACACTGACCCAACTCCAGCCATTTTAATAATGGGAATTGATGGGAAATGATGTAAATATATCACTAGCCACTTTAAACAATGCTACCTTATATAATGTTACTTACCCTACATTATTCATCTCATATGCATATGTATATACTGTACTCTACATCATTGACTGCATCCTTATGTAACACATGTATCACTAGCCACTTTAACTATGCCACTTTGTTTACTTTGTCTACACACTCATCTCATATGTATATACTGTACTCGATACCATCTACTGTATGCTGCTCTGTACCATCACTCATCCATATATCCTTATGTACATGTTCCTTATCCCCTTACACTGTGTATAAGACAGTAGTTTTGGAATTGTTAGTTAGATTACTTGTTGGTTATCACTGCATTGTCGGAACCAGAAGCACAAGCATTTCGCTACACTCGCATTTAACATCTGCTAACCATGTGTATGTGACAAATAATATTTGATTTGATTTGATTTACCTCTCTGCTACAAGCGGTACAGGAGCACCAAGTCTAGGTCCAAGAGGCTTCTAAACAGCTTCTACCTCCAAGCCATAAGACTCCTGAACATCTAGTCAAATGGCTACCCAGACTGTTTGCAGTGTAACCCCCCCAACCCCTCTACACTTTAATACCTACATGTACATACTAACTCAAATAACAGGTGCCCCCGCACATTGACTCTGTATCGGTACCCCCCCTGTATATAGTCTCGCTATTGTTATTTTACTGCTGCTCTTTAATTACTTGTTACCTTTATCTCTTTTTCTTATCCGTATTTTTGAAACTGCATTGTTGGTTAGGCGCTCGTAAGTAAGCATTTCACTGTAAGGTCTGTATTCGGCGCATGTGACTAATAACATTTTTGATTTAAATCGCCCCGTAGCACTTACCTCTGTTATCATGAAGTGCTTTGAGAGGCTGGTCAAGGACCATATCACCTCTACCTTGCCCGACATGTTAGACCCACTACATTTTGCATACCTCCCCAACAAGTCCAAGGGCGACACATTCGCCATTGCACTGCACATTACCCTATTCCAACTAGACAATAGGAATACCTATGTGAGGATGCTGTTCATCAACTAGAGCTCTGCTTTCAACACCATAGTGCCCACCAAGCTTGTTTCTAAGCTCAGTGTTCTGAACCCTTCGCTGTGCAACTGGGTCCTAGACTTCCTGATGGGTTAACCCCAAGTGGTGAGGGTAGGCAACAACATCTCTGCTATGCTGATCCTCAACACGGAACCCCCCAAGGGGTGTGTGCTCAGCCCCCTCCTGTACTCCCTGTTTACCCATTACTGTGTGGCTACGCACTACTCCCAACTCAATCATCAAGTTAGCTGAAGACACGACATTGGTAGGCCTGATTACCAATAATGACGAGACAGCCTAAAGGGAGGAGGTTAGAGCCCTGGCGGAGTGATGCCAGGAAAATAACCTGTCCCTCAACATCAAAAAACAAGGGAGGACTACAGGAGACAGAGGAGGCTGCACGACCCCATCCACAACGACGGCGTTGCAGTGGAGAGGGTCAAAAGCTTAATGTTTCTTGGCATGCACATCACTGAGGACCTGAAATGGTTCCACCACACCAACACTGTGGTGAAGAAGGCGCAACAGCGCCTCTACAACCTCAGGCGGCTGAAGAAATTTGGCATGGCCCCTAAGACTCTCGCAAACTTCTGTAGATGCACCATTGAGAGCATTCTGTTGGTGTGCTTAACAAGTCACAAGTTGCATGGACTCACTCTGTGTGCAATAATAGTGTTTAACATAATTTTTTAATGACTACCTCACCTCTGTACCCCACACATACAATTATCCAAACGTTCCTCAGTCAAGCAGTGAATTTCAAACACAGATTCAACAACAAAGACCAGGGAAGTTTTCCAATGCCTCACAAAGATGGGCACCTATTGGTAGATGGGTAAAAAGAAGGAAAGCAGACATTGAATATCCCTTTGAGCACGGTAAAAGTTATTAATTACACTTTGGAGGGTGTATCAATACACCCAGTCACTACAAAGATACAGATTCAGTTGCAGGAGAGGAACTAAACCGCTCAGGGATATCACCAGGAGGCCAATGGTGACTTTAAATAGTTACAACGTTTAATGGCTGCGATAGGAGAAAAACTGAGGCTGGATCAAAAACATGGTAGTTACTCCACAATACTAACCTAATTGACAATGTGAAAAGAAGGAAGCATGTACAGTATAAGGGGCGGCAGCGTAGCCTAGTGGTTAGAGCGTTGGACTAGTAACCGGAAGGTTGTGAGTTCAAACCCCCGAGCTGACAAGGTACAAATCTGTCGTTCTGCCCCTGAACAGGCAGTTAACCCACTGTTCCCAGGCCGCCATTGAAAATAAGAATATGTTCTTAACTGACTGGTTAAATAAAGGTAAAAAAAAAATATATATATATATATATTCTAAGACATGCACAAGGCACTAAATTAATACTGCAAAAATATGTCAAAGCAATTTACTTTTTGTCCTGAATTCAAAGTGTTATGTTTGGGGCAAATCCAATACAACACATTACTGAGTACCACTCTACATATTTTCAAGCATAGTGGTGGCTGCATCATGTTATGGTTATGCTTGTAATTGTTAAGGACTTGGGGGGGGGGGTCATGATACAAAAGAAAAGGAATGCGCAATTTGACAGAGCTTGAAGAATGTTGAAAATAATAATGGCACATGTTGCACAATCCAGGTGTGCAAAGCTGTTATAGGCTGACCCAGAAATAGGGTTGGGCGGTACCTTACCAGGGTATACGGTATTACTGGAAGTGCACTCAATCGCCACTATTTGTTTTCAAATAAAATCAGATTAAATTGAATTGGTCACATATACATGGTTAGTAAATGTAAATGTAGCAGATGTTAATGCGAGTGTAACGAAATGTTTGTGCTTCTAGTTCCGACCATGCAGTAATATCAAACAAGTAATCTAACAATTTCACAACAACTACCTTATACACAAAAGTGTAAAGGAATGATTAAGAATATGTACATATAAATATATGGATGAGCGATGGCCGAATGGCATAGGCAAGATGCAGTAGATGGTAAGAGTACAGTATATACATATGAGATGAGTAATGTAGGGTATGTGAACATTATATAAAGTTGCATTGTTTAAGTGACTAGTGATACATTTATTACATCCAAATGTTAATTATAAAAGGGGCTAGAGATTGAGTCTATATGTTGGCAGAAACCACTCAATGTTAGTGATGGCTGTTTAACAGTCTGATGGCCTTGAGATAGAAGCTGTTTTTCAGTCTCTCGGTCCCAGCTTTGATGCACCTGTACTGATCTCGCCTTCTGGATGATAGCGGGGTGAGCAGGCAGTGGCTCGGGTGGTTGTCCTTGATGAACTTTTTGGCCTTCCTGTGACATCGGGTGGTGTAGGTGTCCTGGAGGGCAGGTAGTTTGCCCCCGGTGATGCGTTGTGCAATCCTCACTACAAATTGGAGTGGGTCTAGGGTGTCAGGTAGGGTGGAGGTGATGTGATCCTTGACTAGTTTCTCAAAGCACTTCATGATGACGGAAGTGAGTGCTACGGGGCGATAGTCATTTAGCTAAGTTACCTTAGCTATCTTGGGAACAGGAACAATGGTGGCCCTCTTGAAGCATGTGGGAACAGTAGACTGGAATAGGGATTGATTGAATATGTCCGTAAACATACCAACCAGCTGGTCAGTGCATGCTCTGAGGACGCGGCTAGGGATGCCGTCTGGGCCAGCAACCTTGCGAGGGTTAACACGTTTAAATGTTTTACTCACTTTGGCTGCGGTGAAGGAGAGCCCGCATGTTTTGGTAGTGGGCCGTGTCAGTGGCACTGTATTGTCCTCACAGCAAGCAAAGACGTTGTTTAGTTTGTCTGGGAGCAAGACATCGGTGTACGCGACGGGGCTGGTTTTCTTTTTGTAGTCCGTGATTGACTGTAGAACCTGCCACATATGTCTCGCGTCTGAGCCGTTGAATTGCGACTCTACTTTGTCTCTATACTGACACTTAGCTTGCTCGATTGCCTTGCGGAGGGAATAGCTATACTGTTTGTATTCGGTCATGTTTCCGGTCGCCTTGCCAAGATTAAAAGCAGTGGTTCGCGTTTTCAGTTTTGCACAAATGCTGCTATCAATCCACGGTTTCTGGTTGGGGAAGGATTTAATAGTCACCGTGGGTACCACATCACCGATGCACTTGCTAATAAACTCGCTCACCGAATCAGCGTATACATCAATGTTATTGTCCGATGCTATCCGGAACATATCCCAGTCCACGTGATCGAAGCAATCTTGAAGCGTGGAATCAGATTGGTCGGACCAGCATTGAACAGACCTGAGCTGGGCGTTTCCTGTTTTAGTTTCTATCTATAGGCTGGGAGCAACAAAATGGAGTCGTGGTCAGATTTACCGAAAGGAGGGCGAGAGAGGGTTTGTATGTGTTGCATAAATTAGAGTAGCAATGATCCAGAGTGTTGCCAGCCCGGGTCACGCATTCGATATGCTGATAAAATTTAGGGAGCCTTGTTTTCAGAAGAAACCTGGTGGCTGTACCAACTCTGATAACGTATCCCGAGTGAGCCATGTTTCCATGAAGCAAAGAATGTTACAATATCTGATGTCTCTCTGGAAGGCAACCCTTGCTCCAATTTCGTATACCTTTGTTGTCAAGAGACTGGACATTGGTGAATAGTATACTTGGGAGCGGTGGGCGGAAGACCGCTCCGTCTGCCTCTTCTGCGGCGTCGTTGTTTTGGGTCGCCTACTGGGATCCGATCCATTGTCCTGGGTGGTGTTCCAAACAGAGGATCCGCTTCGGGAAAGTTGTATTCCTGGTCGTAATGTTGGTAAGTTGATGTTGCTCTTATATCCAATAGTTCCTCCAGGCTGTATGTAATAAGACTTAAGATTTCCTGGGGTAACAGTGTAAGAAATAATCCGTAAAAAAACAAAATACTGCACATTTTTCTAAGAACGCGAAGCGAGGCGTCCATCTCTTTTTATTTTTAATGCACCAAACAATTTAGGGAACAGGGATCTTGATCTAGCAGGGGTTTGAATTTCTCTAGTCTGGGTACCAGTTTTTTTGGCTAACATTCCACTCCTTGCCACTCTATGTCATTGCCAAAGAGACTGGCCTTTCGGCAATCTCAATGATTAATATGCAGCTGGATTTACAGTGGAGTTGCTCAATGGTTGTTGAAAATATCATTAATATTTTGAATTACAACATGTGGAGCCTCAAAAACAAAAATGTAGCTATTAGCTAGGCAAGCTATTGTATTTTGAGACTTAAAATCAAAGCAAAGGAGGTTTTGTGGTTGGAATTGCAGTATGTATTTTGTTTGAGAATGTAGACTAGTGGTGGGGAGTCTACTTCAAAATATTCGATTCCGCGACTCCTTGCCCTTCAACTCCCATTTCTGGGTGTCAACCTTCTCCTGAGATTCAGTATTTTTGCAATGGAGGAGACTAGTTGCTGTAGTCTACTTCGAGAACACAAACTCTCACATCTTTCACAGCAAAGAAAGAGAGAGCTAGCAACTCCAACCACAGGAGTCGTGCACCACTAATTTAAACTTCCGCTAGCATCTTTTGACTGACTGGTTTTGTCGGGAAAAACAAAAAACATGTGCTTAATGTGTGCTTAGCAACCAGATACCAACTGTTCTGTGGAGAGAAAAAAAGTTATAGAGTTCCAATATTTGGATAATTGTTGTGATTGGAGGATACGTTGTGAGGCTTATCGAATTAGGATCAACCCCTCTGTTTACCTCGATCTCATTATTTATAGAATGTTGGCAATGACAAGGAGTGGCAAGGATTGGATGACAATGCCTCCATCCACAGAGCATGAGTGATCCCTGAATGGTTTGATGAGCATGAAAACAATGTGAACCATATGCCATGGCCATCACCAGATCTCAACCCAATTGAACACTTATATGGGAGATTCTGGAGTGGTGCCTGAGACGGTGTTTTCCACCACCATCAACAAAACACCAAATTGTGGAATTTCTTGTGGAAGAATGGTGTTGCATCCCCCCAGTAGAGTTCCAGACACTTGTAGAATCTGTGACAAGGCGCATTTAATTTGTTCTGGGTTGTGGCCCAACATGCTATTAAGACACTTTATGTTGCCGTTTCCTTTACTTTGGCAATTAACTGTAAATCAGAGGCATTCGCTGTGAGTGCATCAGTACGGCTTTCTCATCGTCTGGGTTTGGCCGGGGTAGGCCGTCATTGTAAATAGGAATTTGTTCTTAACTGACTTGCTTAGTTTAAAAAAAACATTTAAATAAAAAATATATATAAAAATTGTGTGGAAGACACAACCTCTAAAAATACAAACTGTGTTTTTGACGGATGTGCCGAGGAGGAGAATTTCCCATTCTCATGACTAAGGGAGGAATGTCTTGGGCATTTTCTGTGACGTTTGGCAGAGTAACAAGACAGAAGGCAGAGTTGATTGAAAGAGATTAAACTTGGGTTCAATTTGTTGAGTAACAGGTTTGTCTGGTTGACACACGTGCCCAGGATATTATTGTTCCACACAGAAGAGCATCCATGTGACCTTTCTTCAATTATTAGAGTCATCCATTGTAGCAGGTTGCCAACCAAGGAGTGATGAAAGACCCAGTTCCTGCCCATGAAACACCTGGCCTATATATTTTACATTCAGCGGATTGTTGACAATTTCCGCATTTGACCTGCTTGTTTGGTGCTATAAATGGCATTAGCCAAAAAACATAGTTGCATAGAAGCCACCATTCTAATTAGAGATGCCACTGCTATATTGACAGTCGGAACAACGGGCTCCATTTTCTCTCTCTATTGTTGTTGACAAGTTGCCCAACCCAGGAAGTAGAGAACTTATGTTATTCACATACTGCTGTGCTGCTTCCTGTATAAATATAGGCAAGGCCTGGGGGTTTGGGCTGTTGTATCGTCCCATCAGAGTACACATTAATTGATGTCTGTTTATTTCCTGTCCTAGGATATGTTCTGGTCAAGCCAGAGATCAAAAATCAAATTTCCTACAGACTTCATCCCGCTGGGCAAAAACTGGTTGAATCAACATTGTTTCCATGTTATTTCGATGCCAAAAAATCTATGTGATGATGTTGAATCAACATGGGAAACTGACTGGATTTGCAAAAAGTCATTCGTGTAAGGGATCTCGTCTTTATTCCGCCTAACGTTGAACCTAAATGCAGTGACAAGGAGAGCTTTTTTGTTGTTGATTTCACGTTGAATTCATTAGTTGTAAACCCAAGCAAATGCAAAATCAAAACTAGACGCTGAACTGACGTCTGTGCCCAGTGGGATGGTTGTTTGACGTTGTATATGTTGTTTGTGTATGGCTCATCGGAAGGGATCCTAGCTTTAAAGTTCTAAGTCTGTATGAATGCATGAGGTCATGTGGTTTAACGGAACAGTTCTGGGTCATCCCACAAAATGAGTCCCTTTAGGGTAGTTCAACTTGGTAAAAAAAAAAAACATTCACTTCATTTTAACATTTTTCACGACGAACACGTTCTACTTAATGAAAAAAAACATGTTTTCCCATTTTAAGAGCTTAAATAAAGAATGGATTATAGTAAGTGCCTATTAAAGGGGAATAAATTCCGGAAATTTGTCTATGTGCCTGTCTGTCACAGTGCGCACCTCTCTCACTCAGGGAGAGTGGAGGCAGAGCTAGAGCCTGCTATGTCACAAGGTTATGTTACTGCAACGCTAGGTAGAACTTTGTGGAATAATGCAAATCTACGGGAAAATGTTGTCACAGCGATCATACTAAATTCTGGAAGCCCAATCGGTTGTGAGATATGGCATATGCATTTTATGTGATAAATGTCACAATTTTGAACTTTTGTGAGATCTGTGCCTAACACGGAGGAAACAGCAGCCCACAGCAGCTTACTGCTCATGGGACAACACACACACGAGGGAACTCCTCATAAACACAACACACTAGGAAGTGTTCAAAATGCATCAGACTTTAGCACATCACCCAACACAACACGCCTTTTACTATATTGTCAGAAGCACCATCAGAATGTTGGTAGAAGCCTATTTCATTTCTCTCTTTCCAATGCATTTATCTGGAAACCAAGCAGATATGCTGTGCGCTAAAGATGGCATTGTAGACACACAAATACATTAAATGATAATTGTCGAATCTAATCAGAAACATTGTACTCGCAGTCTTTATCTCCTAAGTGGTGTTGCTGTTTTTTGTTCTAATATTTGAATATATTGCTCAAAAGCTATAAGGGGAGGTGACAGAGGTGCGTACTGTGATAGACCGTCCAATGGTAAGTCAAGAAGGTTTAGGGCACTTAGACAAATTTCCAAAATATGCAATTATTCCTCTTTAAGTGCCAAATAAAGTAGCAGGGTTGACTGTAACAGGGTTGACAAGTTCATCTTAAATCAGCCATAAATCCCCTTGTGATAGGGGGAGTGGACCTTTGTTGTATGCAACAGGGAAGGGCAATTGAATGCAAGCTTCACAAAAATGTTAAAACATTTCCAGCTATCTATGGGTAACAGGATTGAGGTGTTCTGCTATCTATGGGTAACAGGATTGAGGTGTTCTGTTCGACCCACTCAATTTTCCACCACAAAACACCAGAAAATTGCCAAAAAGAGTAGAACCAACTCACCTGCTTTTACGCTATGATTTAACTATTAGATGTGCAATGTTTATTTTGATCATTATAATAAAAATGAATAGTTTCACCGGTGGCGTGTATTCATGGATGCCAAGGGAAGCCGGACTTCCCCCCCAAAAATTTTTTAGCAGGAAAAACGTTTTTTAAACATTTGAAATAATTTATCTTTCGTCTCTCAGTGTTTCATAAATTTCATTCAATTCGCAATAGGCTGAATGTATCTCACCGGAGACAGCATCCGAGCGAGCAAAACAGCACCTCTCTGTCTCTGTATGTGTAGAGCATCTATTTCGATCTTCAGAAATGACTTTGTCGAAGCAACAAAATAACTAGGGCTTTACAGGGATGGTGAAAACCTGGAGAAACTTTGGGGTTAAGTGGGTTAAACTCTTCCAAGAAGTTACAAAGACTGCACAGAGGGACATGCTGAATTCTGACACATTACCAAGTCTTTATTAATATAAACATGATGTATTGAATTGTCAATGCGGTCTCTACATTAAATAGCACTTCATTAAATATACAGGCTTTTAAAATTCAATATTGGTGCACAATCTCTACTTAAAATACCAAAGGGACTCAAAACGGACTCATTTCGTGGAACGACCCTTCTATTTCCATCCCATTCTTACTCCCTATCTGACCCTCCACTATTCTTAGGTTTAGATGAATGATTCTGGACTGCTAAAAAGCATTTGTCTCCTTTATTATTCAACATGAAAACTGGTACACAGAAAGAGAGAGCCTCACAGTGGAATGTATGACAGTACATCCCCCTTTATAAAATCAGAATGAAATAGTCGGATTGGGATACAATCCTATGAGGCCTTTTCGTAGGTCTATGTGACCAAAATGTTGCATTTTGTAAGTAAATATATGAATTTGAAGATAATTCTATTTGAAGTGAAGCATACACAATGTCTCACTTTATTGCAAAATTCCATTTCTGGAAGCTTTCCCTGGAGAAGGGAAGTTAAAAGTCTAAATTAGAGCCTGTTCCGACATGGGCTTAGTGTCAGGTTGGAGATAAAATAGCTTCCAGGGCCTCTTTTGTCTGTTTGATGGGAAAGCTCAGTGGAGTTTGAATGAAATACTTCACAGCAGAGGGCTGGTGGAACGTTTTTGGTGGGAAACATGGTGTACTGTTGATTTGTCATTCTTTGCTCGTTTCAGGCTTCAGGCTATGAAGAAACCGTTACAAAGAACACAGTTGTTAAAGATTTTGGAGGTCAATAATTTAGTGTATTTTCCATGCTTGATTGACCCTTGTCTCCTCTAGTCGGTCTACACTGGGTCATGTAGCAGCGCAAATCAGATTAACCATTGACAAATTGTCAGTTAACCAACAAGGCAGTGCTCTCTCCCACTAGCTCTGTCTCTCTCTCTGAAATAAGTAAATGACTGGTTCCTCTTGTCTCTTTTTCCCACAGAGTGTGCCCATCTGCTGCTGGCCCACAATGCACCAGTGAAGGTGAAGAACGCTCAGGGATGGAGTCCCCTCGCCGAAGCCATCAGCTACGGAGAGCGACAAATGAGTAAGCAACTACTCCCCGACTCATATACTGGCACTATTGTCACTGTACTGAGACCATAAATCCTGACCAGAATTGTTCCCCCTATTATAGAAGGGGGTGGGTGGGCCTAGCCAACACACCAATGTCTATTGCCTTCCTAATGAAAAGTATTTGGCCTCAGTTGGTTTCCATGAAGGATTTTGGTATCAGAAGTGCATCTTTTCTTGAGGGCCCCACCTGTGTGGGAGAGAAAACAACAAGTAGGGGGAAACACTGTGCCACTTCCGATCAACAGATGCTTTGTGCTTTCCTCCACATGGCTCTCAGAGTGGGCACCAAGCCGTCCTCTTTGTCTGTCAGAGAGGTGGAAATTCCTCAAGGATCTCAGGCTTTTGTGTTCAGATGAAAAAAAGAATACATTAGAAAATACAAGCCACTCTCTCTGCCCTGTGTGTCCCACAGGCATGACCTGGCAGTGTTACAGTGCCTGCAGAAAGTATTCGTACACCTTGACTTATTCCACATTTGGTTGTGTTACAGCCTGAATTTTTATCAGCCATCTGAGTCTGAGTCTTTCTGGGTAAGTCTCTAAGACCTTTCCACACCTGGATTGTGCAACATTTGTCCATTATTATTTTCAAAATTCTTCCAGCTCTGTCAAATTGGCTGTTGATTATTGCTAGACAACACTTTTCAGGTCTTGCCTTAGATTTTCAAGTAAATTTAAGTCAAAACTGTAACTTGGCCACTCAGGAAAAGGTACTGTCTTATTGGTAAGCAACTCCAGTGTAGATTTAGCCTTGTGTATTAGGTTATTGTACTGCTGAAAGGTCAATTCATCTCCCAGTGTCTGGTGGAAAGCAGACTGAACCAGGTTTTCCTCTGGGTTTTTGCCTGTGCTTAGCTCCATTCCATTTATTTTTTATCCAGAAAATCTCCCCTGTCCTTAACAATTATAAGCATATCCATAACATGATGCAGCCACCACTAGGCTAGAAAATATGGAGCGTGGTACTCAGTAATGTGTTGTATTGGATTTGCTCCAAACACAACACTTTGTATTCAGGACTAAAAGTTAATTGCTTTGCCATATTTTTTGTAGTACTACTTTAGTGCCTTGTTGCAAACAGGATACATGTTTTGGGACTTTTCTATTCTCCATAGGCTTCCTTCTTTTCACTCTGTCGAAAAGGCTAGTATTGTGGAGTAATTACAATGTTTTTGATCAGTTCTTAGTTTTCTCCTATCACAGCCATTAAACTCTGTAAATGTTTTAAAGTCACCATTGGCCTCATGGTGAAATCCCTAAGCGGTTTCCTTCCTCTCCGGCAACTGAGTTAGGTAGGACGCCTGTATCGTCGTAGTGACTGGGTGTATGTATACAGTTCTGGGCGACTTTAACCTCCCCACGTCTACCTTTGACTCATTCCTCTCTGCCTCCTTCTTTCCACTCCTCTCCTCTTTTGACCTCACCCTCTCACCTTCCCCCCCTACTCACAAGGCAGACAATACGCTCGACCTCATCTTTACTAGATGCTGTTCTTCCACTAACCTCATTGCAACTCCCCTCCAAGTCTCCGACCACTACCTTGTATCCTTTTCCCTCTCGCTCTCATCCAACACTTCCCACACTGCCCCTACTCGGATGGTATCGCGCCGTCCCAACCTTCGCTCTCTCTCCCCCGCTACTCTCTCCTCTTCCATCCTATCATCTCTTCCCTCTGCTCAAACCTTCTCCAACCTATCTCCTGATTCTGCCTCCTCAACCCTCCTCTCCTCCCTTTCTGCATCCTTTGACTCTCTATGTCCCCTATCTTCCAGGCCGGCTCGGTCCTCCCTCCCGCTCCGTGGCTTGACGACTCAATGCGAGCTCACAGAACAGGGCTCCGGAAGGCCGAGCGGAAATGGAGGAAAACTCGCCTCCCTGCGGACCTGGCATCCTTTCACTCCCTCCTCTCTACATTTTCCTCCTCTGTCTCTGCTGCTAAAGCCACTTTCTACCACTCTAAATTCCAAGCATCTGCCTCTAACCCTAGGAAGCTCTTTGCCACATTCTCCTCCCTCCTGAATCCTCCTCCCCCCCCCCCCTTCCCTCTCTGCAGATGACTTCGTCAACCATTTTGAAAAGAAGATCGACGACATCCGATCCTCGTTTGCTAAGTCAAACAACACCGCTGGTTCTGCTCACACTGCCCTACCCTGTGCTCTGACCTCTTTCTCCCTCTCTCTCCAGATGAAATCTCGCGTCTTGTGACGGCCGGCCGCCCAACAACCTGCCCGCTCGACCCTATCCCCTCCTCTCTTCTCCAGACCATTTCCGGAGACCTTCTCCCTTACCTCACCTCGCTCATCAACTTATCCCTGACCGCTGGCTACGTCCCTTCCGTCTTCAAGAGAGCGAGAGTTGCACCCCTTCTGAAAAAACCTACACTCGATCCCTCCGATGTCAACAACTACAGACCAGTATCCCTTCTTTCTTTTCTCTCCAAAACTCTTGAATGTGCCGTCCTTGGTCAGCTCTCCCGCTATCTCTCTCAGAATGACCTTCTTGATCCAAATCAGTCAGGTTTCAAGACTAGTCATTCAACTGAGACTGCTCTTCTCTGTATCACGGAGGCGCTCCGCACCGCTAAAGCTAACTCTCTCTCCTCTGCTCTCATCCTTCTAGACCTATCGGCTGCCTTCGATACTGTGAACCATCAGATCCTCCTCTCCACCCTCTCCGAGTTGGGCATCTCCGGCGCGGCCCACGCTTGGATTGCGTCCTACCTGACAGGTCGCTCCTACCAGGTGGCGTGGCGAGAATCTGTCTCCTCACCACGCGCTCTCACCACTGGTGTCCCCCAGGGCTCTGTTCTAGGCCCTCTCCTATTCTCGCTATACACCAAGTCACTTGGCTCTGTCATAACCTCACATGGTCTCTCCTATCATTGCTATGCAGACGACACACAATTAATCTTCTCCTTTCCCCCTTCTGATGACCAGGTGGCGAATCGCATCTCTGCATGTCTGGCAGACATATCAGTGTGGATGACGGATCACCACCTCAAGCTGAACTTCGGCAAGACGGAGCTGCTCTTCCTCCCGGGGAAGGACTGCCCGTTCCATGATCTCGCCATCACGGTTGACAACTCCATTGTGTCCTCCTCCCAGAGCGCTAAGAACCTTGGCGTGATCCTGGACAACAAACTGTCGTTCTCAACTAACATCAAGGCGGTGGCCCGTTCCTGTAGATTCATGCTCTACAACATCCGCAGAGTACGACCCTGCCTCACACAGGAAGCGGCGCAGGTCCTAATCCAGGCACTTGTCATCTCCCGTCTGGATTACTGCAACTCGCTGTTGGCTGGGCTCCCTGCCTGTGCCATTAAACCCCTACAACTCATCCAGAACGCCGCAGCCCGTCTAGTGTTCAACCTTCCCAAGTTCTCTCACGTCACCCCGCTCCTCCGCTCTCTCCACTGGCTTCCAGTTGAAGCTCGCATCCGCTACAAGACCATGGTGCTTGCCTACGGAGCTGTGAGGGGAACGGCACCTCAGTACCTCCAGGCTCTGATCAGGCCCTACACCCAAATAAGGGCACTGCGTTCATCCACCTCTGGCCTGCTCGCCTCCCTACCACTGAGGAAGTACAGTTCCCGCTCAGCTCAGTCAAAACTGTTCGCTGCTCTGGCTCCCCAATGGTGGAACAAACTCCCTCACGACGCCAGGACAGCGGAGTCAATCACCACCTTCCGGAGACACCTGAAACCCCACCTCTTTAAGGAACACCTAGGATAGGATAAAGTAATCCTTCTCACCCCCTCCCCCCTTAAAATATTTAGATGCACTATTGTAAAGTGGTTGTTCCACTGGATGTCATAAGGTGAATGCACCAATTTGTAAGTCGCTCTGGATAAGAGCGTCTGCTAAATGACTTAAATGTAAAAATGTATGGCTACACCCTCCAAAGTGTAATTAATAACTTCACCATGCTCAAAGGGATATTCAATGTATGTTTTTCTTTTAACCCATCTACCAATAGGTGCCTTTCTTTACGAGGCATTGGGAAACCTCTCTGGTCTTTGTGGTTGAATCTGTTTTTGAAATTCACTGCTCGGTTGAGGGTTCTTATACATACTGTAATTGTATGTGTGGGGTACAGAGATGAGGTAGTCATTCAAAAATCATGCTAAACACTATTATTGCACATAGAGTGAGTCCATACAACTTATTTTGTGGTTTGTAATTGCACATTTTTACTCCTGAACTTGTTTAGGCTTGCATATTTTCAAAGGGGTTGAATAATTTAATCGAGACATTTCCGCTTTTCATTTCTTAACATATTTCCACTTTGACATAATGGGGTATTATGGGTAGGCCAGTGACCAAAAGTCCCAATTTTATACATTTTAAAATTCAGGTTGTAAACCGACAGCGTTTCAAAAAAGTCAAGGGGTGTGAATACTTTCTAAAGGCACTGTATGCCAATCCCCCCAAGCTTGTAGAGATATTTCTGTCTCATCATCCTGACCCCATATTTGTATTTTTATTTCCAACCTCTGTCCGGTTGCAAAGCAGTGAAGTGCCTATGTTGTCACCCTGGTCCTACTCTTGGCTTGTGAATCAAAGTAGATTCCTTTATATGGGGAGAGGAACTGAACTGGTCTTCCATTTTGAAGAGGTCTTTTGACACCCTTGGTCATGTTGGCTGCGGGAATAGGAAAACTGGGGAAAACTAGTGTTTTTTTCTTTCTCCAAACTGATTCAGCTTCACACGGGTGACACCGATTGGGACTGCATTCTGTCATTTTGACTTTATTCTGTCACTCTGACCGAGGCCAACCGCCAGACACTGTTATGGACCGTACTCAGCACAAAGGGAGCTTTTGAAGTGTTAAAGCGAGTGAGAGACAGAGGCAGGTGTCCATAATGGAACATTGCACTCAAAAAGGGACTAGAATGACGTATATTTTGAAAGGTGTTCCTCTTTCTTCCCCTTATTTCATTTGGCTGTCCATCACTGTCTCTCTAGCCTTGTGAACTTTTGCTTGTCAGAATAATGATAGCTGAGTTAGCAGAAGCATCAATTTACTCTCTGACTGACCTTTCTAACTCTTCAAGAACACACCCTCTATGGCCGGCTTTGATGTCTTTTGGGTGTGTAAGAAGCCAGAGGTTTTGTATACTTCTCCCTCTTTTTTCCACATGGATCCTGACTGTACAACTATGAGAGGAGGAGTGTGCTTTTATGGATTTATTTGGGTCTTTGGTTGCGCTGCAGACAATGCCCTGTGGTATGAACCAGGGTACACCATGGCTGACCTCTGTAGTCTGTACTTAACATGGCTACCCAGCATCCATTTGGTCTGTGTGACTTAGTAACTGTTTCAAAGGAGAGGCACTCTCATTCATTTTAAAAACGGATAATTTTTTAATAAATTCTAGAATTAAATAATCAACTAGGTCCACCAGTTTTGAAAGGAGCAAAAATTGCACATCTTTTTCGAAATTACTATGATGTTCGGCTACACTTTGACTTGTGTTGGTCGATGCACGCACCTACCAGTGGTGGAAAAAGTACTCAATTGTCATACTTAAAAGTAAAAGTAAAGATACCTTAATAGAAAGTGACTCAAGTAAAAGTTAAGGTGCCCCAGTAAAATACTACCTGAGTAAAAGTCTAAAAGTATCTGGTTTTAAATGTACTTAAGTGGAGTGGTGGAAAAAGTCATCCATTGTCATACTTGAGTAGAAGTGAGAAGTCAAAGTAAATGCTATACATCAAATTCTATATGTTAAGCAAACCAGATGGCAGGATATTTTTATTTACGGACATCCAGGGCACACTCCTACACTCAGATATCATTTACAAACACAGTATTTGTGTTTAGTGAGATCAGAGGCAGTCGGGATGACAACACGTTATATTGATAGGTGCGTATTTCTGACGATATTGCTGTCCTGCCTAGGCATTCAAAGTTTAACTAGTACTTTTGGGTGTCAGGAAGAATGTATGTGAGTAAAAAGTACATATTTTCTTTAGAAATGTAGTGGAGTAAAAGTTGTAAAAAATATAAATAGTAAAGTATAGATAAATATAGAGTAGATAAATATAAGTATAGATAAATAAAACTACTTAAGTAGTACTTCAAAGTATTTTTTACTTAGTTCATTTACACCACTGGTACCTACCTTCTGACTCACTATCGGTCTATTTTCAAGGCATCATGGGGTATTGTTATCACACTGATATCCTCGCTTAAATGAATCACTTTCATTCCTGGCAGATGACTCCTGGGAATGTTACACATTGTAAATGATTACAGTAGCTCATAATCCTGGCCCTGTGATATGACCTGGTAGGAGAGTAGCACTGAAGGAAACAGTGGCTGCTTTCCCTATTCAGGAATATAAAATGGAGTCGGTAGTTAACATGGTTCGCCAAGAAAGCATTGCCCAGTGTTTCTGAAACATTAGCAGGTTCAGCACTTTTCTGGATCTGGTAGGGAAGTGGGAGCTGTCTGTGTGAGGATGGAAACATCTGAGTGAATGAGGCCGCTGAAAGATGCTGATATCACACTTTTCCAGGAAGTACTGGTCTGGTCTTTATAGAGGTTCTAAAATCCCGTATTCAAAGTGCCCTTTCTGATTTCTAAAAAGACAAGACCAGTACTCTGCCCTACAAAGGCAAAACGCAGTAACTACATTTTTCAGACTGATATCAGGCTTTATAGTATATGTTTTATCTTGTGATAAAGTGTCCTTGTTCAATTATGCTCAGTTCCAGTGAAAATATAGTGTAAAATGTGCAGTAGCTTCAAAATCCAAGTAATCCGTTATCCGCTCTGCCATACAAAGGCAACAAGCAGTAACTACACAAACAGTGAAACTGAGAAAAATGTATTTAAAGTTTACTAGCTGTCCAGCCAAATATGGTGTAGGTAGATAAGTGATAATGCACTGATGTATTATCTTATTATGAAGTACATTTTCATGCATATCAACAATGACTACTGATTTGACCTATGACCTCTAAGATAATACATTACCATTCCAGGCTGTATCACAACCGGCCGTGATTGGGAATCCCATAGGGCGGTGTACAATTGGCCCCGCGTCGTCTGGATTAGTGTTTGGCCGGGTTAGGCCATCATTGTTAATAAGAATTTGTTCTTTAACTGATTTGCCTAGTTAAATAAAGGTAAAAAAAAATAAAAATAAGTCAAACAGAAAAACACAAGAAAATTGGGAAAACATATTAAGATTGTAAATACTGCACAAAGTAGTATAAGTATAAACATTCATTCATCATGAAATAGTCCTTACCTTATGGCGAAAAATGCTTAAGGGTTACTACAATACAACATAAAAACTTGAAAACATAACTACATAAAACCATTAAATACAGTTGGAATATAGTTAGAACTGTCAAACAGAAAAACAACAAGACAGTTGAAAAAACACATTTAGATTGTAGATACTGCACTTTGTCTTTGTATTACCCATATAGTTGTTTAAGGTCATACAAAGGTGCAGTATTTGCATTTTAGGGGCCATAGATTAAATCAGTGGTTATGGTTTATATGCATACAAATGACTTTATAATAAGATGATACATCAGTGAATTATCACTTGTCTACCTACAACATATTTGTTTGGCTAACCCCAAAGATGTAACGCCATTTTTCTCAGTTTCACTGTTGGCGTAGTTACTGCATTTTGCCATCAAATAAAATGTTATTGGTTGCATACCCATATGCTTGTGTTCCTAGCTCCAACAGTGCACAATGCACAGCAGCAACAATACACACATTTTATTTTTGGCGACGGATTTGGCGACGAGTATGAAGCGAGGGCCAAACAACGAGAGCGTACAGGTCGCAATGGTGGGTAGTGTATGGGGCTTTGGTGACAAAATGTATGGCACTGTGATAGACTGCATCCAGTTTGTTGAGTAGAGTGTTGGAGGGTATTTTATAGATGACATCACCAAAGTCGAGGATCGGTAGGATGGTCAGTTTTATGAGGGTATGTTTGGCAGCATGAGTGAAGGATGCTTTGTTGCGATATAGGAAGCCGATTCTAGATTTAATTTTGGATTGGAGATGCTTAATGTGAGTCTGGAAGGAGAGTTTACAGTCTAACCAGACACCCGTGTATTTGTAGTTGTCCACGTATTCTAAGTCAGAATTGTCCAGAGTTGTGATGCTGGACGGGCGAGCAGGTGCGGGCAGTGATCGATTGAATAGCATGCATTTAGTTTTACTTGCGTTTAAGAGCAGTTGGAGGCCACGAAAGGAGAGTTGTAATGGCATTGAAGCTCGTCTGGAGGTTAGTTAACACAGTGTCCAAGGAAGGGACAGAAGTATACAGAATGCTGTCGTCTGCGTAGAGGTGGATCAGAGAATCACCAGCAGCAAGAGCAACATCATTGATGTATACAGAAAAGAGAGTCGGTCCAAGAATTGAACCCTGTGGCACACCCATAGAGACTGTCAGAGGTCCGGACAATAGTCCCTCCGATTTGACACACTGAACTCTATCAGAGAAGTAGTTGATAAACCAGGCGAGGCAATCATTTGAGAAACCAAGGCTGTCGAATCTGCCAATAAGAATGTTGTGATTGACAGAGTCGAAATCTTTGGCGAGGTTGATGAATACGGCTGCACAGTAATGTCTCTTATCGATGGCGGTTATGATGTCGTTTAGAACCTTGAGCATGGCTGAGGTGCACCCATGACCAGCTCTGAAACCAGATTGCATAGCGGAGAAAGTATGGTGGGATTCGAAATGGTCAGTAATCTGTTTGTTAACTTGGCTTTCGAAGACCTCAGAAAGACAGGGTAGGATAGATATAGGTCTGTAGCAGTTTGGGTCTAGAGTGTCACCCCCTTTGAAGAGGGGGATGACCGCGGCAGCTTTCCAATCTTTGGGAATCTCAGACGATACGAAAGAGAGGTTGAACAGGCTAGTAATAGGGGTTGCAACAATTTCGGCAGATCATTTTAGAAAGAGAGGGTCCAGATTGTCTAGCCCGGCTGATTTGTAGGGGTCCAGATTTTGCAGCTCTTTCAGAACATCAGCTATCTGGAGTTGGGTAAAGAAGAAATGGTGGGGGCTTTAGCGGGTTGCTGTGGAGGGTGCCGGGCAGTTGACCTGGGTACGGTAGCCAAGTGGAAAGCATGGCCAGCCGTAGAGAAATGCTTATTGAAATTCTCAATTATAGTGGAGCGTGCACAATTATTAGGCAAATTGTATTAATCAGGATTATTTTTTAATGTTGGACAAACACAATGCAATCCAAAACAAAATGTTATTGAACCTCCAAACTGAATTTTTAACAAAGGAAAAGTGAGTTTTGTCTTTTTCATTTATTTTACTAGGCAAGTCAGTTAAAAACAAATTCTTATTTTCAATGACAGCCTAGGAGCAGTGGGTAAACTGCTTTGTTCAGGGGTAGAACGACAGATTCTGTACCTTGTCAGCTCGGGGATTTGATCTTGCAACCTTTTTGTTATTAGTCCAACGCTCTAACCACTAGGCTATGCTGCCGTCCCAGAATATATAAGTGAGCACAATTATTAGGCAACTATTAGTGTGCAGAATAATTAGGCAACTACATTACAGAAATAATTTCTCCCAACTCACTTGTTTATTCTCAATTTTTAGAGTAAGTAACAAATATGTAACTCAAAATGACAGTTAAATAACATTTTGGGCCAATACGCCACACTTCTTTTCAATAACTGCCATGAGCCTTCCATCCATGGGGTCTGTCAGTTTATTAATCTGTTCACTATCAACTTTCGCTGAAGCAGAAACCACAGCCTCCTAAATGCTGTTCAAATGGGTGTATTGTCTACCCTTGCTCTAAATCTCAAGTTTGAGAAGGGCCCACAAATTCTCAATAGGATTTAAGTCAGGTGAGGAAGAGGGACAGGTCATTATTCGGGCATCTTTGAGGTCCTTGCTGGCTAGCCAAGCAGTGGAGTACTTGGATCCATTTTATTGAGCATTGTCCTGCATAAAGATCATGGCCTTCTTGAATGCTGAGGACTTCTTCCTGTACCACTGCTTGAAGAAAGTATCTTCCAGATACTGGCAGTAGGATTGGGAATTGAGTTTCAGTCCATCTTCAAGAGTGTGCAAAGCTGTTATCAAGGCAAAGGGTGTCTACTTGGATGTCATAAGGTGAATGCACCAATTTGTAAGTCGCTCTGGATAAGAGCGTCTGCTAAATGACTTAAATGTAAATGTAAATCTTCAACCCGAAAAGGACCAACTACCTCATCCTTAATGGTAGCAGCCTATACCAGTACCCCTCCTCCACCTTGCTAGCTCCTGACTCGAAGTGGTGCCCTGTGTCCATTACTGATCCAGCCACGGTCCCATCCATCTGGACCATGAAGAGTCACTCTCATTTCATCTGTCCATAAAACCTTTGAAAAATCTGTCTTCAGGTGTTTCTTTGCCCAATCTTGACGCTTCAACTTGTGAATCTTATCCAGTGGTGGTCGTGTCTCAGCCTTCTTGACCTTGGCCATGTCTCTGAGCACTTGACACCTTGTACTTCTGGACTCTCCGGTAAGTTGCAGTTCTGGAATATGGTGGCACTGGAGGATAATGGGTTCCAGGTAGCTTGACGTTTAATTCTTCTCAGTTCTGGAATATGGTGGCACTGGAGGATAATGAGTTCCTGGTAGCTTGACATTAAATTTTTCTCAGTTCTGGAATCTGGTGGTACTGGAGGATAATGGGATCCTGGTAGCTTGATGTTTAATTCTTCTCAGTTCTGGAATATGGTGGTACTGGAGGATAATGGGTTCCTGGTAGCTTGACGTTTAATTCTTCTCAGTTCTGGAATCTGGTGGTACTGGAGGATAATGGGATCCTGGTAGCTTGATGTTTAATTCTTCTCAGTTCTGGAATATGGTGGTACTGGAGGATAATGGGTTCCTGGTAGCTTGACGTTTAATTCTTCTCAGTTCTGGAATATGGTGGTACTGGAGGATAATGGGATCCTGGTAGCTTGATGTTTAATTCTTCTCAGTTCTGGAATATGGTGGTACTGGAGGATAATGGGTTCCTGGTAGCTTGACGTTTAATTCTTCTCAGTTCTGGAATCTGGTGGCACTGGAGGATAATGGGATCCTGGTAGCTTGACGTTTAATTCTTCTCAGTTCTGGAATATGGTGGTACTGGAGGATAATGGGTTCCTGGTAGCTTGACGTTTAATTCTTCTCAGTTCTGGAATCTGGTGGTACTGGAGGATAATGGGATCCTGGTAGCTTGATGTTTAATTCTTCTCAGTTCTGGAATATGGTGGTACTGGAGGATAATGGGTTCCTGGTAGCTTGACGTTTAATTCTTCTCAGTTCTGGAATATGGTGGTACTGGAGGATAATGGGATCCTGGTAGCTTGACGTTTAATTCTTCTCAGTTCTGGAATATGGTGGCACTGGAGGATAATGGGATCCTGGTAGCTTGACGTTTAATTCTTCTCAGTTCTGGAATATGGTGGCACTGAAGGATAATGGGATCCTGGTAGCTTGACGTTTAATTCTTCTCAGTTCTGGAATATGGTGGCACTGGAGGATAATGGGATCCTGGTAGCTTGACGTTTAATTCTTCTCAGTTCTGGAATATGGTGGCACTGGAGGATAATGGGTTCCTGGTAGCTTGACGTTTAATTCTTCTCAGTTCTGGAATATGGTGGCACTGGAGGATAATGGGATCCTGGTAGCTTGATGTTTAATTCTTCTCAGTTCTGGAATATGGTGGCACTGGAGGATAATGGGATCCTGGTAGCTTGAAGTTTAATTCTTCTCAGTTCTGGAATATGGTGGCACTGGAGGACAATGGGTTCCTGGTAGCTTGACGTTGAATTCTTCTCAGTTCTGGAATATGGTGGCACTGGAGGATAATGGGATCCTGGTAGCTTGACGTTTAATTATTCTCAATTCTGGAATATGGTGGCACTGGAGGATAATGGGATCCTGGTAGCTTGATGTTTAATTCTTCTCAGTTCTGGAATATGGTGGCACTGGAGGACAATGGGTTCCTGGTAGCTTGACGTTGAATTCTTCTCAGTTCTGGAATATGGTGGCACTGGAGGATAATGGGATCCTGGTAGCTTGACGTTTAATTATTCTCAATTCTGGAATATGGTGGCACTGGAGGATAATGGGATCCTGGTAGCTTGATGTTTAATTATTCTCAAGTCTTTTGCAGTTAATTTGCGCCCTTCTCTATGCGTTTTTTTGCGCCCCAGTTGACTATTCGCAACAAAACGTTTGATTGTCCAGTGGTCACACGTCAATAGTTTGGCTATTTCAAGAGTGTTGCATCCGTCTGAAAGGCATTTTACAATTTTTGTCTTTACAGTGTCAGTTAAATCTCTTTTTTAGCCCATTTTACCTGAGGTCATGAAGCTGCCTAATAATTATGCACACCTTGATATAAGGTGTTATTCACTTTCGCCACACCCTCCCTCATTACTCATTACACAAATACATATCACCTGAAAATGATTAAATCCAATAAGCATTCAAGTTTATATGGTTTGGAGTTGGAAAATGTGCATAGAAATAATGAGAAGATCAGAATACTCACTTGCCTAATGATTGTGCACGCATTGTACACACAAATCTAAAAAGTAAAAGAATGGAATTAAGAAGTGTAGAAATATTAGGAGTATAAATATATATGTAATGGGGTGAATAGACAACATGGACAGTATATGGATATAATATGTAGTATATTAACTATGTACAGCAATAGTTCAATTGGATAGGCCTTAACTAGAAGTATTTACAATAGCAGTCAAAAGTTTGGACACACCTACTCATTCAAGAGTTTTTCCTTATTTTACTATTTTTATTACATTGTAGAATAATAGTGAAGACATCAAATGATGAAATAACACATATGGAATCATGTAGTAACCAAAAAAAGTGTTAAACAAATCAAAATACATTTTATATTTGAGATTCTTCAAAGTAACCACCATTTGAGTTGATGACAGCATTGCACACTCTTGGAATTCTCTCAACCAGCTTCACCTGGAATGCTTTACCAACAGTCTTGAAGGAGTTCCCACATATGCTGAGCACTTGTTGGCTGCTTTTCCTTCACTCTCCAACTCATCCCAAATCATCTCAATTGGGTTTTGGTCAGATGATTGTGGAGGCCAGGTCATCTGATGCAGCACTCCCATCACTCTCCTTCTTGGTCAAATAGCCTTTTCACAGCCTGGAGGTGTGTTTGGTCATTGTCCTGTTTGAAACAAATATATATTATCACAAAGCACAAACCAGATGGGATGGAGTATTGCTGCAGAATGCTGTGGTAGCCATACTGGTTAAGTGTGCCTTGAATTCTAAATATATCACAGACCGTGTCAGCAGCAAAGCACCATCACACCTCCTCCATGCTTCACTGTGGGAACCACAGATGCGGAGATCATGGGGCGGCAGGGTAGCCTAGTGGTTAGAGCGTTGGACTAGTAACCGGAAGGTTGCAAGTTCAAATCCCAGAGCTGACAAGGTACAAATCTGTCGTTCTGCCCCTGAACAGGCAGTTAACCCACTGTTCCTAGGCCGTCATTGAAAATAAGAATTTGTTCTTAACTGACTTGCCTGGTAAAATAAAAAAATAAAAAATATGTTCGCCTACTCTGCGTCTCACAAAGACACCGAGGTTAGAACCAAACATTTCACATTTAGACTCATCAGACCAAAGGACAGATTTTCACCGGTCTAATGTCCATTGCTCGTGTTTCTTGGCCCAAGCAAGTCTCTTCTTATTATTGCTGTCCTTTAGTAGTGAAGGCCTGATTCAGCTAGCACTGCGATGCCTTAGACCACTGCGCCACCCGGGAGGCCTGATAGTCTTGAACGGAGCTTGTCCAGTTTGTTCTCCAGTGATTGTATGTTCACCAATAGAACGGAGTGTTGTACATCGTCTTTTCCTCCTCCGAGTCTCGGGGATCAGGGCCTGGTCCAGGGTGAGAAGTATGTCCATCTGTGTGTCCATCCGATTAATCAGTCGACCTCTAGTAGACAGTACTACACCCTGCCTATGGGCAGTAGAGTAGGCAGTACTACACCCTTTCTATGGTGCTGATACAACCAAGCCGAGATACAGATTTAGCGCCAACCTGTCTCTTCAAAAGCCCTAAATGGTCTCAGCATTGGACATTTTATGTTTATTCTGGTATAGTGTGATGTACGCAGAATTCAATCTAATTCCAATGCAGGAACTCAAATGATGCCCATGGCTATAGCCATGTATCGGTACGTTTCATAATATTTCATCATAACTAACTTCAGCATTTAGTTTGCATTATTTTGGTAAGACAGCTGTGTGAGCGGCCGCATTCCCATAGGCTGTTTGTAATAGGTTAATTACCCTATCTATCTTGTAGCCTATGTCCTCAAATTAATTGTGCCCCCCTTGCTGATTTCAAATGCCCCGTTCGTCCTGCTAATAAGTGAAAAAAATCTATAATTAACAAAACATAATGTTCTCGCTCATGATAATTGCATGAAAGTCATTAGTTAATGACTCACATTGTGCTCACATCAATCGCCATGTAGCCTATGAAATAGTTCAAAAGCAGCCTCTGGTCCCCGGGGTGAGGGTCTATGGTGGCTAATTGTCTATAGGGCTTTTACTGTCCAGTGTCCTGCTGGGTGCCCTGCTGGGTGCTTTGATGAGACTAACAGGGGACTTTATCCATCAAAGCCCAGTAGAGATGGAAGGGATTTGTCCCATAGCCTCTGATGTGGCAGCTGAATTGGAAAACTGGAGTACCCTGGCCTGCCTTGGCCTGCTCTGTCTGTGACTGACTGCTAGTTTAGCTTGGTCTGGGAGGTAATCTAGCTAGCTGTCATTTTAGCAGTTGTGTAACCAATAATGAGTAGGCCCATGGCCCGCAGTGAAGCCTGGTGCTGCCTACACTGTGTCAATATTTAGCTGTAGTACATTTTCACCAGTGGGGGGTTGCCTCAGGTCTTTTGCCTATTTCATGTCTTGGTTATGTGGGTGATTATTTAGCATTAATTATACATGATTTAATATTATTAACACTCCAGACCCCTTTCAGACAGGACATGTTGCTATTCTATTGCTTCTATTACATCTACAGTGCCTTCGGAAAGTATTCAGACCCCTTGACTTGTTCCACATTTTGTTATGTCACAGCCTTATTCTAAAATTGATTAAATACTTTTTTTTAATCATCAGTCTACACGCAATATCCCATAATGACAAAGCTAAAACAGGATTTTAGACATTTTTGCAAATTTATATTTTGAGAAACATGGTCTGATGAAACCAAGATTAAACTCTTTGGCCTGAGTGCTGAGTGTCACGTCTGGAAGAAACCTGGCACCATCCCTACGGTGAAGCATGGTGTTGGCAGCATCATGTTTTTCAGTGGCAGGACCAGTCAAGATCAAGGGAACGATGAACGGAGCAAAGCACAGAGAGATCCTGGATGAAAACCTGCTCCAGAGCGCTCAGGATCTCAGACTGGGGTGAAGGTTCACCTTCCAACAGGACAACAACCCTAAGCACACAGCCAAGACAACGCAGGAGTGGCTTCGGGACAAGTCTCTGAATGTCCTTGAGTGAACCAGCCAGAGCCCGGACTTGAACCCAATTGAACATCTCTGGAGAGACCTGAAAATAGCTGTACAGCTACGCTCCCCATCCAACCTGACAGAGCTTGAGAGGATCTGCAGAGAAGAATTGGAGAAACTCGCCAAATACAAGTGTGCCAAGCTTGTAGCGTCATACCCAAGAAGACTCAAGGCTGTAATCGCTGCCAAAGGTGCTTTAACAAAGTACTGAGTAAAGGGTCTGAATACTTATGTCAATGTAATATATCAGTTTAGGTTTTTAATACATTTGCAAAAATGTCTAAAAACATGTTTTTGCTTTGTTATTATGGGGTAACGATGTGTAGATTGATGATGGAAAAAAGCTATTTAATACATTTTAGAATAATGCTGTAAAGTAACAAAATGTGGAAAAAGTCAAGGGGTCTGAATACTTTCAGAATGCACTGTATGTGCCTCCTCAGACCACTTTCTGAAAGTTATGGCAGCAAAATAGCCATGATGTGTGAATGAGGGTGAATAGGCCCAAGTCTAAGTAGCGAGGGGAGGTCCGGTGGATGGGCCACCCGTATATGGTGGGTGGTCCGTGGGCAGATGGTGAGTTAGTCCTCCCTCCTCTCCCCCTCTGGTCTCCCCCGCCGATGGGTGGTAAGGATCAGGAGGCTGTCAAATCTCATTAGACAACCAGGCCTGAGAGGGAGAGAGACGCCTGGCCCCCAAAACACCAAAACATAGCTCAGCGTGTGTAAGGAGTGGAGCCCAGCGCTTGTTTGTGTATTTGTGTGTGTTTGGTCCCAGCCTGGTCCTCCTTGGCCTAGTTTCATTAGCAGCACCAAGGTCCCAGCTCCCTTTGTGTGCCTCTTTGGGTTCGTGGACTGGGGGGTACACAGGATTAAGGGTACCAGTGTAGGCCTACAGTTAGCTCATTATTGTGGGATGTATTGTGCATGTATGTGTGATAGGAAAACATCCTGTATGATTGAATAGCTACAGTAGGTTAGGCCTACTTCAGCCCCTGCATTTGAAGTGACCATATCAAACACTAGAATTGATCTGTGACAATCAGTCATAATTCCATACCTTGTATTACACATTTGTTGTTTTGATGTAATGAAATGCTGTGTTTTCTTCTAAAAGCATATTACAGGCGGATCACCCCATTGTCGTTTATTCCCCCGGCACCTCCAAAACTGCAATTAGCTGTTGTTCCCACCTCTCTCAAAAAAACCTGGGTAAACGTTAGTCAGCCGTGGCTGTTTGAGCTCGGTCTTATTTGTTTGAAAAAAGCGAGCTCGTTTTAGCCAGCCAGTCAGGAAAGCTGGGCCGTCAGCGCTTACAGACATATCTCATTAACGGTCAACTTTGTTGTTTACTCCCAGACTCTTCCCCTCTTTGAACTTCCTGATAAATATGTGATCCTAGCGGTGGTGTAGAGGGCGGGTCCTGTTATGCCATTTCACCACGGGAAGCCAACATAGTGTACCTCAGGAACTAGAAATACCAGTCTCACCACGCTAGGCGAGCCTCTCCCATTATTGAAATTCACCGACAGTCCTGTATGTGCTTTAATATTGCAGAATACTCTACTGTGTGATCAAGTCTTGCATGATGTGATATTTAGTAACACGGCGGCCAAATGATTCAGTCATCTCAACTAAGCTTCCACACGTAAAGTATAAGGTGGGGTTTGCATGGTGAAATGTGGTCCTCTGTTTAGCAATATAGGCAATGCTGTTGATTGGATACTTTATCTGGATTACTTTTACCTACACTCTCAGAAATAAAGGTTTAGATTTGTTCTTAAATGGGTACAAACTACTTACTGTAGTGGTACCCTTTAGTCCTTTGTACCTTTTAGTTATAGGTACGTAATTGTACCCTTGCAGTTCGTACCTTAAAAGAGCCAATAGTGTACCTTAGGGGACAAGATAGTACAGGTACAAAGCTGACCTTTGGAAAAGGTCAAAAATTGCCTTTTTAGGGGACCACCGCCGTGAGAAAGCCGTTTGTTCCCTTTAAGTGGCAGAAATGTATCTCTAAAAAGGTTTTTGGATGTTGTTTTAACACTGTAGGGTGTAAAACCTTGTTTGCATTTTTCCCAGGGTGCCTTTCAAGTGATTTGAGTTACCAATACCATCCATGACTGTGTTTGCTAGTTGGTTGTTGCATTCAAAGGCTTTCAGTCCTGTAGCCTAAACCAAGTGAGTGCCGAAGTGAATATTTTATTATCGAAATTATACTCTTTCATTTATTTCTTCCATCAAGATGCATTTGCCGAAAATAAACCCATACCTTCTGTAAAATAATTGTGGTTGATCTTTATTTTGCTTACACTAGTCCTGAGACCCTTTGTTAAGGTCAACAGGACATTTTAGCCCAAAAACCTGGTTGACTCTGCCAGAAGGCTGAAACTTGGCCGCAAGTGGATCTTCCAGCAAGACAGTAACCCCAAGCACACATCAAAATCCACAAAGAAATTGTTAATTGGTTGCAAAATCATAATTTTGCAATGGCCATCTCAGTCTCTGGACTTGAACCCCATTGAAAACGTGGTTTGAATTGACGAGGGCAGTCGATAAGAGCAGACGAAGGACATCAAGGATCTGTAAGGATTCTGTATGGAGGAATTGTCTAAGATCTCTCTCAATGTTTTCTCAAACTCATAAAACATTCAAGAAAAAGGCGCAGTGCCGTTATCCTCACAATGTGAGGTAATGAAAAGTATTGAAAATAGGTTTGTCAATAATTTTGAATCCTACCTATTTGAGATTTTTTTTAAATGACTTTTTAAACACAAAATCTTTGTCCGAGCAATTGTACTAGCATAAAATAATATAATTTCCCCATACAATTTCCATATACAATATAGCTCAGTATTTGATTTATTTATTTTATACAGTAATGCTTGCTCATCTTTATCAAGGGTGTCTATCATTTCAGACCCCACTGTATATCATAAGCTACTACTTTGACAGCCTAGTTTTTACCCCAACACAGTGGTCTGAAACTCCTAGTTTGCAGGTCACATCAGGCAAGTAACATTAAGCTGGCTTGCAAAGTGATATGTACAGTAAATCCTACTTTTAATCATTTTTTTTCTTTTGGAAAAGTTATTTGCACAATTCCTTTAAACAGCTCATACATTTTTTACATCATTTACACACATAAAAACGGCAAAACAAAGCATAAAATACAGCATTTGAAAGTTACATTTAAATTTGTTAAAATGACATGTTGTTAAAACCATTGAAAACAACCATGAATAAAAGTACTTTCCTTGTAAAAACATCAAATCTGTAAAAGCCATTTAAAATGTGTACTAATGATCTAACAAAGGTAAAACATTTTTAAGACATGAAAAAACATGTTAAGAAGCCACTTTGTTAAAAAGCTGTCTTCAGTCCCTTGTACAGGAGCGGGGTGAGTCTTTATCAAGCTCACCTCATCCTGCTCTTCTGAATAGATCATCGTCCCGTCCTTCGGGGCCCAGAGGAGATCCCTCCCCTAGGGGCATCGCCCTAGGCGCCGCAGCGCTGTCAGGCCGTGGCCGCCGGGACCTAGGGTGTTGTGGGGGACCCTTGGCCTGGGGTCGAGGCCCCCTTCCTTTCGTACCACCCCAGGGCTTCCGTGGCTACCATGGCCACTGCCTGGGGGGTGGTCTCTATGTTTTTCGCTACCAGCAGGTTACTGGAGGACCACAGTGCTTCCTTCAGACACGTGAGGGTGGGCCAGAGCTTGGTGAAGGTCTTCGATGGAATGGGCCTTCGGCCCACCCCATACAGCACGAGCTGAGGTGTTAGGTCCTCCCCTGCTGGCAGACACGAGGTAATCAGGGGGCCTGCTTCCTTCCACAGGTCCCTGGCGGCTTTGCACGCCCAGAGCATGTGCCTCGCCGACTCTTCTTGGCCGCAGCCTGGTCGGGGGCACGCGGATGTCCTCGCCATGCCCCGTGAGTGCATAACGGCCCTGACCGGGAGGATCTCGTGGGCGACCATCCAGGACAGGTCCCGATGCCGATTCAGGAGAGCAGGATGGGCCACGTTGCGCCAAACCGTTGTGGGCTCACCTATAGCGAGCCCGCGCACTGGACATACTGGTTCCCGATCCTGCACAAGAGAGAGAAGAGAGCAGTGTTTTGTTAAGACTGTGACTGTTTCTTTTTCCAGTTTAAAATGTCTTAAAAACTTCTTGAGCTGGACGTAGGGCGGGGGTAGCAGGAAAGAGACTGGGGCTCGCAGGTCAACTGGGATCAGCCTCAGAGTCCTGAGGTAAGATCCCAGCCAGAACCGTGCGAGGGCCTGAGTCTTGTTGTTGACCGGGGAGGTGGCAAGAGTCAGGTGTAACGTTGTGTAGCGGCTGCCCATGAACAAGTAGAGGTCAGGCAAGCCTTTCCCCCCCTTGGACCTGGGCCTCTTGACCACCTCCCTCCTCAGCCTCTCCCACTTGCCTCCCCACAGGAAGTAAAAAAGCATTCGCTCCAGGTCTAAAATACTCCTTCGAGGGGGGATAAAAACAGAACTGATTAATAAAAGAACAGGTAAAATCACAGCTTTAATGATTAAAACCTTGCCCTCAAAAGTCAGCTGTCGTAGTCCCCAAAAACCCAGTCTCTGTCTTACAGTCCCCAGGATTCCACTCCAGTTACCGCTCCCTCCTCCCCCCGGTCAAACTTTACCCCCAGTACCCTTATGTCCGTCAGTTTAACTGTCAGAGGTAGTCTGGTCAAGTCTGGGTCTGCCCACGGTCCGAAGAATTGGGCCTCTGTCTTGTCTCTGTTCAGTCTCGCCCCAGAGGCTCGTCCGTACCAGTCAGTCCTGTCCAGAGTCCTGTCCAGAGTCCTGTCGACGGATAAAAGGTCGGTACATAAAATGTTGACGTCGTCCATGTAAAAGACGCACTTGGCGGTCATCCCCTCACTCCCCGGGATACCCACCCCACTGATCCCTTGGTCCCTTCTCAAGACCTGTGCCAGTGGTTCAATACAGGCCACAAACAGAAGAGGAGATAACGGACAGCCCTGACGGACGCCGCAGTATACTCCCACTACTTTTGACAGATGCCCATTTACAAGGATTTTGCTGGTGATGTCCCCGTACAGCAGTCCCACCCAAGCTAAGAACCTGTCCGGGAAACCCATTTTTTGCAGTACCTTAAAGAGGTACTGGTGCGAGACCCGATCACAGGCTTTTTCAAAATCTAAATTTAGGACTACAAGCCGCATGTTTCTGTCTCTCGCATAACAGATGGCATCTCGGATAAGTATCAGGCTGTCCGTAATCTTCCTTCCGGGCACGGCACAGGTTTGGTCCGGGTGGATCACCTCCCCTAAAACAGAAGACATTTTGAATGTTAAAACCTTGGTAAAAAGTTTACAATCAAAGTTTAAAAGGGTTATCGGTCTCCAGTTCTTGAAGTCCGTCCTGTCGTTTTTCTTATATAAAAGAGTCACGATCCCCACTCTAAAACTGTCAGGTATTCTGTCAAGATGTTCAAAGTCGGTAAAAACAGTCAGAAGTTCGTCTACTAAAACATCCCAAAAGGTCAATTAAAACTCCAAAGGGAGGCCGTCCTCCCCCGGTGATTTACCCCTCTTAAAATGTTTCAGTCCTTGTTCTATTTCTGTCCTCGTCAGGTCTTTTGTCAGGTCGTCTGTATTGGGTAGGGTCTTGTCGATGTATGTTAAAAGGTCCCCCATTGTTTCTTCGCACACATCTTTTACCCCAAACAGTTCCCCATAAAAATCCTCATCTACTTATTTTATTCCTTCTGTATCTGTTTTTAAAACCCCATCTTTATTTTTTAAACGAGTCATTAACCTACCCTTACTATTTTCTTTAAAAAGTACCTTGTGCACTTCTCCCCCTCTTCTAATTCCCTTTCCTTGCTTCTTAAAATAACCCCCTTGCTTCTCTGTTCTGCTAAAAATGCCATTTCCTTTTTTACTTCTTTAATTTCTTGGTTAAAATCAAGGCCCTGTTGGCATAGGTTAAAATACCTTTCCAGTCGCTTTTGCAGTCCCACCATGCGTCTCTTTTTCTTTGCTTTTTTCCTTTCCTATCTCTCTAAAGAAGGTCCTCGTCCTTCCCTTCACCATTTCCCACCACTGTGCTCGTGTGTCAAAGAAGTCCTGTAGCGTCTGCCACTGGCTGAACTGCTCTCTGTACTGACTAACTACTCTATCATCTTCTAAAAGGGAGCAGTTCAATTTCCAGGGCCCTCTTCCCACAGTCACACCTGAAGTTAGTGAAAGGGTGCATGTCAGCATTACGTGGTCTGAGAAGAAAGCAGGGGTTATTCTAGCATCAGTTGGGGGACAGTCCCGGGTAAACAGATAATCAATGCGAGAGGCTCTGGTGCCATCACCACTGGTCCAGGTGAAGCCCTCCTCTCTTGGATGCAGGGTTTTAAAACAGTCAGTCAGTTTAAAATCCCTGCACAGCCCTTGCAATAAAACACTTGACCTGACCACCTTAAAATCCCCTCCTGCCCCTCTCCTGTCTGCTCTACTTAAAACACAGTTAACCCCCCCCCCCCCCCACCACTAGAGGATCCCTCCCTAGCATGTGGGACTGCAGGTCTTCTAAAAGTGTGCACCGGTCATGTTTATCATTAAAACCATACACATTTAACATGTTACAATCCCTCCCCATAAAAGTACAATTGGCTAAAAGAGCACGCCCGCCTACCACCACGTGCTCCCCTTCACCACCACCTGTGGGGTCTTGATTAAAATGGCAACACCGTCGTTCTTGTTAAAATTGGAACCACTCCAAATGGAGGGCCCGTGCTGCCACTTATCCTCCCATTTCCTGTAAGAGGATAAAAAGGGTAGACCACACTCCTGTAGTAAAAACACAGAGTTAAACCTTTCTAAAAAGGATAAAACCGACTGTGCTCTTGTTGCTGTTCTTACACTCCTCACATTTATAGTGGTGATTTTAAAAGCCATAAAGGTGCTCCTTCAGAATCTCCCCCTCTTCTCCAGTACCTTCTGACACCGTCTCCATGGTGCTTTCCGACACCGACCCTATAATATTTGACCCACTTGGGGAGCTTTCGCTGAACATCTCTCCGGAGCCGTCTTTCTCGGCACTTTCTCCTTCAGGGGTCATATTAGTCTGGGGCAGGGGGATTGGGGTGGGGAGGGTTTTGTCCTCTCCTCCCGCTTCTTCCACCACTGCACCTTCCGCGCCCTCCACTACAGCCACCACCACCGGCTCCACAACTGTCTCCTCCACCACCACTACCGGCTCCACTACTGCCTCCTCCTCCACCACCACCTCGGCAACTGCCGTTCCAGCCCTCCGGCGCTCGAAAGCCAGGTCCGCGGCCGTCCACTCCCTCCTTCCAGCCTTGGCCCTGTTGGCCCAGGAGGAGGGGCAGTCGCGGATATGGTGGGACCGCTCGCTACAGAGGTTGCACGACCTTCCGTTTGAGCACTCCTCGTAGCGGTGGCAAACTAACAAACAAATTTAGGTAAGGGGAATTAAGGGGAAAACAAAAAGGAACACCGACCAGCACAACACCTGCCAAACTTGAGGGCCGAGTGAGCTAGCAAGCCTCACCAGCAGACCAGGCCAAGCCAACCAGCTGGCGAGCCTCGCCAGCAGACCAGGCCAAGCTAACCAGCTAGCGAACCTCGCCAGCAGACCAGGCCAAGCCAACCAGCTAGCAAGCCGGCCAGCAAAGGTCCCCCCGGTTGGCAACACAAAACAAGAAACAGAGACAAAAGGCAATTTTAGGGGGTGAACTAACGAGTACAAGGTGGATGGGAACAAGGAAAGTACAGTCAGACAAACACGCAACAATGCGATGCCTGCCACGCCTAAAGGGCCAGGAGGCTAGCGTTCCGACAAGCCAGAAAGCCCCTCCGGCCAGCAGGCAACACAAAACTCAAAACAGTAGGAATAATTGAAGGGGGGGGGAGGGTAGGATACAAAGGGGAGGAGAGGTACAAAACGGGACAAACAAGGGGAAAACTGAACTTTAAATCAAATAAGAAAGAAAAAGGACTATAATCATTTTTTCTTTTCTTTTGGAAAAGTTTTATTGACACAATTCCTTTAAAAAACAGCTCATACATTTTTTACATCATTTACACACATAAAAACGGCAACAAAGCATAAAACACAGCATTTGACAATTACATTTAAATTTGTTAAAGTACATGTTGTTAAAATCAATGAAAACAACCATGAATAAAAGTACTTTCTTTGTAAAAACATCAAATCTGTAAAAGCCATTTAAAATGTGTGCTGATGATCTAACAAAGGTAAAACATTTTTAAGACGTTAGAAACATGTTAAAAAGTCACTTTGTTAAAAGGCTGTCTTCAATCGCTTGTACAGGAGCGGGGTGAGTCCTTATCAAACTCGCCTCATCCTGCTCTCCCGAATAGACCATCGTCCCGTCCTTCGGGGCCCAGAGGAGATCCCTCCCCTAGGCGCATCGCCCTAGGCGCCGCAGCTCTGTCAGGCCGTGGCCGCCGGGACCTAGGGTGTTGTGGGGGACCCTTCGCCTGGGGTCGAGGCCCCCTTCCGTTCGTACCACCCCAGGGCTTCCGTGGCTACCATGGCCACTGCCTGGGGGGTGGTCTCTACGCTTTGTTACGGGAGGACCACAGTGCTTCCTTCAGGCACGTGAGGGTGGGCCATATGCAACCTATACTTAGAATGATTGCCAAGGTAGGGAGAGTTGATAAATGAGACCACCTAAACTATCTAAATGGGAACAACCATCTCAGTAATGGGTGCAATAAATCCAACTACTAACAGATTGTATTAGTTTAGAAAGATGTATGTTATTTATATTTGTGTAGCATAAGATCAATTAATCAATGTATATGCAAAAACACACATATTGAAACAAACTATTTTTTAAAAATCTACCTGCAATAGGGCATGCTGGGAAATATGATAATGAAGAGGTATGAGATTGTGATGGTTGTACATTTATATTTAAAAAATTGGGTACAAACATATACCATTATACTACATTATCCACACCCTTAAAGGTACCAAACAGTATTGTGCAATGATGTCTATAAACCTTTGCTAATGCTATCTATTGGCCAATAAGAGCCTTTGAAGCCACCGGTTGGCCATATAGGCACTCCTCAGAAGAAGCAGTTCTCAATAGGAATGAATGGAATTCTACAGTATTTCAATTAAATGTTTGAAGGACAAAATTACATGTATTTCATTATTTTTGGAAAATAATTGTATATATTTTTAAAGTGTGTTTCTCTAGCTTACAAAATATGTTTTACAATGATGGGGGAGTACCAAGATGGATTTGCGGTGGCTTCAAAGCAGCACCCCCTGTCAGTTTAGTGTATATATTAACCATGTGTACATCGGATGGTACATTATGTGCATTTTCCATTTTGTGTACCCCCAAGAACAATACTGTACCCTTACCATACCTTTTTTCCTAAGAGTGTAGAGATTCCAGTAATGATGCTTGATGTTACTGTATGTAGTTGTTGTGGTCTCACCCCTCCCTCCCTCCTCTCTTCTCTCTGTCAGTCACAGCGCTGCTAAGGAAGCTCAAACAGCAGTCCAGAGAGAGTGTGGAGGACAAGAGGCCAAAGCTACTGAACGCCCTCAAAGAGGTACGGTACATTCTCTCTCTCTCCCACCTTCCTCTAGTTTAATATCCCTGATCCCTCATATCTGAAACCGATATGAAGGCTGATATATTGTGTATTCCCACCTCGTCTCTACCCTCTCCCCTCCCTATCTTACTCCTCTCCCAAAATGAAGCATGATCCAATGCGCTGCGGGGCAGGCTGTGTACTCACTCCACATCTGCCAGCAGAGTCCTCCCAGTCAGAAATGCCACTCTCCGGCACGCACACAGACACATACATGGACTTGGTGGAGCGGAACCATAGCACAGCCCTCGGCATGCAGTAAGCATTCCCCCAGGCCTACGCTCAACGAATATGCAAACAGACAGCAACATGGGCCCCGGGGGTGGAGGGAGGGAGGGTCAACCTGCAGGAGCGGTGACATTCTCACAAACCTCCCTGGATGGCATGACACCGGGGAAGGCAGATGCTTTCCACTCCACACACATACACACGCATGCGCACGAACGCATGTGCGCACACAGTTGATAGTCTGGGCTTTGGGGAGCATTGCAGTGCTGCAGCCGGCATGATGTTATTGAGGGTTCTCTGTGGGCATAAACATCTGGTGCTCTGGGCATAGGCCACAGCCAGGTTAACTTTGACTCCCCGAGGGGAGCGATAAGAGGAAGGAGATGAAAGGGATACAAGATCCGCTTGAGGCCTTGGATCCTGTCGTGTGTTAGACAACGAGAATTCATAACTGTAACTCTTGTGACGAAGCAGGCGTCGATGTCCCCAATAGTTTTTCTCCTGACTCGAGGGGATTATATCTCCTCAGAGATGCGCAATCATTCATATTACGTCACTGGAGGGTTTTTGTTTCCGGTCAGTAGTACCCTGGGATTAGGTGGGCCAGCTGTGTAATTTCAGAGCATTTGAACTACATATTGGATCCTAAACTCATTCAAGAAAATCTATGTTTGATACAGAGATGTTTATGTCCTGTTCCACCCGTTTACTCTCTCTGGTATATTTTGCTAATCATATTGTAATTCTTTCTTTTTTTCAGCTGGGAGACTTTTATCTTGAGCTTCACTGGGACTTTCAAAGTTGGGGTGAGTTTGCTCTGCATCTATACAGGTATACAATGAGTATATGAGCAGGTCAACTCACTACAACGGTTCAGTTTCTTTGCAATTTTCATCTACACAAAGTGCATTTAACCAGATGAAAGTTTACTTAGAAGTACCAGAATGGTTGGTGTTGTGTGTGTGTGAGAGAGAGAGAGAGAGAGAGAGAGAGAGAGAGAGAGAGAGAGAGAGAGAGAGAGAGAGAGAGAGGTGGTAGCATCTCTGAGAGCCCAATTATGTGGGTGTCAGTAAGGGCTCTCTGCCCGGCTGGTTGGGGACAGAGTGATACTGAGAGATTGTTTACAACACTGAGGTAATCCTCTGTAGGGAGTGGCCTCGCCTCCCCACACAGGCAGACCCTCCCCCTGGTGGTGGCTATACATCATTACAACGTCACACCACCAGCATTAATAAGGCCCATGAATGCCTACTTCAATTAAGCTTATCTTTTAGATCCATTGAACTTCTTACCATTTCACTGAATTAATTAGAGAAGAAATGCTGTTACAAATGTCCCACATTTCTTTGGCTAAATGTCTAGTGTACTCCAGAGAGCATGCTAACAGTGTGTCAACATTTCCCAGTAAAGAAAGGGTTGCTGATTGTGTAAGTGTTAGTTTGGTAGTATTTGACAGGGGTTGTAGGGCCCCTGAGTGGCAAGGGCTCAAATCCAAAGATTGTATTGGGACATGCCTTTCTATTAGGACTGTTCGGGAGGGTGAAACGTTACAGAACGTTCACATAGAAATGTATAGTGCAGAGCAGATATAATAGGGAATTGTGCCAGCTCTATTCATTCCATTTCTATCTGCAATGTTCTGAACGTTTCACCTCCCAGAATACAACCCAAGTGTTATGCACTGCACACACATTGAGAGAAGCCAGGGCTCCACCAGCCCTATTCAATATGCTGGGGGTAGAACAGTCTCAAAACAGACACATTGTCCAGTCTGTACTAGTTTTCCTATCAGAGAGGTGCACTGAGTGCACACATGGCATTCACAGGCTCTGTTCCAATATCCACACTAGCATACCGACATATACTGTACATTAGAATTTAGCAATATATTATAGTATGTTAGTGTGGTGATTGGAACATGGATGGTGCCCTCCAAGGGTTTGAATTGGCCTCATACCGTACTTGTAAAAAGAGCATTACATATTCAACTGCAGAACCACATATTCTGTTGCTGGCATGGGCTCTGAAGTGGTTGGTGATTTTCATTCTAAGTGGAGTTTCAATGCCTTGGCCTATCGATTATCCCCATGTCTTTTCCCCCCCATGTTGCAGTGCCTTTGCTCTCCCGAATCCTGCCCTCTGACGTGTGTAAGATCTACAAACAGGGCATCAACATCAGGTATGTCAAGTAATCCTTTTTAATAATCCCTTGTTTTCCATGAAGTTGTAACAAGCGATAATTAGCGCGAAGCCGGTAAGGTGAGATCATTGTAAGAAATAAGCATGTCAGCGAGATAACCACACACGTAAGTATCAACACCGTATCACTGATGGACCCCTTGGCTATGCCTTGGACAGATCATTCAGTCTGGACTTCTCTCAGCTGTTACAGCCTATGTACAGCTTGCACACACACACACACACACACACACACACACACACACACACACACACACACACACACACACACACACACACACACACACACACACACACACACACACACACACACACACACACACACACACACACACACACACACACACACACACACAGTACACAATGTTGCTTGTTCTCCTCAGCTGAGTTGATACACTGATCATCACCAATCTTTAGTCCTGGTTGTGTGCCAGTCTGTTTCTGCCCCAGCCATCTGGTTCTGAGTCTTGGCAGAGCAGAGATGCAGTCTTATTGGATGGGAAAAGTGTCAGGTACTGATCCTTGCCCTATTGACATGCCAACAACATTTACTAGACAGGCGCCTTTACGGAGTGATATCCACAGCCTTCCGTATTATACTGAAAAGGACAATGTGATATGGTAAAAACCCACGATAATAAAAGTCAATATGCCTCGACAAAGCCCTTTTTTGAAGCACTTTCAGGCTTTTAGGGCCCTTTTTCAGTTGATTAGAAAACCCTGGCTTTGAACACTACACCCTCTCCCAGCTTATGGGAAGCTGTAGTGCCAGCCCCAGCACGGCGGCTAACGACAAGCTTGGTTAACTAGAGTGTGAAATCCGTTCTCGCACTGCTGTGACTGAGTAACACGGCATCTGTTTGCAGATCTAGTACCTCTGCGTCCCTCTCCAAATAATTACACGTAGATAGAGAGAATCAGCACGTATGTTTGCCTTAAATTTACCCCCCTACCGGCTCCATTATAATTGAACCAGCGCCGAGTAGTCCCATCCAGTAACAAAACAAGATTCACCGTTTGAATACACAGTGTGGTTAGAATTGCTTGTCTGAGTGCTAGAGGCATCACTACAGACCCGGGTTCGATCACAGGCTGTATCACAACCGGCCCTGATCGGGGGTCACATAGGGCGGCGCACAATTGGCCGAGCGTTGTCCGGGTTAGGGGAGGGTTTGGCAGGAAAGGGCTTCACTTGGCTTATCGCGCTATAGCGACTCCTTGTGGCGGGCCGGGTACCTGCAGGCTGACCCTGGTCGTCAGTTGAACGTTGTTTCTGCCGACACATTGGTGTGGCTGGCTTCTGGGTTAAGCGGGCGGGTGTTAAGAAGTGTGGTTTGGCGGGTCATGTTTTGGAGGACGCATGACTCGACTTTCACCTCCCGAGTCCGTTGGGGAGTTGCAGTGATGAGGCAAGAGGGTCAAATACAAACAGAAAAAAAACAAGAACGAAAAACAATTTGCTTGTCTGGCTTTGATGTGCTAGCAGCCTGGTTAATGTATGTTGATCTACTGAGTTTCAGTGTTCAGTGAGAAGCGAGGTTTAGGCTGTTTTGTTCTTCAAAGGGCCTGTATTTTACCCCACTCAGCAATGACACACACACACACACAGACAAATGAAAGAGTTTTAAAGTGTTGCTAGGTTACCTGCCTCACAAATTGCCCCCCTCCTCCCCACCCCCTCTACCATTCTCTGAATCTATCCAACACTGGAGATTCAGGGCAAATCATTCTCAGGCACATCAAACTGTGTGTGTGTGTGTGGTGGTGAGAAAGTGGTGAAGGGAGGGCGTAGGTTGTCATTTATTTACCAGGGTTGAAAGCTGTCTAATAGACTTTCATAATGTCTATTTGATATTCCTGAGGTGGGGAAAGAAACCGACCTAGGCATAACTTAATTTTACATTCCAATGGTTGAAATTCTCAGCTCTGTCATACCTCTCACTCTCCACTTTGTGTCTATGTGCAGCCCATAAAGTAGTTCCGTTATATTCTTTGTTGTCACACCCCATTCCTCCACGACTCCAATGAACTAGCTTTTGTCGGAAAACATAGAAATGGGTTGTCGCCCACGGCAACTATTAACACAAAAGCTGTCTCCGAGCTTTTAGAGACCAAGTTTGAGGTCTTTAGTTTTATTGAAACAAGCTTTACCTTTACGCTGTATGTTGCTTGGTAACAAGAACGTGTACTTATACTCCGTGTGTGTGTGTGTGTGTGTCCCTCACTGTGTCTCTCTCTTTCTCCATTTCTCCTTGCTTCTTTCAGTCTTCTTTTGGTTTTTGATGGGTGTGGAGGGGTTATGTAGATGTGATGAAGCAATTAGTGTAGAAATTAACCAGAGGCAATATGTGCTGTTTTAATGTGCTGTTGCTGATGCTATTGACATTATGTTGGCCCATGAAGTGGTTTGAATTTAAATTCTATCCCTCCTTCCCTTTCTTTCTGATTGGTCATAGACTGGACACCACCCTAATAGACTTCACAGATATGAAGTGCCAGCGTGGTGACCTTAGTTTCATCTTTAATGGCGACGCCATCCCCTCTGAGTCCTTTGCGGTGCTGGACAATGAACAGAAGGTGTACCAGCGGATACACCACGAGGTGAGACACATGCACACACAAACACACTTGCGCATACACCCACGCTCGCAGATGCACAAATACGTGCGCGCGCGCACGCAAACATACCGTTGTGCATTTCTGCTTGCAGAAGTCGAGCTAGTGACGCTCGATGTCTCCTATTTTGCCTTTCAAAATGATCCCCGGTGTCTGTGAAGAGTGTGTGTGTGCCAGAGGGCTGTGTTCCCTGTGTTGCAGGAGTCAGAGATGGAGACTGAGGAAGAGGTGGACATCCTAATGAGCAGCGATGTTTACTCTGCCACTCTCTCCACCAAGTCCATCACCTTCTCCAGAGCCCAGACCGGCTGGCTGTTCCGAGAGGACAAAACGGTTGGATTTTATACGTCTCTTTTGTCGAATACTACCTCTACGTCTCTAAATGTGACCTTTGCTGATCTACAGTACGGCCTTGTTATTCCATGCAGTACAGGACGCCCATGTCCTTCTCACATTGACCGCGTCGTATCTCTCCACCACAAAGTTCAGGGGCAACAGAGTAACCAAAACATAGTGGTTGTGTTTGATAAGCCTCCTGGGAGAGCCACAGGTGTTCACCCGAGGGGAGAGTTCATGTGTGTGTGGGGGGGGTATTGCTGTCTGTCTCGGTCCTTTGAGGTGTATTGAAGGGAAATTGGTGACTCAGAAGTTTTATTTTCTTGTCCTTTGTGGCTCCAGGAGCGCGTGGGAAATTTCCTGGCGGATTTCTACTCGGTGAACGGGCTGGTGCTGGAGTCACGGAAGCGTCGGGAGCACCTGAGCGAGGAGGACATCCTAAGAAACAAGGCCATCATGGAGAGCCTGAGCAAAGGAGGGAACCTCATTGAGCAGAACTATGAGGTGAGCTCTGCTGTTGAGGTCCTCTGGCTGCAGAGGACGGGAATATGGCCACAATGTAAACATGCACCCAACTCTTAACCATATTTTCATATCCAGAACGTTCTGCTGGGGCCTACTGGTATGATGTCACCTGTTGCGGTTGTGAGCTGGCTGCTATGTGTTAAGTGAAGATACTGTTTGCTTGTACCTGCAGCCTAAGTGCGAGTCCAGTCCGGAAACTCTCCTCTCCTGCTAGACCCTCGGGGTACGCCCTCTGACCTCAATGCTTGCCACTCTCCTATCACCATCCTATGGGATCTCCTCTCACCTCCAGTCACTCCTACCAAAACATGTCAATGCTACATGGACCACGAGAGCGCCATATTTGTCCCCTTAGCATCGGGCTCTTTTGATGTGAAACACGTCTGCATGGTTTATTTGGAAACACTTCAATTGGACTCCACACCCTTCTTGGGTTTCTTTGTAGTTTTATATGGACATACCGTCTGTCGGAATGAAAACCGCCCTACTGATCCTCGTCTGTGGCATTCCTACCCCTTTCCTCCACCTTTGCGCATATATACCAGGCACAACACCCCCCTCTAGTGATGGAAGCTCACAGCTGAACTTTACACACAGTATACTGTGCTTTCCCTCTCTTTCGGCCTCGAGCTCGTTCGAGAGTTTGCTTTGGGAGCCCCTGTCTATGCACTGTGCATAAAGCTGCCACACAGGGAAGTCACTGCCTCACAATGCTCTTTAACGGCTCTGTTGTTTTCGTTAGTCCTGTCCTGTCAGGAACTGGGTTTTGTGTTGTCGATGTGTCCTATGGTATTTACTTCTTGTGGTATTGTTGTCCTTGTACTGTGACGGTAAATGCTTTTAAGCATTTTTCATCTGTTGCCCAAAGTAGATTTTTTACTGTGCATTTAACCGGTATTAAAACCTGTGAGCATATAGGTCAAGGTCAGGTCAGCACAGTATTGAACGGGACAAACTGCTTACACCGTCCGCTGTGCATCCCATCCATCCATGTTTGTACAAGTGCTTCCCTGCTCGGTGTAAACTGTTTCGCAGAAGTAGGTTGAGGGGAAAAATAACATTCCAAGTTCGTCCCAGCACTGACGTCCCCCTCTGTTTACTCCCGGCGGCGGTGGCATAGCAGAGCGGGCCAGCGCGGCGCCTGGGGACACAGATAGCAGGGGGTTTAAAGCAGGGCTCTGTACTATTGATTGGGTGGATGAAGGCTAAAACCCCTGGTGCCACGGAGCGACGGGTGGCACTGGCCGACAGACGGACTGGCATACCAGGAGATCACTGGCTGGAGGCTGTGTGTACTCTGCCCCCCCCCCCCCCCCCCCGTCACAACAACAGAGGCGGCGGCAAATGCATCAAAACACTGTGATCCACCACCGCTCAGGGTCACATAGGGATAATAACATTGTCCAGTTTGATGTAAAGGGAACGTTTGAATGATGAGGCACTGACGGTATCATCGGTGCCAGTTCCGTCCTTCTTCTCTTGAAGTAGGCCGTAGGTACTGTTAGAGTTTGAGTAAATTCGAATCTGGTATCAGGATAAATATAACAATGAGTCACCGATTTTATACTATGTATTTTTTTATTAGATCAGTAATAAATGGCAAATGCAACTTTCGTATATACGGGCTCACTGTAATGCCACGCAGGGCAGAACAGAGAACTGACGAGATGTATGTAAACAGTGTTCTTTATACTGTGATAGACAGTTCCAACCCGTCTGTTGGCCTATCACAGTAGAGGCTGGACGTGGTTTAAACTTGCTCAGCCTATTGCAGGCGCTCAGGCGGGTCCCCGCCTCTTGGCGCTTCTTGGAGTTTTCCCTCCGTCGATGTATAGATTCTTACTGTTCTGGTATCGCAGCCTAGTTAGAACAGTTGCTCAGTTCCTGCTATTGTGTTGTTCAGTATTTTTCCATCTCAGTTCAACTTCGTGATGACCACCCCTCCCTATGCCTGCTTAACCACAACTTTGTAAGATACAGCAAGTCACACCATGTGCTCAATATTATTACATACAAACACAAGGACAAAGCATCTGCTGGGTTGTTATCTACAGTTTTGTAACATGCAGGTCACACCATGTTACTCAGTTCTTGTCACACACAAACAGGCAAGTAGCAAGCAGTTGTTTACTCTCATGAGTATGCTCAAGTGCACAAATGCAGATACTTCACACAGCCAACATTAGATAATATTTAATCATATATATATGGTACTGGCTGTAATGTAAAACACAGGATCCCACAGTACATTATAGTGGATGCTTCTTAATCCACATTTCAGAAAACACAGCCATTCATAGTGACGGGTCAGTTAGAGAGAGTTCAGTATTGGTGTGGGTGTGCTTGTGTTTTTGTGCATACGTGCGTATTTGTGAACGTGCGTCGGTTGGTATTCTCAATTTTGCCAAGTCTTCAGTATTGGCAGTAGCCTACTGTTGAGTAGCCAGTTGTCCTGGCCAATGTGAGGGAGTAAGCCTGTGTGGTGGGTCAGTCGCTAGCAACGCGTAAAATCCACTTGTCACTTAATAAATCTGGCTGGATTGATTGCTTTCATTTGACTCCTGTGACTCGTTCATACTCTTGCTTGAAGCAATGAGTGACGTTTTTTAAGGGCAGTGGCCATGCTGACAGCGTTTTCCAACCCACCGTTCAATTCAACGTTACAGAACGTAAAAACTTACAGAATGCAGCCCTGGTGAGTGCAGGTAGGGTAGACAGAACAGGTGAGTACAGGTAGGGTAGACAGAACAGGTGAGTGCAGGTAGGGTAGACAGAACAGGTGAGTACAGGTAGGGTAGACAGAACAGGTGAGTGCAGGTAGGGTAGACAGCCCTGGTGAGTACAGGTAGGGTAGACAGAGCAGGTATGTGCAGGTAGGGTAGACAGAGCAGGGGAGTGCAGGTAGGGTAGACAGAACAGGTGAGTGCAGGTAGGGTAGACAGAGCAGGGGAGTGCAGGTAGGGTAGACAGAACAGGTGAGTGCAGGTAGGGTAGCCAGAGCTGGTGAGTGCAGGTAGGGTAGACAGAACAGGTGAGTGCAGTCAGGTTAGACAGAACAGGTGAGTGCAGGCAGGGTAGACAGCCCTGGTGAGTACAGGTAGGGTAGACAGAGCAGGTGAGTGCAGGTAGGGTAGACAGAACAGGTGAGTGCAGGTAGGGTAGACAGCTGGTGAGTACAGGTAGGGTAGACAGAGCAGGTGAGTGCAGGTAGGGTAGACCAAACAGGTGAGTGCAGGTAGGGTAGACAGCTGGTGAGTACAGGTAGGGTAGACAGAGCAGGTGAGTGCAGGTAGGGTAGACAGAACAGGTGAGTGCAGGTAGAGTAGACAGCTGGTGAGTACAGGTAGGGTAGACAGAGCAGGTGAGTACAGGTAGGGTAGACAGCCCTGGTGAGTACAGGTAGGGTATACAACCCTGGTGAGTGCAGGTAGGGTATACAGCCCTGGTGAGTGCAGGTAGGGTAGACAGCCCTGGTGAGTACAGGTAGGGTATACAACCCTGGTGAGTGCAGGTAGGGTAGACAGCCCTGGTGAGTGCAGGTAGGGTAGACTACCCTGGTGAGTGCATGTAGGGTCGACAGAGCAGGTTAGTGCAGGTAAGGTAGACAGCCCTGGTGAGTGCAGGTAGGGTCGACAGAGCAGGTTAGTGCAGGTAGGGTAGACAGAGAAAGTATTTGGTGGTTGCAGCTCTGTTCCTCCCCTTTATGTTAATGTATGCATATATACAAACACACCTGGTATGATTATGCAAATGAGGGACATGTCATTTTCTTTCTTTTAACAGAGAATAAAAATGATTTGCTGATACAGTAAGAAAATGTATATATGAGTGTATTCTAAGAGAAAAAAATATGAATGTTTCAATAGATCCCACCAAAGTCCCTGAATTCCATTTGTTATTTGTCCGTGCCAGTAAAATGTTTTATGTGCTATAACTCAGTCAATATCTGATGGATTATACAAATTCAAAACGTTTGGAGGATCTTTGTCCATTGTCTGACTGTTGCGTTTATTAAAACCTTTTAACAATTTCGGTGGCCGTTGCTACTTTGATGTCCAGAGAGATGATAACCTAAGGTCAAGGTGTTGGTAACGAGGTGTCGTGAATTAACGACTGAGTCTGTGCTATATTGAAATGACCCCTTTTCATTCATGCAGTTTGTGTGCAGCTGTAAAATCATCAAGTTGGTTTTAACACGGGCACTGTGTTGTTTATGGTGTCAATCGCGCTCTCAGCATTACTGATGTATTTGGGCCCTCTTGTGACCCAAACGCGGTTGTGCATCCTACATTTCATTCACCTCAGGTGGATATACAGTCGTCGTGGCCAAAAGTTTTGAGAATTACACAAATATAAATTTTCACAAAGTCTGCTGCCTAAGTTTGTATGATGGCAATTTGCCAGAATGTTATGAAGCATGATCAGATTAATTGCAAAGTCCCTCTTTGCCACAAAAGGACCAGCTGACATCATGTCAGTGATTCTCTCGTTAACACAGGTGTGAGTGTTGACAAGGACAAGGCTGGAGATCACTCTGTCATGCTGATTGAGTTTGAATAACAGACTGGAAGCTTCAAAAGGAGGGTGGTGCTTGGAATCATTGTTCTTCCTCTGTCAACCATGGTTACCTGCAAGGAAACACTGGCCGTCATCATTGCTTTGCAAAAAAAGGGCTTCACAGGCAACTTCTCCCAACCATCCAGGAACAGTTTGGGGACAAACAATGTCTTTTCCAGCATGATGGAGAACCTTTCCATAAGGCAAAAGTGATAACTAAGTGGCTTGGGGAACAAAACATCAATATTTTGGGTCTATGGCCAGGAAACTCCCCAGGCCTTAATCCCATTGAGAACTTGTGGTCAATCCTCAAGAGGCGGGTGGACAAACAAAACCCCACAAATTCTGGCAAACTCCAAGCATTGATTATGCAAGAATGGGCTGCCATCAGTCAGGATTTGGCCCAGAAGTAAATTGACAGCAGTCCAGGGCGGATTGCAGAGGTCTTGAAAAAGAAGGGTCAACACTGCAAATATTGACTCTTTGCATCAACTTCATGTAATTGTCAATAAAAGCCTTTGACACTTATGAAATGCTTGTAATTATACTTCAGTATTCCATAGTAACATCTGACAAAAATATCTAAAGACACTGAAGCAGAAAACTTTGTGGAAATTAATATTTGTGTCATTCTCAAAACTTTTGGCCACAACTGTAGGCAAAATCTTACAAACAACTCAGCAAAAAAATAAAGCCACTTTGAGAAGCTCATTAAAAATAATCTATATTGAAGTGATTAGCTTGGGATTTTTATGCTTTTAGTGTGCTGTTTGTTATATCTGAATGTGTTTTTGTTTTTCTTGTGACTTTGTTTATGAGATTTGTGTACTCTGTGCTCAGTTCGATGTCGGACTTTGCTCGGTGTAGAACTCTATTGCCAGGTGTCTGTTCTTGCCACTCATATGTATGTCCACTCTCTTTTTAGCCTGTGAGGCGACAGTCATTAACTGCCCCTTCACCCAACAATATCTCCTGGGAGGAATACATTAACGCAGAAAACGGAAAGTAAGTGTGACCCATCACCTTCTCACAAGTACACTTCTTACACGCTTCCTTTCACGAGTGCCCTCTTCCTCATTGTTAGTCTCAAATGTCTACATACGGGGTTAAATCGAATCAAATCCAATGTTATTTGCCACACGCTTCGTAAACAACAGGTGTAGACAAACAGTGAAATGCACACGTTAAGGTCCAACAGTGCAGAGTTACAAATGTGATATAGTGACACAGGGAATAAATACACAGTGAATAACAATAAAGAGTCAAAACAACATGGGTATAGACAGGGGGGGGGGGGGAAGCCAGTATGAGGGTTAGCGCTCAGGCTAGAATGAACCGCGGCTGGTGTGTGGGAGAGAAAATATATGTAGTGTTCGGAAAAAGTACTCAACGCACTCAAAACCACGAAGAGGAAAACCCCAAGGGGGCCCGAGATGCAGAAATAATATCATTAATTGAATCCACGCTCGAAAGAAGTGCAAGGTGCTATATAAAAACAAGGAACTTATGCCTTCATCTGTGCCGTACAAACAAATGAAGAAGACACCTACTTAAGAAGCGGACATAGTTAATTAGAGACTGGCGAATCGGGAGTCAATGCATGTGAACAAGGAAGATATATTATGAGGTAATTGAGGTACCTATGTACATATAGGTAGGGGTGACTAGTGACTAGGTAACAGAATAGATAAGACAGTAGCAGCAGCAGCGTATGTGGTGACTGTGAAAGAGTGTGTGTGTGTGTGTGGCGTCAGTATGCATGTGTGCTCGTGTTATGTGTGTGTGGGCGTATACAGTGTGTGTGTGTGTATGTGTGAGTTGGGTTGTCAGTGTAAGTAGCACTGCTTGCCGTGCGGTAGCAGGAAGAACAGTCTATGGCTTGGGTGGCTGGAGTCTGTGAAAATGTTTTGGGCCTTCCTCTGACACAGCCTGGTATAGAGGTCCTGGATGGCAGGGAGCTCGGCCCCAGTGATGTATTGGGTCGTACTCACCACCCTCTGTGGCGCCTTGCGATCAGGTGCCTTGTAGTTGCCGTACCAAGCTGTGAAAAGTTTTGAGAATCTGAGGCCTATGCCAAATCTTTTCAGCCTCCTGAGGGGGAAGTGGCACTGTCATCCCCTCTTCACAACTGTGTGGGTGTGCGTAGATCATGTTAATTCCTTAGTGATGTGGACACCGAGGAACTTGAAGCTCTCAACCCACTCCACTACAGCCAGCCCTATCGATGTAGATGGGGGCGTGCTCACCCCTCCGTTTCCTGTAGTCCACGAACAGCTCCTTTATCTGGCTGACGTTCAGGGAAGGTTGTTGTCCTGGCACCACACTGCCAGGTCTCTGACCTCTTCCCTATAGACTACTTCATCGTAGTCGGTGATCAGTCCTACCACCGTCGTGTTGTCAGCAAACTTTTTTACATTTACATTTAAGTCATTTAGCAGACGCTCTTATCCAGAGCGACTTACAAATTGGTGCATTCACCTTATGACATCCAGTGGAACAGCCACTTTACAATAGTGCATCTAAATATTTTAAGGGGGGTGAGAAGGATTACTTTATCCTATCCTAGGTATTCCTTAAAGAGGTGGGGTTTCAGGTGTCTCCGGAAGGTGGTGATTGACTCCGCTGTCCTGGCGTCGTGAGGGAGTTTGTTCCACCATTGGGGAGCCAGAGCAGCGAACAGTTTTGACTGGGCTGAGCGGGAACTGTACTTCCTCAGTGGTAGGGAGGCGAGCAGGCCAGAGGTGGATGAACGCAGTGCCCTTGTTTGGGTGTAGGGCCTGATCAGAGCCTGGAGGTACTGAGGTGCCGTTCCCCTCACAGCTCCGTAGGCAAGCACCATGGTCTTGTAGCAGATGCGAGCTTCAACTGGAAGCCAGTGGAGAGAGCGGAGGAGCGGGGTGACGTGAGAGAACTTGGGAAGGTTGAACACTAACTTGATGATGGTGTTGGAGTCGTGTGTGGCCATGCAGTCATGGGTGAACAGGGAATACAGTAAGGGATTAAGCACACAATGCTGATGGTCAGCATTGCAGATGTTTTGTTGCTAAAGTCACCGCCTAGGGCCAGCCCGTCAGGAAGTCCAGGATCCAGTTGCAGAGGTGTTCAGTCCTAGGGTCCTGAGCTTGGTGATGAGCTTGGAGGGGAATATGGTGTTGAATAATGAGCTGTCGTCAATTAACAGCATTCATACAATACGTCATATGTGGTTCTTTTGGAGTGGTATGCGAACTGGAGTAGGTCTGGGATGATGGTGTTGATGTGAGCCACGATCAGACTTTCAAAGCATTTCATGGCTATACTGTAGATGTGAGTGCTACTGCCGTTCTTGGGCACGGTGACTATGGTGGTTGAAGCAAGTTGGTATTACAGACCGGTTCAGGGATAGGTTGAAAATGTCGGTGAAGAAACTTGCAAGCTGTCAGGGCATGCTGTGAGTATGCATCCTGGTATTCCGTCTGGCCCTGTGGCCTTGCAAATGTTAATAACCTGTTTAAAGGTCTTACATCGGCTACGGAGAGTGAGATCACATAGTTGTCTGGTTGCTCTCATGCATGGTTCAGTGTTGCTTGCCATGAAGCGAGCATAGAGGTCATTTAGCTCGTCTGGTAGGCTTGCATTTCTGGGAAGCTCGCGGCTGCGTTTCCCTATGTAATCTGTGATAGTTTGCAAGCCTTGATACATCTGTCAAGCGTCAGCATAGTAAAATTTGATCTTAGTCCTCTATTGATGCTTTGGCTGTTTGATGGCTCGTCAGAGGTCGTGGCGGGTTTTTTATAAGCATCCCTTAAATTAGTATCCTGCTACTTGAAAGTGGCAGCTATAGCCTTTAGTTCATTGGGTTGTTGCCTGTAATCCATGGATTCTGGTTGGGGTATGTACGTACGGCCACTGTGGGGAGGACATCGTCAATATACTTAACAATGAAGACGGTGGTAAACTCCTCCATAATATCCTATGAATCCCAGAACATATTCCAGTCTGTGCTGGAACGAAACTGTCCTGTATCTTAGCATCCGCTTCATCTGACAACTATTAAGCATGTCACAGTCCACATGAAAAAAGACTATGGTTTACTGTAGAATACTACAGTACTTACTATAGAATTATGTAGTAAACTGTATCGTACTGTAGATTACTATAGTAAATACTATAGTATTATCCACAAAATAACTGTAGTAAATGCTACAATAATGTCCGTAAAAACTCTACAGTCCACAAAAAAATACATTTACAAAAAACTGTCGTAAATACTACAGTATTTAATTTGCATATACCTTGCCCATTCCCCTCCTCCGTATAGTGACAAACCTACATGCCAGGTATAGATCATATATTGTATTCCCTACAGGTTATGTTCAGACCCCAGACCTCACTTCCTTCCTGCCTTCTTACCTACCTACCTACCTACCGGTTATGGAAAATATGCTCTTTTACACTGAACTAAAATATAAACACAACATGCAACAGTTTGAAAAGAAAATCTGTCAATTTAAATAAATGCATTGTGCCCTAATCTATGTGTTTCACATGACTGGGAATACAGATATGCATCTGTTGGTCACAGATAAACTCAGCAAAAAAAGAAACATCCTCTCACTGCCCCCCCCCCCCCCAGAAATGTCCGGGAACTTGCAGGTGCCCTGGTGGAAGAGTGGGGTAACATCTCACAGCAAGAACTGGCAAATGGTGCAGTCCATGAGGAAGAGATGCACTGCAATACTTAATGCAGCTGGTGGCCACACCAGATACTGACTGTTCCTTTTGATTTTGACCCCCCCCCCCTTTGTTCAGGGACACATTATTCCATTTCTGTTAGTCTCATGTCTGTGGAACTTGTTCAGTTTATGTCTCAGTTGTTGAATCTTGTTATGTTCATACAAATATTTGTTCATGCAAACACATGTTAAGTTTGCTGAAAAGAATCGCAGTTGACAGAGAGAGGACATTTCTTTTTTTGCTGAGTTTAGTCAAAGTCTGATTTTCCAAAGGCAGGGCGGTCTTAGTGCCAGCATTGGTTTGTGGTGGTAACTAGACAGCTACGAAAAATTTAGATAAATTAGTATGGTCTTCAGCTTATCATGAGGTATTCTAACTTGAGACTTCCTTAACATTGGAGATTGCGCACCGACTGTTGTTCACAAAGAGACACACCTCTCCTCCCCCTGTTCAGCTAAGACTCTGAGAAACATAGGATATTACAGTTTTTCAGGTACCGTTGAGAGGATACGGAGCTCTTCCAGTTTGTTCTCGAGTGACTGCATGTTCGTCAATACAACGGAGGGCAATGGTGGTCTATTTGCTCGCCAATGTACTCTCGTCAGGTTGCCGCCTCGCCTGTCTCTCTTTCGCTGCCGCTTCTGCTTTCGAGTCCCGGGGATTAGTTCCTGGTCCGGAGGAAGCAGAATGTCCAGAGGTGCCATCTCGTTTAAGTTGGAATGTTCATCCATTCTGATGCCCTGAAGCTGTTTTCGGTCATAGGAAATGATGCTGGAAACATGTACAAAAAAGTTATGATCAGCGTAAAAAAAACACACAAAATAGGTCAGGAGCCCGTAAGACAGCTGCTATCCACTGCAGTGCCATCTTGCCAGGGGGATTGATGGACAGACTAATAGATCACTTATGTACAGTTGTGACAGGGTGGATAGTGCCATTTAAGGCTATTCCCTCTTACCTCATCAATTAAAGCTGTGGAGAGCTGTTCTACTTCCTGTTTTTTTATTTTCAAAATTGTGTGATCTGCCATATTCTCCCTATCATCCACTATCTATTCACTCTCTCCCATCAGTTATTTACTTTCAGGATCACAGTTAGTCAGACCTTGCTCTACCTTGCTCTACCTTGCTCTACTTTGCTCTACCTTGCTCTACCTTGCTCTATCTTGCTCTACCTTGCTCTACCTTGCTCTACTTTGCTCTACCTTGCTCTACTTTGCTCTACCCTGCTCTACTTTGCTCTACCTTGCTCTACCTTGCTCTACTTTGCTCTACCTTGCTCTACTTTGCTCTACCTTGCTCTACTTTGCTCTACCTTGCTCTACTTTGCTCTACCTTGCTCTACCTTGCTCTACTTTGCTCTACCTTGCTCTACTTTGCTCTACCTTGCTCTACCTTGCTCTACTTTGCTCTACCTTGCTCTACCTTGCTCTACTTTGCTCTACCTTGCTCTACTTTGCTCTACCTTGCTCTACCTTGCTCTACCGTGCTCTACCTTGCTCTACTTTGCTCTACCTTGCTCTACTTTGCTCTACCTTGCTCTACCTTGCTCTACTTTGCTCTACCTTGCTCTACTTTGCTCTACTTTGCTCTACCTTGCTCTACTTTGCTCTACCTTGCTTTATCTTGCTCTACTTTGCTCTACCTTGCTCTACCTTGCTCTACTTTGCTCTACATTGCTCTACTTTGCTCTACCTTGCTCTACCTTGCTCTACTTTGCTCTACCTTGCTCTACCTTGCTCTACTTTGCTCTACCTTGCTCTACTTTGCTCTACCTTGCTCTACTTTGCTCTACCTTGCTCTACTTTGCTCTACCTTGCTTTATCTTGCTCTACTTTGCTCTACCTTGCTCTACCTTGCTCTACTTTGCTCTACATTGCTCTACTTTGCTCTACCTTGCTCTACCTTGCTCTACCTTGCTCTACTTTGCTCTACCTTGCTCTACTTTGCTCTACCTTGCTCTACCTTGCTCTACTTTGCTCTACCTTGCTCTCCTCCCCAGGGGGGATTCTTTCTTTCCTTTCTTTTCTGTCAAAAAAGTAATTTCACCTCATTTTGTGACTGGGCATTCTCCCTCTTCCCCTCCTTCAGAGCGCCTCATCTAGGAAGAGACCTGGTATGCAAAGAGAGCAAGAAGAACTTCAAAGCGACCGTAGCCATGAGTCAAGACTTCCCTCTGAGCATTGAATCGTAAGCATCCTCTTCTATTACGCCCAGATGAACATGGAAGTCTAGACTGACACAAGTAGTTGCCAGGCGGGATACATTTTAATAATGTATTTTCTTTCTTCTTCATAATGTATTGAAATCTGAGATGACGTTTGTGTGAATGAATGGGCTTAAGAGCACGTTGCATTTATTTATTTGCACCAAAGAAAACACACGATAGACAACAATACAGATCAAAAAAACAAATTAATACTAAAAGAAAACGGTGTGCGGTGTGGTTGGAAGCCCAAGGGCTGACATGAAAACCACACCACAACGGAAACAATATACAAGACATAAGTACAGAAATAAAAAAGGTTTGTTAAAACAAACAACACCTGCTAATTATAAATGTATCAATGAATTGATCAGTAATCACACCAACAACAAAAATGTTAACCCTCACTTTTGTGGTGTGCAGAGGCCTCATTTTCTCGCGATTATCCCCATCGCTAATTGAATGTGCTAGTGACTGTAACCTGCTGTACTCTCTGGCATGAAGTGATGCATCCAATCCATTCTTCATTGAGTAAGAACGAAAGACTGTTCTTTTTTGTTGTTTATTTTCAGGTTATTAAACGTCCTGGAGGTGATAGCACCCTTCAAGCACTTTAATAAACTCAGAGAGTTTGTTCAAATGAAACTCCCTCCTGGTTTCCCTGTCAAACTGGGTAAGTACTATGTATAGTATACTGCTTAGTGGGAAACATATTCTAAAATATAAGAGATCCAGTTGGACGCCTGCAGACTGGCTGACCAGCTATATTCCCTGATGTTATAACACGTTTACATTTGTCGTCTCTCCACAAAGATATCCCCGTCTTTCCAACCATTACGGCCACGGTGACATTTCAAGAGTTGCGCTACGACGAGTTTGAGGAGTCCATCTTCACCCTCCCCAATGAGTACAACGAGGACCCCAGCCGCTTCCCTGACCTTTAACCCCATTGGCTGGACACCAGAAAGGGGTCACCTATGAAAGGGCATTGATGTTTCATCAAGTTGTCATAGGAGAAGAAGACAAGAAAAGGAAATTGTATGTGTAATGTTTTAAATGGACGTGAAAAGATGTAGCTACTATCCAGCGTTTTGTTTGGAGTAGCTGCACTGAACGTTGGGCACTGGTTAGATGCACTACAGCCAGTCAGTACTGGGCTGACTTGGCCTTGGCAGCAGAGCGGAGGACCTACTGCGCCAGTCGATTACTCAACTCTGTGGTACTCCACCTGAAAGCAATGATAGACATGCTAAGAAATTTAATTGTACCCGAGCGAAGTTGTCTTACCCTATTTGACTGGCAGCAAAGTGTGGCATTATAAGTATTACATATAAGAATTGTTTTCATATTCTACCATTTAAAAAAAAAACTATGTAACAAACTGTACAATTCAGTTAATGGAAATGAACCAGGAGTGAAAGTTGTCTGTAGATGATTAGGTACGATTTAAGTACAACGTAAAGGGCTCGATTACGTTCCAAGTCACGGAGGTTCAGCGCCACTGCGCGATAGAAGTGTAAAGTTAACGTGCCCGCGTTAACAGAGACTGTGTTCACGGTAAACACTGCATATGTCGGCTCAATCGAAAAAATGACCTTTACATTTCAATCACGCTATAGAGTTCAACTTCAGCGGTATGGATTGAATCGAGCCCTAAATGCAATTTTTAAAGCTAGCAAAAACCAGGCCTTTTCCTTTGCGCAAGGTGCTTTTATGTTTGTTTTATTTTGTGTGTTTTTTTTCTCACTTTCTTTGTGTTAATATGGGTGTAGATGTCTTCTATGACAAGAAGGTTTTCTGAAGTTTGATGCCAAGCCTAATTGATGTGAGTTCACCCAAAGAGGTAATTGGTTTGTATCGTGGTGGCAATGGATATTTTTGTACATATAATATTGTGCTGGTAAAAGTCTCCAATTCTCCTTTGTTTTTTGTCTTCATTGTCACACTTATGTCAACTCTTTGTTGGCTTCTCCCCTGCATGTATGAGCCAAGTGTACAAAGCACTGTGGGGTCTTACATCCTTGGGTTTTACAAGGACTGGGTTATTCAGCAGAGTTTCCATCTTCAGAAGAACAGTTTCAGTTGAGTCCTGATTGCTTCTGAACATTGCAAAATGTTGCCCCCGTTTATACCTGGTTCCAACATCCATCCTTGTCCTGATTTTGTTCACATTCTGATAGCGCCCACATTTTCAGACAGTGTAAACGATTAAAAGACTCAATGTAATCAGATCTTTCTGACCACCTCCGGAGGTAGTATATCTTACAAGTGTAGATAGTTCTGGACAGTGAAACCATTTAAATCATTATCCCTTCTAAAATCACTGACAGGTGGCACTATTGAATTATGGCATCAATATGTGTCTTAAAACAAATCAATATTATTTTGAAAAAATAGCTGTCAAATAATTTGCATATAGGGAGGGACCTGGAACTCTGGTCACAATGCAGACACAAAGGATGGATATTAAACACATTTTAATGACGTGTAGACATATTTCTGAAAATGTGGGCAATCAATGTGGACAAGATCAGGACAAATGACACGTTAGCACCAGGTATAAACAAAGCTTTACGTTCAAGGAAAAGGTCAAATCCAATAAGCTTAGCTATGCCTTGCTTCAGGAATGAAATAGGACTTCTCTGAAATGGTGCTCATTTGGTTCTGCTGGATACAACAGGGAGGGTTTGCTGAGCTGCAGTGTGATCAATACTGCACCAGCAGCAATAGCAGAATGCTTTGTACTCCCGACTCATTTCCTTTGTACATTGATCAGGGTCCTATTGACCCCTCCGGTAGTTATAAACCTTTCCATCGTGCTGCAAATGGAAATGTGTTTTCTTCACTTTTTGTTGTGGGCTGAAAGTTGATTTACTCCTTACCATGGCTTTAGTTGCCAGGAGCTGATATAAACAAGTTCACTCATCTACATGCCAGTTGTACACGAAAACCTTGTTAATTTGAAAATAGTGTTAGGCTTATACATTTTTACTAAAATGTCCACATAATGAAATTGTGTACCATTTGTTTATCATGCATTTCAAAAATGGTGCAGGCTATCAAACATATCCCACCACAAAACCATAGTTATTTTGACCATGTTTTATTATAGACTTTCCTTTGTAAAACATGTAGACAGTACAGGGTGATCCATCATAATAATCCAAACACTGATTTGGATCTACAGTATATCGTCACGGGTGGAAGGGTATGTCTACAACAGTGTTAAGTGCTTTACAGATTGAGTCAATTTGTCAAGATTACAACAAAGAATAGAAAGCTACACCAAAACCAGAATGGTACCAGGCTAAAAACAATTTAACAGTCTGAATAGGTGAGGGGCCAACCCCTGTCCTGTAAAAGGTTTAAGTATACATAAGTTCAGTGAGTCATTGAGGAGAAAACAGTTCCTATATGTTCAAGATGAATAAAATCTTTGAGGCCCAAAAAGGAAATCACTTTGTAAATCCCTCACATTCAACAGGCCCTTCAACATAAAAGTACAGCAATTTGACATTTTATATTTTGATTTCTTACACATGCTCACCAGACACAGGCAGAAATAAACTGGCTATTTCAAACAGGAACAATATTTCCCCTAACCAGTCTAGAGATGGAAAGTGTCTCTATAACTCTAAAAACTGTACATCTCCCCAATAAGACTACAACCCACCAGATTCCCACAAGTATTCATTTTAAAGATCAGACACGTTATCTAGACGCCTTTAGAAAGAGAACGGTAGGGAATGGAGCCTGTCGGTTTTCAGTGACATCATCTGGCTGAGTTTCCCTGGGTGTACTCAGTCGCTCATCTCCATGTCTTCCTCATCATGGTGGTCATCTCCGTTCTGTTTGGACTTCTTGTCGCTCTCCCCTGCAAGCTTCTCGTCAGACTCCTGGGGCTTCGGGGGAGACGCAGAATCAGAGTCGCTCTTCCTCTCCTCTTCGTCCTCTACCTCTTTTCCACTGTCATAGCCTTGCTCCTCCTCATCGTAATCCCTGGTCACTTTCAAGAGCAAAGCATTCTGAGCAACAAAGGAATAAATGACACATGAAACAGGTCAAACTCGGGACATGAAAACATTCAGGGTCAGTGTCGCTGTACAGATTAAGCCTAGTCATGGCTAATAAGCTATTTAGATGGACATTTAACAGATACGATTAGAATGAGCCGATAAAATGTGGGAAAGTCAGTGGTTGCGCACCTTGACATCTCCTTTCTCACTGTCAGATTTGTGGTCTCGGTCCTTATCCTTGTCTTTGCTCTTCTTACTAGTGGAGCGTTCTCTTTCGTCTTGGCTCCGATCTCTGACGTCTTTCCTCCCCCTGTCACGGTCCTTCTCTCGCTCTTTGTCCTTCTTTTTGTCCTTCTTGTGCCTGTGGGAACAAAAACTATAGTTTAAATACAGACAGGTACACCTACCTAGAGGCGCTGCGGCTTCTACTGCACTGTGAATCCCAGTGTGGTTCTGAACTAGGAGGACCCTCTTTTGTACCACACTCACCTTCTAGGGGAAGGGGACCTGGACAGTTTCCTCTTTGGGGACCTGGACTTTTTTGGTGACCTAGAGGCGCTGCGGCTTCTTCTACGTCTCCTGTTGAAGACAAGATAGTAAAGATGGGAGGGAAACCTTTAACCCTACATTCCACTGGTTGTCTTCAGGTTCCTGAAAGGTCTAGAACATCAAGCGGGATCAATGCATTTCGGTCAAGCTAACTAGACTTCTCCTTTATTTAAACCACTCACCGATTAATGCTTCGAGACCTCCTGGTGCTGCTGTAGCTCTTAGGCGGCGTCTTGGAGCGCTTTTTGGATTTATCTTCTTTCCTCCTATCCCTACAAGCAGGAAAAACAATGAAGGCAAACAATGACTTGAAGGAATCCTGAAAGAGGTACATCACGCACCACATTTCCCCTGATCCCCGCTGTGAATATAACACTGTAGATGGCCACCCACCTGGATTTGCTGCGTCTACCCCTCTCTCTGGAGTGGGACTTCCGTCTGCGGGGGCTCTTCGACCGCCTCCTGCTCCTCGAGTGGGACCTCCGTCGAGACCTGCTCTTTGATCGCCTGCAATGAGATTAGACAGTTTAAAATTTTTTTTTTACCAGAACTCAGAGCCGTCCCAACTAATCCATGCACTCAAACCACTCAAGATGCATCGTGACTGATTTGCTGATGTTTTCCAACATGCATGTAAAGTGGGACATCCAAAACTGCTGATTTAATGAAGGTATGCAGTTTCTCATCAGCGGCGTACCTGTGACGAGACCTGGACCTCTTCCGCCTCGACCGGGACCTGGAGCGGGAATGTTTGCGCTTGTCGTCTTTCTTATCTGCAAAGACGAAGAACAAAAGCTCAGGAAACTCCAACGTAACAATACAAATCTGTGGGAACTGACTGACATGACACCCGTCAATGTCTGAAGACGTGAGGAAGAGCACCATAGAAGAGAGGAATGAGTAATTCAGTCAAAATACAAAGTGTAATACTGCAAATATGTGGTCTAAATGAGTGATAACTCACTTCCAGGCTCAATGGCGGCAGAGATGAGTGACTGGGCCTCTCTGACCCTCTTCATGGCCTCCTCCATCTCCTTGTTGGAGTCATTCTTCATACCAGGATTAATCATCATACCAGCAACCATTGGATTCATCCTGCAATGGTCAAACCCCAGTTAGTCACTCAAATTCCAGAGGACTTTTCCACATACACAATAATAGTTAAGATATTCTTTATAGACTGGCCAGAATTGGAGGTGATACTTACTTAGTAGGATCCATGGACTGCATAAGCTTCAGAAAGTCAGCAGAGAGGGCCTGAAATAGGGAACATGAAAATGCATAGCTATATACATTTATAGGGGGGGGGGGGGGGGTTCTACTAAGCTAACATATGCAATTGTTTTAAGATGGTCATACCATGTTTGATTTTTTTTTATATAATAAAAAAATTAACTGCCTTTACTACTATAGCTCATAGAAACGCATCGAATAACATTCAGTAATGGCAAAAAAATTATCACAAAATAAATCACAAGGAATATAGTTTTGAAGTGTCTGTCCTATATCTAGGAGATAAGAAAGCTCAGGAAATGTTTGTGTGTTTTGGACATGTTTAACACCTTATTTTTGTTGCCACAAAACTACCTACATGCTTCCATTCATTTGTATTAGCCAGGTCCTGTGACACTTGTGGGGGCTTAGCGCAAAATGAAGAACACAATTGGGTTCATGAGTCTCCCCTTTCCACAATGGGGTCATTTGTAGCCCAAACAATTTGGATGCTACAGACAGAAGTTGGCACATCAACGTTACCGACTTCAGTCGTAGAGCAAAACACCATCGAGTTCGTAGTCATTCCATAGAGTGGGAAAATTATTTGTTTGTAGACCAAACAGTTCGGAAGCTTTGTGAGAAGACCGATTTTTGTCTCATGGTCTGACAATGACCACTGTAGCTCGGCCACTTTCCACCAGATGCGGAAGGCCGCCATAGTCGGATGCGGGGGATTGAGACGCAGCCCATGCAAAAAACAGACATGTCTAGCTTAAACTGACAGATTGAGACAGGGATTTTTTATTATGTTACATACAGATTTTAACTATAACCTACACCCGCTTTAAAGTACAGAGTTGTGAGATAGAAAGTAGCCATGTCCAACCTGGGGGTTGATGTTGCCAGACATGCCCATGGCAGCCATGTGATCCATGTTCGGATTTCCGAGAGCTGAAAGCGGTACGCCTCCCATCTGCAAGGACAAGGGACACAAGTCAGACAAATCTTCCCTCCAGCTACTTTTTTGTTGTTGTCAAAATGGGTCCTTTGGTTACACAGTTGATAGGTATCATTTCGACACCAATAGATAACACTTACGGACGCCAAAGGATTCGGAGTGGGGAGAAGGCCTCCTCCAGGCATGCATCCTGCCACGGCGTTCGCTGGTGCCAGCAGTGACAGAGCTTTAGACTCATCAGGAATCACTCCTAGAGAAAAACACCACAGAATCAGTACAGGTCTTTGCAAACAACCCCCACACTCAAACAGAGCCTCAAACAAACCACGTCAACCTAACTAGTCTTACCACAATAGATATGTAGTAAGACATACATTCCATTTTGTGTTGGCGGAAAATGTTGGTAACTGATTTGCTAAGTATGATTTCAGAATACTACTACGAGAATAAAGTCACAATACACACTATGGTCAACACTGCCAAGATTGTATCACCTGTACTTGTTTTTTTAAGTCATGAACCAAACGTAAGCAAGCACAGCCGGTTGTCCAGTGGGATGTGCTCTCAAGTGTCATTAGATGTTTTATGAACAAGCGACTCGTGGCGGCTGCTTCGCTACAAAGCACACAAAAACATCAAGACACACACAAAAAAGTTCAGGGAAAAGGTAACTACTTTTGCCTAAAAACACTTACCATTACAAAACAAACAGAAAAAGGCTCAACCAAATTCTGTTTTCTGGGCTTTTGCTGGTGGCTTTTCTTCCTTCCAAAGAGCCTACAGCACTGTTGATTGGCTAATATATTCACCACGGGGATATACTACGAAGCAAGCTAGATCTACTCAGGGTTTTCTACAGCTAACCAGCATTAGTTAGTTTCACATTTCACCTCCGGCTTCATCCATACTACAACGGTGGATATTGCCCGTCCGCCTGCCTCCAACTCTAGCAGGCCTATATCTGCGTGTTTATGTCACACATGGCTAAGCAAACACTGAACGTTTTTTTTTAAATGCATCCTGTCATTACTAAATGTGTAATGTGACTATTTTTTTGTTGTTAAATAAAACATTTTTAACATTTTCTTCTGCAACGTGACCCTAATGAACTACCTTCCAGTGCATGCATTGTAACATTGGCTGAAATAGTACTCACGCATAACTATTTCATGTTTCTAAATGATTTCTTTATTCAGACTAAAGGGACTGCTATGGGATCCCCCATGGCTCCTAACTATGCTAATTTGTATGTGGGTTACATGGAGAAACAGTCTATTTTCAATCCACTCAAAAATGTTTTCTTGCCTCACATCATTATTTGGAAATGGTATATTGATGATATTTTTGTTCTATGGAGGGGTGATGCAAAACAGCTCCAGGTGTTCTATGCTTTTCTTAACTCCTGTTCTGAGCATCTGAGATTTACTATGCAATCTGATACACGTCAAATCAGTTTTCTTGATCTTCTGATCTTGTGTGAAGATAATGTTCTATACACTGATCTTTACAGGAAACCTACTGATCGCAACAGTTTGTTGAGGGCTGATAGTTGTCACCCACTTCCCTTAAAAAAATAGTTTGCCCTACAGCCAATTCTGTCGAATCAAAAGAATTTGCAAAAAACAGTCCGATTTCGACAGAAATATGGCTGAAACGCAAAGAAAATTCAAGGAGAGGGGCTACAAGAATGATCAGATTAATATTGCCATTGAGAAAATTCAAAACAAAACATGACCTTTTTCAACCCGCTATTCAAAGTGCTCTGAACAAATTAAGGGAATTGTTCACAAACATTGGCACATCCTAAAATCTGATGATAGTCTCGGTAATGTGTTTTCGGACCTTCCCTTGGTCGTATTCTCGCGGGGCAGAAATCTCAGAGACCAATTGGTAAACTCTGATTTACCACCCTAAGATATTCCTGAACGACGTCTATTTGCGCCCCTACGGGATGGAAATTACAAATGTAATGGCTGTGCTCAATGCAATAGCACTTATAAATGTACATCCTTCAAACACCCACAAACAGGGAAATCGATCCCAATAAAAGGTGTTATTACGTGCTCCACTAAGGCAGTTATTTATCTTATAACTTGTCCTTGTGGTAAAACAAAGCACGGATTAAAAGTAAGCATCTCAGAGCATCGTAGCACCATTACGTGTAAAAACTTTACTTATCCAGTTGCGGCCCACTTCTTGGAGGCAGGCCACTCAATTTCGTCTCTGCGTTATATTGGCATTGAACATGTCACCCTCCCTAGGAGAGGGGGTGACCTTGATCATTTATTGTTAAAACGAGAGGCTGCCTGGATCTTTAATTTAAAGACCCTTGCGCCCTTCGGTCTCAACGTAGACTTTGATCTGAAGCCATTCTTGTGATTATTGTGACTTTGCCATTGTGTGTAAACTTGTATAGTCAAATTAATCTATGATCGTATGCTATCCATTTGTTTGTATGCTGTTCTTTGTATGACATTTTAATATTTGATTATTAACCAATGATATTAGGCCACTCCTGGCCATGATTACAGACACCTGTGTCTTTTGACACTATATAAACGAGTCATCCCACAGTGTTTGTGATTATACCCTGATGAAGACAGCTTGGCTGTCGAAACGTTGGTATTACATTTTTGCATCTGAGCTCCAAGAGTGTGCGGCTTTCTTTTATTTTCAAGTTTCTACTCCGCTAGCCAGCACCTCGTCTTAATAGGTGTGCGTTTCTTTTTCTTCTAGTACATGACTATTTAACAAAATACTGAAACAATTGTCTTCCTCAAATGAAGCGGATGATGCAATCTTTGCAAGAGGGTGGGAATCTGATTGAATTGGTCCTCAACTCCTTGCCCAGTCATTTCATTCAGGGTAAGTGGAGTTAGCCTGACCTGGAGCTGGTTAGGATCTGTTGCCATAGAAATTTACCTGGCTAAAAGGAGAGCGACTTTCGTATGACTGGTTATCCTGAGTTGACCAAAGTTACTTTGACAACTCCTCAAACGCGCTTCGTAGGATACCACTCATGTAAAGTGTTGTAAAATTTAACTTGCAGAAAGAATAATATATAATAATTTGGGGGTTGTTTATATTTGATCCTGTTACTCACAAGTGTGTAATTGAAATGTGTTTATTTTTCGAAATATCCCAATTCCCCGAGGACCTGCAGAGAGTGGGGTCACGGTCAGGGTCGCAATTGTACAGCACCCCTGGAGCAATTACGATTAAGTGCCTTGCTCAAAGGCAAAGCAACACTTTCTTTCTTCACCTTGTCGGCTCTGGTATTCGAACTGGCCCAAACTCTAACCTCGAAGCTACCTGCCAGAGTATTGAGTAGGCACTGACAAAAAAGGAAAAATGCCAGCAAAAACCCAAACAGAAAAGGTTAACTATGTGCCCAATGCTGAAGAAAAAAAACATACAATAGTGAAATAAAAACAAAAACCTGAGATGGTCCATGGGGGTGCAATCTAAAATTAAGATAATTTCAAATCAAACAGGTTCAATCTTTTCTGGAAAAAAAATACAAAATAAAGACACTTGAGAAACAGGATAAGCTGCAGAAGACAAAACTGTTGGGTGGTATTTTCAGCAGGGCCTGGTGTATAGGGCTGAACCAGGAAAAACAACTGGAAAAACAACAACAAGAAAAGCCTCCGTTAAATGTGTGACTTACTAAACCCGTTCAGAGTCAAGTGGAGAGGATCATTATAAAGCATTTCACTACAACAACCAGTCCTACTTTTACCTGCAGTTAGTGAAAATATATGGGGACGGAAATGCACATATGTATAAAAGGACTGCGAAACAAAGCTATTCAAATTGGGTGGGTTAAGTCCAAACAACAGATAAGCATGACTAAAACGATGTTCAGAATTTCAGGCCAGTAGCTGAAAGTAGCTAAATGGATGTAGGCCGAGTACTATAAAATCTACTCTGGCATGCATTGCCGCAATCAGTTAATTTACTTTTGTATGTTTCCTTTAGTTTATTAGACACATACCTACTACTGATTGTGGCCTTTAAACTTGGATTACTTTAATCTCGTTTCCAGAATTAAGATTGTTGACATGAGGGATAGGGAGGGCCCTTGGCCCCTGCTATTGCTATGGTTCATTGAGTGGTTATCCTTATAATGAAAAGATGCTTTGGAGATATAAATAAACTCTTTCTCTGCAGCAGAACAACAGTGGGAAGGGGCTCAGGAGCCGAGCACCCATTTGTGTCTAATCTCTTGATGGCTGTAGAGGACCTTGTTCAGTCTGCAAGGTAGGGGCTCAGCAGATGCCTTGTCCATTTCGAAAACCACAAAACACAAATTACAGATACAAATAATTGTATTAATAGGCTATACTAGAACTGCAAAATCACACATGTATTCCCGTTTACCCCTATTATATTTTCAATCTCTGGTAAGACTTTTGTACTAAATCTTACTTGAAATAAAATATTGATAAACAATAGGGTTTGATTGAGCTTTGTTGTATGTTGGAAAACATTAGAAATAGGACAAAGGCGACCAACCTTCTGCGAATGGGACAACAATCAGCGCTCTGTCCACAAAGACAGTGTTGGTCAGATGCTGGGACACTCCAACCGACTCAGGTTCAAGGAACTTTACAAAACAGACACGTGAAGTCACAGGCAAGGAAGATTCACTGGAAGAAAATACACATTTGTTGTGCAAGAAATACAAAGATTCTCGACATATGGTAGAAGAAACATGGTACTGACACTGTTAGTATACTTTCTTCCTGAAAACATATATGCTCACTTTCCTAATTAAACATATTTTATGTCTGGTTTAGTTACAATTGGGAAGAGAGAGCAATGAAAGAACGTTGCATCTCTTGTAGTCTTTTCTTGTCTTTGCCATGAGAGCTTCAGAGGGATGATCAAGACGTCTTGTAATTCCTACCTTAACTGCAGTGCAGACAGGTGTAATTCGACAGGTGAAAAACAGCAAAGCACAGAACAGATTAATTAGCTCCTACTACCCTGCCCTGTTATTCAATGGAGCCATTTGTTTTCACAGTATCATTGTAATTCAAAACAGTTTGATTCGCGACAAATTGTTTTGTCAACTAGTATAGTACTACTATATATAGTACTACTATATTACTGACTGCAGGACTGATTTATTTCTCGATATCACAAGATAACTTACTAGCCAGTTGTTTCTCAGTACAGTTCGCTGGTTAACGTTAGGATGTTTCATATAGGCACTGAGGGACAAGAGTTCGCAGATATCCTACTCCATGAGCTTGCAGTAAGCAGTGTTCACTAGCTAGCCATCAAGTTAACCATCTAGCTAAAATGGGAGCTCACAGCCATGTAGGCGCGAGTTTGGCTCCTCTGTATCAGTTGCATGAGCAAACGCACACTTGCGTGTGCTAACGAATTACTACTAGCTCGGGGTGGACTGAGGCCGCACAGGCCCCAACCTATGTGATGGCCAGATTTGGCAGAATTTTCATGGAAAATGTACGTCGCTACTAGCTAGCTAATTGTTTAATATTCATAATACTCACTCTGGTGGAAATAACTTCAGTTCTTCAATATTTCCAAGAAACCCGAAGAGAGTTCTCATCTGTTCGGAGGTGGTACTCGGAGAGACATTTGTCACCTGAATAACGTTCGTCATTTTCCACGACTAGATGTTAATTTGAAACGCACAGACGTCTAGCTAGATGTAACAACACAACTAATTTAGCATCTAAAGAACGTAACATATAATTGTGCAGTCAAGCAAGCATACACAACAATCATTTCCACTAGCTAATGCTACACAATTTAATTCCCACGGCCATTAGCACGCTACCAAAGATGTATATAACTAAACCAAGATAGACCACAGCCTTTCGTTTCAAACGGGAACAAGTGAGTCATATTGGGCAGAGCCAAGCACGAGCTGGAGAGATGCAATACTTGGCACTTTCTAGCGGACATCTGCATATTTCCGTTACGGAACGCCATCTCTGAAGTGCACATATGCAATAACTCAATTCGCCTTTGCACTCCTTATAATAAAAAAATACATGCTTATTTATTTAAAAAAAATTCTATATTAGTTGATTTTCTTTTTTATTTAAACAACGTGATTTTCAACGGGTAAAATCTACTACGTTTTGTAGACTTTACCCGTTGAAAATCGCGTTGTTTAAATAAAAAATCAACTCATAACACATTTTAGTTTTGGGAACAGAAAACTATATTGAGGTCAAATGTTTAATCGGTGAGAAAATTTGCAAAATATCGGCCAAAATCCATAATTGGTAGTGAGTGGAAATGCCACGGGGACTTCACATTTAAACATCCGGTGAAATATCGGTCTCATTGTTCTATCTGTGACGCTACTGTTAGCTAGTAAGGAGTACCACGCTAGCTTCTGCCTCTACTTCTATGATATTACGGCGGTCCGCAATCAAACGTTGAGGTGCATGCCGCCACCTACTATACTGGAGTGTAGTCAATCACAGTTTACAGACTAAATTAATAAAGGAACAAACAGAAGAGGAAGAGGAAGAGGAAGGTCAATTTACAGAAGAGGAACTTTTGGGGCAATAAAAAATATTATCAGTCTGGAAAAACACCAGAGCTTGATGGTATACCAGTAGAGACCTTTTTTGATGTACTCATAGATCCATTATAAACATGTTTTAATGACTCTTATACAAATCATAGACTTTCAGGTACTCAACAAAAAGGTCTGACTTCATTACTACTAAAACAGGACCCAGGTGGTAAGTATAAAGATCCAGTCCATTTAAAAAACTGGAGGCCTCTAACACTTCAATGTTGTGATGAAAAAATGCTGGCGAAATGCATAGCACATAGAATAAAACAGGTTTTACCAGATACTGTTCATCCTGACCAGACAGGTTTTTTACATGGACAATATATGACAATTACTTGAAACAATTGAACATTATGAAACATCAAAGATTCCAGACCTGGTCTTCATAGCAGATTTTGAAAAGGTGTTTGATAAAGTACGACTGAAATGTATATATAAATGCCTGGCTTACTTTAATTTGGTACAAATTATACAATGGGTTAAAGTATGTACAGCAACCCCAGATGTAAAATAGTAAATAATGGTTACTTCTCAGAAAGTATTGAGATTTTAAAGAGGAGTAAAACAAGGCTGTCCATTGTCTCCATATCTATTTAATGTGGGCATTGAAATGCTAGCTATTAAAATGAGATCCAACAAGAACATCAAGGGGTTAGGAATCCAGGGGATAAAAACAAAAAAAGTGTCAAAGTATGCAGATGACTCTATTTTTTTTCTTAAATCCCCAATCGGGATCCCTGCACAGTCTCATTGAAGATCTTGATCACTTTTCTAGCCTCTCTGGATTAAAACCTAATTATGACAAGTGTACCATATTATGTCTTGGATCATTAAAAAAGTGTTTACACTACCGTGTAGTTTACCAATAAAATGGGTGGATGGTGAAGTAGACATACTTGGTATTCACATTTCAAAAAATATAAATGAATTTACCACAATTAATTTCAATAGAAAGTTTGCAAAAATAGATAAGATTCTGCAACCATGGAGAGGTAAATACTTGTCTATTTATGAAAAAATCACATTGATTAACTGGTCTTATCCCAGTTTACTTACTTACTAATGGCACTCCAGATGACTCGTTTTTTAAATCTAGGGAGCAAAAAATATTTCATTTTATTTGGAATGCTACACCAGACAAAATTAAACATGCCTATTGATATAATGAATATGAGTTTGGGGGGCTAAAATTCTTAAATATTAAAGCTTTAAACCTCTCACTAAATTATATATTATATTAATTATTCATATTAATTATATTATAAATTATACTTAAACCCAAAGTGGTTCTCCAGTAGATTATTAAGAAAGGCTTGTCCTTTGTTAAAAATAGCCTTTTTGCCTTCATACAGATTACAACTTCTCATTTCCGACTAATTGAAAATGAAATTTTGTTTAAAGCATCACCCTTTCTTAAACCAGCCATACAAAGCTGGTTACAATTTCAGTTTTATCGCCCAGAAAAGATCAAACAAATATTACAACAAATGTTATGGTTAACTTAACTATACTGATTCATAAAAAAATATTAATTTGGATTTTTTTCTAAATTTGTATTATATTTATTAGTGATATTATGGATAGAAAGGAGGAGTTGTCACGTATGCAGTTATCAGAAATATATGGGAATATCTGCTCAATCCAAATTTACAACCAACTGATTGCAGCACTACCACAAAAATGGAGGAGGCAAGTGGAAACTGGAGAAGGCAAGGAACTTGTTTGCCTGCCATATATTAAATGATACAAATCGTCTGAAAGGAACTGGCGTAAATAGAAAAATATACCAGTTTCATCTGAGGACAAAAATGTTGACAGCTGTGCCACACAGGTTGCAAAATAAATGGGAGGAGGTTTTCGATGTACCAATTCCAAAAAATTACACTTGATTCAACACTTTCAATTTAAATGATTGTATAATATTCTTGCCACCAACAGAATGCATATATATGGGGCATACAACAATCTCAGCTCTGTAGATTTTACTATAAAGAGACATAATCGATTGATAATTTATTCTGGTATTGCCCCCATGTAGCTTGTTTCTGTACACAGTTTCAGGAATGTTAAAAAAAATTTTTTTTTAAATCACATGCACTCAAAATGAATCTTACGAATAGGAGTGTTGGGCGATTTGGAAAGCAATAGTCAGTCAATAAATAATGTAATAATACTCGTAGGAAAGGTTTTCAACTTTTAGCTCACAATCTGTGGATAATATATGATTAGAAAGGTTAAAATATTTTGCAAAACATCACAGCTGAATTTAAAAATATATGGCACATGGAAACCAAATGAGGGGGGTCTATGGTGATAGGTGGGATGGGCTGAGAGTGGCTGAGCGTTGGGATTAACAAGTTTATGTTCGGTAATGTATTATTGTTATGTGATTGCTTTATATAAAATGTAACATGTATGTAAAATGTTTATGTAAAAATGTATGTATATGTAACACAAACTCTGTAAAAAAAACGGGGGGTGGGGGGGGGGGTGATGGAGGGGTTAATAAAAAAATTAAAACGCTCTCCCATCCCCAAAATTCCTTCCACCCCCTACACAGGAATATTTCCCTTTCTTCCACATACTAGTACCTACAACAATACATCTACATATGTTTCACTATTTCATTAACCATATATTCCACACAAACCATTTACATGCTTGCAAACCAGATGTAATGACTTCAATGTCAAATCAAATCCAATTTTATTGTTCAAGCACACATATTTTGGAGATGTTATCGCAGGTGCAGCGAAATGCTTATGTTTCTAGCTCCAACAATAAGTAAAGTAATACAAAACACACAAATCTCCAAAATAAGAAATATCAGTATATTATATATACAGTACCAGTCAAAAGTTTGGAAACATATTTTAATTCAAGGGTTTTTCTTTCTGTTTGACTATTTTCTACATTGTAGAATAATAGTGAAGACATCAAAACTATGGAATCACACATATGGAATCATGTAGTGACCAAAAAAAGTATTAAACCAATTCAAATAGATTTTATATTTGAGATTCTTCAAAGTAGCTACCCTTTACCTCGATGACAGCTTTGCACATGCTTGGCATTCTCTCAACCAGCTTCATTTAGGTAGTCACCTGGAATGTACTATTTTTTTGCCCATAAAAAGTATATCAGAGCTGCTGTAACATTCTAATACAAACGTTAGATGAACGGGACTCAATTCTGTATCAACAACTTGTATTTGGTTCTCACCATAAACAATAACTGCTGAAGATGCAGCCATGCTTGCTGTCCTTTTTGTTGACAAATAACGTCAGAGAGGTGCAAGTGAGATGATCGAAGACTTTCCAGCAATTATCAATTCACTGAACTCACTGTTGAGTTTGTCAAGCGCCACCAAGCAGACCCAGGCCAGCCAAAACGGCAACCGGAACGACGCTGCTGCACCCCGAGGGAGGAGAGGGTGGAGATGGGGAGGAGGGCGAAGGCAGGACTAGGAGGGCAGATATTGGGTCAGACAGTGGACCCAAGGTCAGCCAGTACTACCATGCCCTCATGATGTTCACCAAGGTGGACAGGAGCCGGAGCCTTCAGGAGAAGTTCTGGGTGGCCATGTTATCCATGGCCAAATACGGTCTCTTCCTGGACGAAGAGGTGCTGGTCCTTCATTTTGTGAGCGACGAGGCCAGCCGAGAGCTGGGCGAGAGGATGCTCCCGGAGCTGCTCCTCGGCACAATGTTTCAGTATGAGGCAAGTCTGATTGGAGCCCTGATGCATTTCTTACCAGAGTGACCACTTATCAGTCAGTGTATTTGTGCTGGTGTTACATGGCATATTAGTCATAAAGTGTGGAGACCCAAGTTTAATCCTTAAAAAAGGCTTAATCCTGAACCTGGCAAGCACAGGCCACGCTTGGAGGAGCAGACTGGCTAGAGAGTGCAACAATGCACTGAGTGAACAGTTTTATTATTTAACACAGGGGGGCAGTGTTGTCCTTTCAAAACATATTACGGTTTAGAAATACCCCTCTTCTGCTTTTTTCAGCCACTGGGAGGATTATGCTGTACCTAATATCGTCCATGCATGGTCTTGATGCATCTTTAGAATGTCTTCACTGACAGAAGCCCTGTACCTGAAGAGTATGTGACAGTCTGATCTCAAACCTGCGGTAGAGCAAAACATGGCAGACTCTCTGCCATAGAAATTTGACCTCCGATTCCTAACTAGGAATTCCTCTGTCTTCCCCTTGATCTGAGTACAGTTTCTTGCAGTAAGGGACTCCGCTCACCTCTTTTGTCTGCGTCACAGAGCACGCGATAACAAACTTGTTTACAAGTTGTTTATCCACCGCCAATTAAAATAAATCCTCCCTCACCAGCCAGGCATGTCCCCGGTAACATGTCTTCATCTGATGGGGAATGTTGAGGCACTGCATTAGCTTAATCTGATCCTCTGCCATGGATTGAGTGGCAGTTTGCTCAGTTTAGCAGTTTGCTCAGGTTAGCATTTTAGGCGGCTCAGAGCCAGAGGGACAGATTACTCCCTCTTCAGCTAATGCTCCTCTCCCTTGCTCCCAACCGAACCCTGCTCCAGCCCCCTTTGCCAGGCACAACAGGGTAATGCTATATAATGAGAACTTGACAGGCCGTGACATCCAGTTTATTCCTCTGCGCTCCTGTCGGCCCCTGCTATGGGATGCAGCAGCAGCTCTCAGATTGGTAGCGCTTTACTGAACTACCCAGGGCCCACTGAACACACACAAACACATCCTGCACAGTCACTAATGGGACGGATCTTCATGGGGCTGGCAATGAACTGCAATGACCTGTGAGCATGTTGATGTGCTTTTCAGCAGATCCTCACCTAATTTCATGAATTATTTATCTCTTAGGAGCGTCAACACAGGACAGTGGATATGTAACTCCTCCGTGACTTTTTAGTGACAAAACACTGTCCGAGTCCCAATGGTGTAAAAAGTACCCAAGTGTCATACTTGAGTAAAAGAAAATATACCTTAATAGAAAATGACTCAAGTAAAAGTGAAAGTCACCCAGTAAAATACTACTTGAGTAAAAGTCAAAGTATTTGGTTTTAAATATACTTAAGTTTCAAAAGTAAATGTAATTGCTTAAAAATACTTAAGCATCTAATGTAAAAGTACCAAATGTTCAAATTCCTTATATTAAGATAACCAGACAGAACCATTTTCTTGTTTTTAAAATGTACGCATAGATAGGGGCACACTCCAAGACATAATTTACAAACGAGGCATGTGTGTTTAGTGAGTCCACCAGATAATCAGTAGGGATGACCAGGGATGTTGATAAGTGTGACTTTGATCATTTCCCTGTCCTGCTACGCATTCAAATAATGATTGCTTCTGAGTGTCAGGGAAAAGGTATGGAGTAAAAAATATAGTATTTCCACGAGGAATGTAGTGGAGTAAAAGTTGTCAAATGTAAATATAAAAGTACAGATACACCAAAAAACGACTTAAGTAAAAATAATTTAAAGTGCTACTTAAGTACTTTACAACACTGCTGAGACCCCTGTAAAACCAGAGCAAACAGCCTATACAATCCCACCGCCGGGGACCATGCTCATTACAGCATCTCTGACCCACACTCACATGTACAGTGCCTTGCGAAAGTATTCGGCCCCCTTGAACTTTGCGACCTTTTTCCACATTTCAGGCTTCAAACATAAAGATATAAAACTGTATATTTTTGTGAAGAATCAACAACAATTGGGACACAATCATGAAGTGGAACGACATTTATTGGATATTTCAAACATTTTTAACAAATCAAAAACTGAAAAATTGGGCGTGCAAAATTATTCAGCCCCTTTACTTTCAGTGCAGCAAACTCTCTCCAGAAGTTCAGTGAGGATCTTTGAATGATCCAATGTTGACCTAAATGACTAATGATGATAAATACAATCCACCTGTGTGTAATCAAGTCTCCGTATAAATGCACCTGCACTGTGATAGTCTCAGAGGTCCGTTAAAAGCGCAGAGAGCATCATGAAGAACAAGGAACACACCAGGCAGGTCCGAGATACTGTTGTGAAGAAGTTTAAAGTCGGATTTGGATACAAAAATATTTCCCAAGCTTTAAACATCCCAAGGAGCACTGTGCAAGCGATAATATTGAAATGGAAGGAGTATCAGACCACTGCAAATCTACCAAGACCTGGCCGTCCCTCTAAACTTTCAGCTCATACAAGGAGAAGACTGATCAGAGATGCAGCCAAGAGGCCCATGATCACTCTGGATGAACTGCAGAGATCTACAGCTGAGGTGGGAGACTCTGTCCATAGGTCCAGTCGTATATTGCACAAATCTGGCCTTTATGGAAGAGTGGCAAGAAGAAAGCCATTTCTTAAAGATATCCATAAAAAGTGTCGTTTAAAGTTTGCCACAAGCCACCTGGGAGACACACCAAACATGTAGAAGAAGGTGCTCTGGTCAGATGAAACCAAAATTGAACTTTTTGGCAACAATGCAAAACGTTAAGTTTGGCGTAAAAGCAACACAGCTCATCACCCTGAACACATCATCCCCACTGTCAAACATGGTGGTGGCAGCATCATGGTTTGGGCCTGCTTTTCTTCAGCAGGGACAGGGAAGATGGTTAAAATTGATGGGAAGATGGATGGAGCCATATACAGGACCATTCTGGAAGAAAACCTGATGGAGTCTGCAAAAGACCTGAGACTGGGACGGAGATTTGTCTTCCAACAAGACAATGATCCAAAACATAAAGAAAAATCTACAATGGAATGGTTAAAAAATAAACATATCCAGGTGTTAGAATGGCCAAGTCAAAGTCCAGACCTGAATCCAATCGATAATCTGTGGAAAGAACTGAAAACTGCTGTTCACAAATGCTCTCCATCCAACCTCACTGAGCTCGAGCTGTTTTGCAAGGAGGAATGGGAAAAAATGTCAGTCTCTGTCATGTTTTGTCATTTATTATCTTGTCTTGTCCCTGTGCTTCCCATTCTATTCGTTTCCCTCTGCTGGTCTTATTAGGTTCTTTCCCTCTTTCTATCCCTCTCTCTCCCCCTCCCTCTCTCACTCTCTCGCTCTCTCTTCTCTCTATCGTTCCGTTCCTGCTCCCAGCTGTTCCTATTCCCCTAATCAATCATTTAGTCTTCCCACACCTGTTCCCGATCCTTTCCCCTGATTAGAGTCCCTATTTCTTCCTTTGTGTTCCGTTCCTGTCCTGTCGGTTCCTTGTCTAGAATTCACCGTGCTGTGTTTGTGTATCGCCCTGTCGTGTCGTGTTTTCCTCAGATGCTGCGTGGTGAGCAGGTGTCTGAGTCTGTCTGGTTCAAGTGCCTTCCCGAGGCAACCTGCTGTTCACCTGCTGTTCAAGATCGAGTCTCCAGTTTGTCCTCGTCATTTCGAGTGAAAGTTGTGTTTTTTGTTTGTATTTACTTTACTGGATTAAAGACTCTGTTTTCGCCAAGTCGCTTTTGGGTCCTCTTTCACCTGCATGACAGAAGGAACCGACCAAGGAATGGACCCAGCGACTTCAGACGCTCGTTACACTGCCGTCAAGATCCAAGGAGCCATGCTCGGCAGACACGAGCAGGAATTGTCTGCTGCTCGCCATGCCGTGGAGAACCTGGCCGCTCAGGTTTCCGACCTCTCTGGACAGTTCCAGAGTCTACGTCTCGTGCCACCTGTTACTTCCTGGCCTGCCGAGCCTCCAGAACCTAGGGTTAATAACCCACCTTGCTACTCCGGGCAGCCCACTGAGTGCCGCTCCTTTCTCACGCAGTGTGAGATTGTGTTCTCTCTCCAACCCAACACATACTCTAGAGAGAGAGCTCGGGTTGCTTACGTCATTTCACTCCTTACTGGCCGGGCTCGAGAATGGGGCACAGCTATCTGGGAGGCAAGGGCTGATTGCTCTAACAAGTTCCAGAACTTTAAAGAGGAGATGATTCGGGTTTTTGACCGTTCAGTTTTTGGTAGGGAGGCTTCTAGGGCCCTGGCTTCCTTATGCCAAGGTGAACGGTCCATAACGGATTATTCTATTGAGTTTCGCACTCTTGCTGCCTCTAGTGAGTGGAACGAGCCGGCGCTGCTCGCTCGTTTTCTGGAGGGACTCCACGCAGTGGTTAAGGATGAGATTCTCTCCCGGGAGGTTCCTTCAGATGTGGACTCTTTGATTGCTCTCGCCATCCGCATAGAACGACGGGTAGATCTTCGTCACCGGGCTCGTGGAAGAGAGCTCGCATCAACGGTGTTTCCCTGCTCCGCATCGCAACCATCTCCCTCCTCTGGCTCAGAGTCTGAGCCCATGCAGCTGGGAGGGATTCGCATCTCGACTAAGGAGAGGGAACGGAGGATCACCAACCGCCTGTGCCTCTATTGCGGAGTTGCTGGACATTTTGTTAATTCATGTCCAGTAAAAGCCAGAGCTCATCTGTAAGCGGAGGGCTACAGGTGAGCGCAACTACTCAAGTCTCTCCAAGATCCTGTACTACTTTGTCGGTCCATCTACGCTGGACCGGTTCGGGTGCTACATGTAGTGCCTTGATAGACTCTGGGGCTGAGGGTTGTTTCATGGACGAAGCATGGGTTCGGAAACATGACATTCCTTTCAGAGAGTTAGAGAAGCCTACGCCCATGTTCGCCTTAGATGGTAGTCATCTTCCCAGTATCAGATTTGAGACACTACCTTTAACCCTCACAGTATCTGGTAACCACAGTGAGACTATTTCTTTTTTGATTTTTCGTTCACCGTTTACACCTGTTGTTTTGGGTCATCCCTGGCTAGTATGTCATAATCCTTCTATTAATTGGTCTAGTAATTCTATCCTATCCTGGAACGTTTCTTGTCATGTGAAGTGTTTAATGTCTGCCATCCCTCCCGTTTCTTCTGTCCCTACTTCTCAGGAGGAACCTGGCGATTTGACAGGAGTGCCGGAGGAATATCATGATCTGCGCACGGTCTTCAGTCGGTCCCGAGCCAACTCCCTTCCTCCTCACCGGTCGTATGATTGTAGTATTGATCTCCTTCCGGGGACCACTCCTCCTCGGGGTAGACTATACTCTCTGTCGGCTCCCGAACGTAAGGCTCTCGAGGATTATTTGTCTGTGTCTCTTGACGCCGGTACCATAGTGCCTTCTTCCTCTCCGGCCGGGGCGGGGTTCTTTTTGTTAAGAAGAAGGACGGTACTCTGCGCCCCTGCGTGGATTATCGAGGGCTGAATGACATAACGGTTAAGAATCGTTATCCGCTTCCCCTTATGTCATCAGCCTTCGAGATTCTGCAGGGAGCCAGGTGCTTTACTAAGTTGGACCTTCGTAACGCTTACCATCTCGTGCGCATCAGAGAGGGGGACGAGTGGAAAACGGCGTTTAACACTCCGTTAGGGCATTTTGAGTACCGGGTTCTGCCGTTTGGTCTCGCCAATGCGCCAGCTGTTTTTCAGGCATTAGTTAATGATGTTCTGAGAGACATGCTGAACATCTTTGTTTTTGTCTATCTTGACGATATCCTGATTTTTTCTCCGTCACTCGAGATTCATGTTCAGCACGTTCGACGTGTTCTACAGCGCCTTTTAGAGAATTGTCTCTACGTAAAGTCTGAGAAGTGCTCTTTTCATGTCTCCTCCGTTACTTTTCTCGGTTCCGTTATTTCCGCTGAAGGCATTCAGATGGATTCCGCTAAGGTCCAAGCTGTCAGTGATTGGCCCGTTCCAAGGTCACGTGTCGAGTTGCAGCGCTTTTTAGGTTTCGCTAATTTCTATCGGCGTTTCATTCGTAATTTCGGTCAAGTTGCTGCCCCTCTCACAGCTCTTACTTCTGTCAAGACGTGTTTTAAGTGGTCCGGTTCCGCCCAGGGAGCTTTTGATCTTCTAAAAGAACGTTTTACGTCCGCTCCTATCCTCGTTACTCCTGACGTCACTAGACAATTCATTGTCGAGGTTGACGCTTCAGAGGTAGGCGTGGGAGCCATTCTATCCCAGCGCTTCCAGTCTGACGATAAGGTTCATCCTTGCGCTTATTTTTCTCATCGCCTGTCGCCATCTGAGCGCAACTATGATGTGGGTAACCGTGAACTGCTCGCCATCCGCTTAGCCCTAGGCGAATGGCGACAGTGGTTGGAGGGGGCGACCGTTCCTTTTGTCGTTTGGACAGACCATAAGAACCTTGAGTACATCCGTTCTGCCAAACGACTTAATGCCCGTCAAGCTCGTTGGGCGTTGTTTTTCGCTCGTTTCGAGTTTGTGATTTCTTACCGTCCGGGTAGCAAGAACACCAAGCCTGATGCCTTATCCCGTCTGTTTAGTTCTTCTGTGGCTTCTACTGATCCCGAGGGGATTCTTCCTTATGGGCGTGTTGTCGGGTTAACAGTCTGGGGAATTGAAAGACAGGTTAAGCAAGCACTCACGCACACTGCGTCGCCGCGCGCTTGTCCTAGTAACCTCCTTTTCGTTCCTGTTTCCACTCGTCTGGCTGTTCTTCAGTGGGCTCACTCTGCCAAGTTAGCTGGTCATCCCGGTGTTCGAGGCACTCTTGCGTCTATTCGCCAGCGCTTTTGGTGGCCGACTCAGGAGCGTGACACGCGCCGTTTCGTGGCTGCTTGTTCGGACTGCGCGCAGACTAAGTCGGGTAACTCTCCTCCTGCCGGTCGTCTCAGACCGCTCCCCATTCCTTCTCGACCATGGTCTCACATCGCCCTAGACTTCATTACCGGTCTGCCTTTGTCTGCGGGGAAGACTGTGATTCTTACGGTTGTCGATAGGTTCTCTAAGGCGGCACATTTCATTCCCTCGCTAAACTTCCTTCCGCTAAGGAGACGGCACAAATCATTATCGAGAATGTATTCAGAATTCATGGCCTCCCGTTAGACGCCGTTTCAGACAGAGGCCCGCAATTCACGTCACAGTTTTGGAGGGAGTTCTGTCGTTTGATTGGTGCGTCCGTCAGTCTCTCTTCCGGGTTTCATCCCCAGTCTAACGGTCAAGCAGAGAGGGCCAATCAGACGATTGGTCGCATACTACGCAGCCTTTCTTTCAGAAACCCTGCGTCTTGGGCAGAACAGCTCCCCTGGGCAGAATACGCTCACAATTCGCTTCCTTCGTCTGCTACCGGGTTATCTCCGTTTCAGAGTAGTCTGGGTTACCAGCCTCCTCTGTTCTCATCCCAGCTTGCCGAGTCCAGCGTTCCCTCCGCTCAAGCGTTTGTCCAACGTTGTGAGCGCACCTGGAGGAGGGTGAGGTCTGCACTTTGCCGTTACAGGGCACAGACTGTGAGAGCCGCCAATAAACGCAGGATTAAGAGTCCAAGGTATTGTTGCGGCCAGAGAGTGTGGCTTTCCACTCGCAACCTTCCTCTTACGACAGCTTCTCGTAAGTTGACTCCGCGGTTCATTGGTCCGTTCCGTGTCTCCCAGGTCGTCAATCCTGTCGCTGTGCGACTGCTTCTTCCGCGACATCTTCGTCGCGTCCATCCTGTCTTCCATGTCTCCTGTGTTAAGCCCTTTCTTCGCACCCCGTTCGTCTTCCCTCCCCCCTCCCGTCCTTGTCGAGAGCGCACCTATTTACAAGGTACATAAGATCATGGACATGCGTTCTCGGGGACGGGGTCACCAATACTTAGTGGATTGGGAGGGTTACGGTCCTGAGGAGAGGAGTTGGGTTCCGTCTCGGGACGTGCTGGACCGTTCACTCATTGATGATTTCCTCCGTTGCCGCCAGGATTCCTCCTCGAGTGCGCCAGGAGGCGCTCGGTGAGTGGGGGGGTACTGTCATGTTTTGTCATTTATTATCTTGTCTTGTCCCTGTGCTTCCCATTCTATTCGTTTCCCTCTGCTGGTCTTATTAGGTTCTTTCCCTCTTTCTATCCCTCTCTCTCCCCCTCCCTCTCTCACTCTCTCGCTCTCTCTTCTCTCTATCGTTCCGTTCCTGCTCCCAGCTGTTCCTATTCCCCTAATCAATCATTTAGTCTTCCCACACCTGTTCCCGATCCTTTCCCCTGATTAGAGTCCCTATTTCTTCCTTTGTGTTCCGTTCCTGTCCTGTCGGTTCCTTGTCTAGAATTCACCGTGCTGTGTTTGTGTATCGCCCTGTCGTGTCGTGTTTTCCTCAGATGCTGCGTGGTGAGCAGGTGTCTGAGTCTGTCTGGTTCAAGTGCCTTCCCGAGGCAACCTGCTGTTCACCTGCTGTTCAAGATCGAGTCTCCAGTTTGTCCTCGTCATTTCGAGTGAAAGTTGTGTTTTTTGTTTGTATTTACTTTACTGGATTAAAGACTCTGTTTTCGCCAAGTCGCTTTTGGGTCCTCTTTCACCTGCATGACAGTCTCTCGATGTGCAAAACTGATAGAGACATACCCCAAGCGACTTACAGCTGTAATCGCAGCAAAAGGTGGCGCTAGAAAGTATTAACTTAAGGGGGCTGAATAATTTTGCACGCCCAATTTGTCAGTTTTTGATTTGTTAAAAAAGTTTGAAATATCCAATAAATGTCGTTCCACTTCATGATTGTGTCCCACTTGTTGTTGATTCTTCACAAAAAAAATACAGTTTTATATCTTTATGTTTGAAGCCTGAAATGTGGCAGAAGGTTGCAAAGTTCAAGGGGGCCGAATACTTTCGCAAGGCACTGTATAAGTTACTCACACTCTAACAAATGTGTGTTTATGCTTGTGTGTGGCCTTGTTGACCTTGTAGCCCATAAGAACTGAAGGAAAATTGTTGTTTCTGTTGTTATTGCCCAATCCCATGGGTGTTGCCCACATTGCTTATGATTTGTTAGGCAGTAGGTAGAAGCATGGGACAGGACAATGGGCATTCCGCCATCCCCGTGGTTGCTCGTACTGCAGGCTCTCATGACGTAGAGGGGTGACAGTCGGTGACCCTAGTCTCCCTGTTCAGTGGACTGGAGTCAGCGAGCCAGCCAGGAAAAGCTGAAAGGAAGCTTTCCTCAATGTGGGCTTCCCTTCTCAAACCAGTGCAGCACCAAATAACTGCCCAATTAAATTCTTATTAACTTGCTTGTATCTAACCCTTTGATTCTTATGTTTTTGTATGTTTTATTTTGACTGTACTGTATCCTGTTAATGTGAGCTAGGCTATGTATTTAGGCCTATACTGAAATGGCTGTTTTCAATTGAAAACATTCTTCTCAACTAAGCGGAAATTTGACTCAGATTTGGAAAGGAAACTGTTATTCTCTACCCAACAAGGTGACTGGAAATGTCACCTTTTTTGTTTTTCTCACTTGTGAGTCACTAACAATGGCAAATGTGCTTTGCTTAGACTGAGTATTTTATTCTTCTTACTAAATTCTTTCTTGTTTGCTAGCAGATAACCCAATTGTTATGAAGGACATTTAAACTGAAAATGACTTTTGTAGCCTAATTATGGATGGAATTGTGACTTATCAATATAGTGTTAGCTTAGCAAAAATGTTCTCACACTATGTAGCCTCACATGTAGCCTCCCATGAGTCATGATCATGTAGTGAGTTACACTATAATGCTAGAACTTGTAGAGATAATGGGATAATTATGTGGTCATGCCATGGTCTCAGGCCTTAGTGGTTTTTCAGACAATCAGCCTGCTGCAGACAGACTGACAACCAGCTGCCCCTGTGCTTATGTCCCACAGGGTTTAATACAGAGGGGCCTTTTTTCATTTGATAAAGCTCCCCTCTCCTCAAGTAAGTAATTACCCCAGTGCTTTGTGCGTAAAGGAGGCTTAACCTCTCCTCTGTTGGCTGTCATGTACTTAGTCAACTATCCAACTCAGAACATGCTCTTCTTATTGGCTTTAGTAAGCAATTGGATTTAGTTGTACTCAGTGGCATAAGTAAGCAACTTGGTTCAGTCTGCACTGTTCGGTTTAGATTCAACGTTTTCTTGATTGAATTTATACTGAACAAAAATATAAACGCAACATTCAACAATTTCATTTATTTGACTGAGTTAGTTCATATGAGGAAACGAGTCAATTGAAATAAATCCATTAGGCACTAATCTATGGATTTCACATGACTGGGAATACAGATCTGTTGGTCACAAATACCTTAAAGAAGAAAATGAGCCTTAGGATCCCGTCACAATATCTTTGTGCGTTCAAATTGCAATCAATAAAATGCAATTGTGTTTGTTGTCTGTAGCTTATGCCTGCCCATGCCATAACCCCACTACCACCATGGGGCACTCTGTTCACAACATTGACATCCGCAAACCGATTGCCCACACAACGCCATACACATGGTCTGCGGTTGTGAGGCCGGTTGGACATACTGCCAAATTCTCTAAAACAACGTTGTAGGCGACTTATGGTAGAGCCACTAATATTCAGCTCTGATGGATATTCTTGCAGTCAGCATGCCAATTGCACACACAAGCTCAACTTGAGACATCTGTGGCATTGTCTGGCAAATGTGCACCTTTTTTTTGTCCCCAGCACAAGATGCACCTGTGTAATGATCATGCTGTTTAATCAGCTTCTTGATATGCCACACCTCTCAGATGGATGGATTATCTTTGCAAAAGAGAAATGCGCACTAACAGGGATGTAAACAAATTTGTGCATAAAATTTGAGAGAAACAAGCTTTTTGTGCGGTTGAAACATTTCTGGGATCTTTTTATTTCAGCTCATGAAACATGGGACCAACATGTTTCTTTTTATATTTTTGTTCAGTGTATAATCACAATGACAATTGTAGACAGCCTATTTTATGTTAGGTGAGTTTATTCTCGACTGCTTCCCTTTGCCTACCCTTTCCTTTATGTTCTATAAAGTCGAAATAGAATGTAGGTTGTAGGTTGGTTCAGTACAGCTGATGAATATAACGGTATAAGAGTATAACCTCTCCTGTAATTAGGCTATTTAGTACATGTGGGTTGTTGGGAGTGGTTTGCCTTGTCTTGTTTACGATCTGAATTATTCACACATAGCTCTTAAAAAAAGAACCTAATCAATTAAATATACAAGCAAAATCTGGAAATAAACATCATATAAATGTTTAATTTGTTGCTCTCATTCCCGCTTTTTCTAAGTCGAGGCGGTCTCAGCTGCAAGTCATTTGGGAAAGGCAAAATCAGCACAACATTCAGATTTCACCCAGTTAGCTTTAGAAGATTTATTTGATTAAAACTACAATTAATGTGATGATGGTCTATGGGCTAACGTAACAGTTAGCTGTTTCCAAAGCTAGGCTAACATGCTGTTCCACAATACAATCTCCAGGGCTGTTTTTATTGCCAGACGTAGGGGAGGCTTATCTTAATCAGTTATGGAACATTAAATTATGTCTGCATGTCCAAATCACACATCTACTTTTAAATATGTCTAATCCCCACCTTTACCACACACACACACACACACACACACACACACACACACACACACACACACACACACACACACACACACACACACACACACACACACACACACACACACACACACACACACACACACACACACACAGTAGCATTTAACCGAGACACAATCTGGAACATATTTGTTTCTGCAGTAATAAATTAGTGCAAAATCCTCTTTCATTAATCTGGAGGGAGATCCACATGATCTGACTGGGGAGTGGGGACCGCTGGAGTCAAATCCCTGCACCGTGGGATTAGGCCCACTGGGGGCAGCAGGGTTTCATGGGAGCTGGGAGAGTGACCTGCAGAGAAGAGGGAGGGAGGGAGGGAGGGGAAGTGGGACAGGGGGACTTTTGTTTGAAGGTGATGAATCCTTATGCCCACCCTGATTTTGCCCATGACATTATTATTCTAATCACATGTGCCTTGTGCAATTGACAATATCAAGTCGGAATGACTTGACTGTCTGAATGAGATGTTTCTCATATGACTGACTGCCCTCATTTGTGTGTGTTGTGGTGGTCCATGACATGGGGGTCCTGAGCCAGAAGCTCTTCCCCATCGTGGAAGCCATGCAGAAGCACTTCAGCGCCAAAGATAAATATGAATATGTAACTTTTTCATAGGCATTTACAGTATGTCCAACTCCACAGTCAATACCATCAGAAGATGTCTTGGCGGGTTGACATGTTTTTGACCATTACTGTTTAAAACTATGAAGTTCAGTCTTACACACTATACTAATTGGGTGTTTCTTTTGCTCCCACACTCTATCAGATGTTTACTGCTATTGATTTAATTTTTGGGGGTGACTCACAAAGTGCCCCAAAATACACCCCAAGGTGACCAGCTCAATCTGAAGTTATGTGCTTGGTGGATGACTAATCTAGCCAGTCTGTTTCGGCTCTCTTGTGGAATGCTCATGCAAAACAGTTTTGGCATGACAATGGAGGAGGCAAAAGCACAAACAGGTCTGGGACCAGACTATGACTAATCAACGTTAATGTATTTTAACGGACTCAGAGTCCCAGAAGGCTGTGTGGAGTAGACAGCTAACCTCGAAATAACACGTTCCTGTCTGTCTGTCTCTGCACACTATCTTGTTTCCTCAACCTGTCTCTCTAACACGCAGTGAGCCATGACTAGTGAGTGGGCACTGATAGGGCTCTCAGTGAGAGACTGAGGAGTGTTTTGCTCTCTCTCTCTCTCTCTCTCTCTCTCTCTCTCTCTCTCTCGCTTTCTCTCATAAACAAACCGTACACTGTTTCTTACACTTACATTCAGTCAAATGTATACACTTGTTTATTCTGTGTTGTCTCGCAGGATGCTTGGGGAGAACTGAGGGGATGGGTGTTGAGGGTAGGGGTGGACACAGCTGGATAAAGGTGTATGCAAACTGCACCGAACATGTTAGTTCGATGTAAAATTGAGCGACTAAGACCTCCTCGTCAAAAACGTCAAAATGAATGACAGATTTCTTGAGTTGTCTTCTTTAAGGGAGTATGCGAGTACATTTGTTTGCCTAGCCGAAGCATGCGGTAGACTGGCAGGGGCCGAAGGACGCATGGCATGGAACGCTCTCCCAGGGAGGGAGGGAAGTGTTCTGTTCGATTGTCACATGACGTGTGAACTGATGATGGCAGTCCCCTCTGGTTGAGCACTTTTAACACCCCGCTGGAAGGATAGCATGGGGCGCCGCTCAGCCGGTAGAGCCAGTGGCCGGGCTTTTGGAGCCAAATTAGGGCTGGGCGATTTATGGCCAAAATATCATATCACAACAGTTCCAGTCAAAAGTTTGGACACAAAAAAGCAATAACCAAAAAAGTGTTAAACAAATCAAAGTATATTTGAGATTCTTCAAAGTAGCCATCCTTTGCCTTGATGACAGCTTTGCACACTCTTGGCAATTATGGAATACTGGTTTGGAATAATAAAAGTTCAACATTTGCTTTATGAGTTGTGCCTGACCTTAGAGTTGAAACATACATTGTAAGTGATTTCAATGGGACTTTCTCCATTGTGATTTGTTTTATACCGTTCAATCAAACTTCAACCAAAGTTGATCTCATTTGAGATCATTTGGACACTGCCTTGTAGGGCTGCACGATATGGGCCAAAATCTATTTGACTTCCGATTTAGATCAAAACACTTGTGTGAAATGTTGGAATCATAGAAATACAATGATTTAATGTTTAATATATGGTATACCGCCTTACACCGAATCAATGCTCACTACACAACACCTTGACACACACACACACACACACACACACACACACACACACACACACACACACACACACACACACACACACACACACACACACACACACACACACACACACACACACACACACACACACACACACACACACACACACACACACACACACACACACACACACACACAGTGGCCCTGCTATGAATCCCTTTCATAAAAGAAGAGTGGGCATTGGAACATGAGTGTGTTGTGCTCCTTCCTTACAGCAATACAGAAGCATTAGGAGTAACAAGATGTTACATCCAGAGGTGATAAGAGGTGATAAGAGGTGATAAGATCACGGTCAGTCAGTTGTCCATTTAAGTGGTAGTGGTAGCGAAACAAGGTTTCAGTGTAAAAAATGATGTAAGGTGCCCTTTAGAAATGAATGCACCAAGATATCCTGAATTCCTATTAGAAGCAACATCCAGGAGAAGATCTTAAGGTAGACGGATGTCACGGACTGGTGGATGAGCGCTTTTTTTCAATACTTAAGAACCAGAAGTGTGTCATTCACACTAGACTGGTTAGTAATGCCTGGGCCTGGAGCGATGTGAAGAGTCCTGAAAAAAAAGTTAATTGCACACATGAATACACACTCAAAGGAACCATACGTAGTCAACAGTCTGAGAGGGGAAGGAGTAGGATTGAACACAGCGCTGTCTTCCGCCGTCTGAAGTGACCAGTTGTCGCTCAGGTTTCAGTTCTGAGAGGCCAATTTACTGAAGAATCCGATCTAAATTCCAAATGCTGTTTGACAAGCTGCTTGCCCCTTCAACTAGCAATTGAAGGCTAACCTGAGGTCGAACAGATGTTTTTCTGCCCATCTAAATTGCAGAGGCGTGTTCGTGTGGCTTCTTTGTTTACTGTGTTCTGAGCTGCTTTCTCCAAAGGTTGCTTTGGAGTCACCAAGTAGCTATTCCTCTGTCGGAGGAACTGTAATATCTGCAGGGGGCTGCTGGAATCTTCACTTGAAGATGGGCAGATTGTGTGAATATGATAGTGTGTGTGGACCACTGGACATGATATTTTCTGCACAGTTAAGTGCTAGCTAGAATTGACACAGATGTGAGGGGGAAGTGCATTTGTATTTTGTGTATCGTTTTGATGTTGATCATTTGTACGGAAATGTTCCAGCTATTTCGGAAGGATGTAGGTCTCTGTGGGGGCAATAGATTAGTCTTGTTAGGCTTCCTCCCTCTCTTACCCTAACCATACAAACCGTTTATTCCGTTCACTCCAACCATACAGAATGCTATGCACCCACCTGAGCAGCATGAGGCAATACACATGGGGAAAATGGCAACCTGGTTATTCCAGGACACAACAGTTTCATCATACAATGCAGTCAGTTGTCAAACGTTCAACTCCAAAGGGATACAATGAGGGATTGAACAACAGCCTAAAAATAAGTATCCTACGCAGAACTCGCTCTTAAAAATAGACGAGGGGAAGTACACAATGGAAATATTTCTCACTATCTTAATTTAATGAAGCCCCCTGAGTGATTCATCCTTTATAGATTGAGTTTGCCTGTAAACTCCCAGGGGTGATCTCCAACATGTTCTGACCTGACTGTCCCCCTGGCCTCAACCACACCTGTCTCCCTTCCTTTTCAACCTGGCCTTTTTTAATAGAGCAAGAGAACGGAGTCTGTGTGAAGTACTTTGTTAGTGTGAAAGTGGTTGGGCAACAGCTGTTTGAGGTGGCAGTTGTGCCATTTTTTCATCTATAATCAATATGATAGAAGACAGATGGAGCCTGTTTAGTACCTAGACAGTTGTTAGGCCTGGTCAACTTTGACGGGATAGGGGGCCACAAAAAAGCTGAACTCACCGTGAGGGGCCGCAGTTGCTCAAGGATCTGCGTACCAACATCCCCCCCCCCCCGCCCCCCCCACACACACACACACACACTGCGAGCAACACATTTTAGCGGCTCCCCTCTTGACAGTGGAGGTCATTTTTACGTTTTGCCGTGGGGATTTTGCAGTTTTATAACTAATTTCAGGCAATTCTACATATTTTGCCATAAGTTGAAGATAAAAGTTTGCAGTTTTTAATATGCTATCCGAGTGAGACTGACTAACAAAATTATTGGGGGACCCCCCCGGACAGTAAATTGACCATGATTACTAAGTGTAGATAGCTGGCCACTAGACTAACTTACCAGTCTAAAATATGTTAGCTGTCATGGGCTAATTGAGTGACTATCAGTGACTGACATAACAAAATAAAAACTGCTGATGCACAACTACATTTTGAATTCACCTTGTGTATTCTGCTATTCTAACTCGCAACAGTAAGTTGAGACCCTTACTGAGACCCCCCCCATCAATTATTTTTTGCCCATAGCCCAGTGGCATGCTAAGTTGTTGTCCAAAGTAAGAGGGATTGGAGGGCAAAATGTAAGAAATGCATCTTAAATCTCATTTTACATGGGCTGCTCTGAAACTACTTCAGGTTTTTCTAAGATGGGATAAATGAGCCGCCGCTGGAGAACTTGAAGGAATTGCAGCACAGTCACGAGGCATTTCCATGGACGCAGGATTCAATAGCTTGTTCCAGCTTTCAAATCCCACCCAACAGATCCGTCAATACAGGCTGAGAGGCCTGGGAAATGGGCTGGACTGGGCTGTGTTGAGAAGCTGTGTGAATGACACCATTGGTCATGAATAAAGCCAGAGATTGTTTTCAATGTAGTATGAAATGTCTCTAGGCAGGCTCAAAACAGCCTGATCTAGAATGTTCACTGTGTCATGTGGCCACTATCTGATTCTGGGCCATACTTATTTATTTAAAAAATTCAGTACAACAAAGACAGACCATTATAACAGAACGTCACAAAGCAATTTTTTTCTGGGACTTTATGGCAGTTCGTATGAAGCTTATTCTTTAAATGGACTTTAGTCTGTGCCATTCCACAGAGAAACTGTTAGTCCATCAAAATGTTGTCTGCCCCAGTTACACTGAGTTTCAGATAGGTCCCAATGCACTGGTGACTAGAAAGTGTCATCATTGTAATCATGACTCAACAGTGATCAATAATAGCTTTTTTTTTATCTCGTCCAGTGTACAGTGGAGAGAGAGAGCAGTGTGTGTGTGTGAGAGACAGGTCTTTCAGCTTGGCTTGTCTAGCAATTATCAACAGCCAATTTGACAGAATTGAAGAATTTAGAAAAGACGAATGGGCAATTGTTGCAAAATCCAGGTGTGGAAAGTTCTCAGAGATTCAGAGCTGTAATCGCTGCCAAAGGTGCTTCTACAAAGTATTGACTCAGGGATGTGGATACTCATGTCAATGAGATTTCAGTTTCAATACATTTGCAAAAATGTCTAAAAACACATTGTCACTTTGTCATTATGGGGTATTGTGTGTACATTTTTTAAATTCAGCCTGTAACAAGAACATGGGGAATAAACAAGGTGATGAGAACTTGCAAAGTCCTTGTCCTCCTCACAACTTTTATCTGGACCCACAACGTTTAGTTTTTTTGCAACAACAAAAAACAACCCCACACATCACTAATCAGCAATAGATTATGTTTAGGAAGTGAGTGCAGGTCGATGACTCAGTACAATTGTTGGAATATACTAAATGATTATTTTTCATTCTTTCTGTCTGTCTTAAGCAGTATGTCCCCTAAGTCAGTGGTTCCCAAACTGTGGGGCGCGGGGTGTTTTCTTACCCTTTAGACCCCAGTAGAATTCTAGAATGTTGCTGTGGATTACTGAGAATGTAAGATTAAGCTTGTTTCCTCACACATTTCAGACACAGCTCAAAAACAAAGAACAAATTACAAATACAAGTTAACTTGAGCACAACCTATTTAATATGACACCACATTCATGTCAATAGAAATAACACTAATTTTGTCTTTCATTGTGTAAAGACACTCGGTGTCAATTTTTTTAAAACACTAGATCTGAACATACATAAACTGACTCCTACCACTTTTAAAACAACTCAAAAACCCCTGCTACTGTCATTTTAGGCCCAGGGTATGTGGCACAAGGGTGAATGGTGGGAATTGGGGCAGATGCCCTCCATGGAAATGTAGGCTACCCTCTCAGTTGTGCTCTCCCTCCTCTCACTCCTCTCCCTCTGCTGCCTCCTCTCCCTCCACATCTCTTCGATTATCTCATAACTGCTTATCCTCCATGCCTTCTGCTGCTTAACCCTGAGTCTCCATATCACTTCCCTTGCTTTCACTGACCTAGAGGAACAGACTAACGGGGAGAGAGAGATAGAAAGGAGCGGACAACAAATAGGATACAATTTGTCAGGATCATCATCTCTTCCTTCCTGTCTTTTTCTCAACCATACACATATTCTCTTCCTAATTATCACCTGTATGATAGTTACACGCCTCCCATTACACACACACACACACACACACACACACACACACACACACACACACACACACACACACACACACACACACACACACACACACACACACACACACACACACACACACACACACACACACACACACACACACACACACACACACACACACACACACACACACACACACACACACAGTAAACAGTATCTTCGTGATGCTATACAGCACTTTCAGTCAATCAATCAATCAAAATGATTTTATGAAGTCCATAGCGGCCAGATTGTTTCTCAGTTCACGGTGTGCATATGTATGACTAATGGATAATCCTACGGGATAGATTACACAAGAATATGTTCATAGATGGGCCAGATTATAACCAAAAAGTCAATATAGGGTACACATACTTCAAGACCCATGGTCAGATTTATTTGGTAATATATGGTAAGAAGTCAAAGTACAGTGGGGCAAAAAAGTATTTAGTCAGCCACCAATTGTGCAAGTTCTCCCACTTAAAAAGATGAGAGAGGCCTGTAATTTTCATCATAGGTACACTTCAACCATGACAGACAAAATTAGAAACAAAATCCAGAAAATCACATTGTAGGATTTTTAATGAATTTATTTGCAAATTATGGTGGAAAATAAGAATTTGGTCACATACTATTGGTCAATAGTATGTGGCACAACGGTTTACAGATTCAACACATCGACTAGAGGTCGACCGATTATGATTTTTCAACGCCGATACCAATTATTGGAGGACCAAAAAAAAACGATAACGATTAATTGGATGATTTTTATATATTTGTAATGAATTGACAATTACAACAATACTGAATGAACACTTATTTTAACTTAATATAATACATCAATAAAATCAATTTAGTCTCAAATAAATAATGAAACACGTTCAATTTGGTTTAAATAATGTAAAAACACAGTATTGGAGAAGAAAGTAAAAGTGCAATATGTGCCATGTAAAAAAGTTTAAGTTCCTTGCTCAGAACATGAGAACATATGAAAGCTGGTAGTTCCTTTTAACATGAGCCTTCAATATTCCCAGGTAAGAAGTTTTAGGTTGTACTTATTATAGAACTTTTTCTCTCTAAACTGTTTGTATTGCACTTTAGTATTGCCCGCCTAATCTCGGGAGTTGATAGGCTTGAAGTCATAAACTTCGCAATGCTTGAAGCACAGCGAAGAGCTGCTGGTAAACGCAGGAAAGTGCTGTTTGAATGAATGCTTACGAGTCTGCTGCTGCCCACCACCACTCAGACTGCTCTATCAAATATCAAATCATAGACTTAATTAGAATATAATAAACACACAGAAATACGAGCCTTAGGTCGTAATAAGGTCAAATCCGGAAACCATTATTTCGAAAACAGAACGTTTATTCTTTCAGTGAAATACAGAACCGTTCCGTATTTTATCGAACGGGCGGCAACCCTAAGTCTAAATACTGCTTTTACATTGCACAACCTTCAATGTTATGTCATAATTATGTAAAATTCTAGCAAATTAATCTTTGTCTTTGTTAGGAATAAATGGTCTTCACACAGTTCACAATGAGCCAGGTGGCCCAAACTGGTGCATATACCCTGACTCTGCTTGCACAGAACGCAAGAGAAGTGACACAATTTCCCTAGTTAAAATAAATTCATGTTAGCAGGCAATATTAACTAAATATGCAGGTTCAAAAAATGGACTTGTGTATTGATTTTAAGAAAGGTGTTGATGTTTATGGTTAGGTACACATTGATGCAACGACAGTGCTTTTTTCGCAAATGCGCTTGTTAAATCATCACCCGTTTGGCGAAGTTGACTGTGATTCGATGATAAATTAATAGGCACCGCATTGATTATATGCAAAGCAGGACAAGCTAAACTACACATGGTTGATATTACTAGTTTAACCTGTGATTATGTTTGATTTGTTTTTTATAAGATAAGTTTAATGCTAGCTATCAAATTACCTTGGCTCCTTGCTGCACTCGTGTAACAGGTGGTCAGTCTGCCATGCAGTCTCCTCGTGGAGTGCAATGTAATTGGCCATAATCGGTGTCCAAAAATGCAGATTACCGATTGTTATGAAAACTTGAAATCGGCCATTCCGATTAATCGGTCGACCTCTAACATCAACTATTGTTATTTATTTAGGATGTTGAAAGTAAAAGATTACAAAGATGACACAAATACCTATGAAAAAGTTACACATTCATATTTATCTTTGTAACTAAGGCAACCCTTACCTGTGGACATGATGTGGTGCATGGCCACGAACAGAAAGAAGATGGTGTTGCTGAAGTGCTTCTGCATGGCCTCCACGATGGGGAAGAGCTTCTGGCTCAGGACCCCCACGTCGTGACGCAATTTAGCCAAACAGATTTAGAAAAATGTCATCTTTTCCGATGGGCATAGTTAGCTGGTTGTCTTTTGTAGGGAGGGAGTGACTGGATCAAGTGTGACAGTGTTGGGAGCGAAGCACAATGTTGCTTCCAACTCTCATTTTCTTGCCTTACAGACCAACTACAGAGTTTGCCAATGTTAGCTAATTAATTCCGAAGGTGGGACAGTTTCCAAATGAATTGCATCGTTAGACACAGGACCAAACAAGCATCTGGCTATGTAAACGAATATCACTGCAACAACATAATTTACTTTAAACCATTTTTTTTATTTGACCTTTATTTAACTAGGCAAGCCAGTTAAGAACACATTCCCTGCCCTATGGGACTCCCAATCACAGCCAGATGTGATGCAGCTTGGATTTGAACCAGGTACTGCAGTGATGACTCTTGCACTGAGATGCAGTGTCTTAGACCACTGCGCCACTCGGGAGCCTAATATTTAGCTCCATTGCGCGTGCATCTATCCTAACACGAAAGCTAAGATGTCAAACAATAGGGAAACGAGGCAATGTATAGCCTATGAATATCTGTACCTAGCAACCATGATAACAGAAACACAAATGACTCATCTCCATTTCAGTGGCTAGTTAGCTGGTTGTCTGTATGGCTTGCTAGTGAAAGTGACAGCTGAGGTTGACGTTTCGCTAGCACAGCCCAAATTTACCGCCACACAACTTTTCTTGCCTGACTGACTAGCTAACTAACCATAGAAAGAAGCTTGGGCCACTTCCATATGAATTACATCAGTAGGAACAAGACAAAACAACCAACTAGTTAGCTGATTATTTACAGCTAAGCACTGCAACTATTTCCATGAGACAGAGAACAATCATTCAAGCTCCACCGCTGATGTGCTCACCTGTACCAACCAAGTGATCATGACAGGATTTGCTAATCTGAGAACAGTTTCACAGCATCAATCAAAAACAGCAAACATATAGTATCTGCTGTTTTACTTATTTCACTCACCTCGACATCATCATCGCTTTCAAAGTGCAATGATGTGTCCGAAGCCATATCACCAACCAACAACCAAGCTACAGCTTCTTCCACAATGAAAATTCGTGGCCACTCCAGCATTTTCATTTTGAGTCATTTCTTTTTTTTAATCCCCTTTTTCATAGTATCCAATTGTTAGTAGCTACTATCTTGCCTCATCGCTACAACTCCCGTAGGGGCTTGGGAAAGACGGAGGTTGAGAGTCATGCTTCCTCCAATACACAACACAACCAAGCCGCACTGCTTCTTAACACAGCGCGCGTCCAACCCAGAAGCCAGTCGCACCAATGTGTCGGAGGAAACACCGTGCACCTGGCAACCTTGGTTAGCGTGCACTGCGACCGGCCCGCCACAGGAGTTGCTGGTGCGCAATGAGACAAGGATATCCCTACCGGCCAAGCCCTCCCTAACCCAGAAGACGCTATGCCAATTGGAGGCCCCATTTTGAGTAATTTAAGTAAAAACATTATTTTAAATGTCAAATGACCGCAAACCCTGTTTCCGGGTTTCTGATTGATGACAACAGCCACACGAATACAACAGGTTGTTTGCAAGTTAATTTTGCGATATTGATACAGTTATTACTGTTAGAAAAACAAGGCTGTTCACAGCTGCTATAGTAATTTAAAGAAACACTGTTGACAGCTGCTATGGGTTTTTAAAGGGTTCAGAACTCAGTCCATCTTTCAACTTACTCTTCAAAGTTGTAATAGTAAAATGCACAAGGAGAAATTTAGAAATTGGGTAGTGCATCGTCAGTATTCCTCTTGTCATGTCTGTCATTACATTAGAGAGCTATTTATAAATGGTCAGAAATGTCCAGATCAACCAGTCCATGTCAGCTAATGTTTTTAGCTAGATTCATTTAGCCCATAGATTTTGTAGTAATGTTTAAGTTAGTCAAATATCACATGAATACACATTAGACATAGACAAAAACCCACCCCTCCCCCCATTCAATGCCACCTACTTGACCTCAGACACAACATTCCTTCAAGGCATGATTTAGACAAAGCAGTGTTGTGCAGCCAGCCCGCCTGCCCTATCATGGCCTGCTGAATCCTGGACCGTGGAGACGGTCTTTGCTGGTCGCCAGAGGTGGTCTGTGGCAGCGAACCCTGCCGTGATCCCTCCGGTTTGGGAATTGGTCTCTCCCTCCGGGTAAACTAGGCCTGGTGAAATTAATCTGAGTTGGCCATACGCAAACATTCTGTTATCGTGCACTGTAACGGTACCCCCGAGGCACCGGCCAGAGAGCCTCCAGCTCCTCCGATATGGTCAAATGTCACCCTGCATTGCCCTATCGGTATTAATTGGGAATTTGACCTCTTGCAGTTCATGTCCAAATCACATTTGTTTCTGCACTGCCTGTCAGCATTAAATGGTCTCATAATAGCTGTCATTGACCGTTAAAGAGAAGTGGCGATGGGAGAGTGTGCGTGAATGTGGCTCTGCCTGTGTGGGCCTTCATGATTTATGTGGTTATATTATAGCTTAGCACAATGTATCAGCCGAAGACTCTCTTCCTGCTTTCCCCTGTTCCAAAGCAGGCCGTTAAGCCCCCTCAGAACGAACAAAGTCAGCATTAGCCGGCGGGGCATGACTCGCCGCCAACCTCCCTCTGCTAACGCAACACATGAAGGCATTTTGAAGGGGACTTCCTTGTTTAAAGAGCAGGGGAGAAAATGGTTGACACTCTGCAGACAGTTTAGTTTCCGCTGCTTGTTTTGACAGAGACCGACCCTAAAATATCTCTCTGGCCAAGGTCTCCGTGGAGGCCCTGCTCTAGCCCAGTCACCCAGCATTGTTCTTGTTTCAACAGACTTAGTTTAGGACACTTGTTTTCCTTTTTCCATGTACAGGGCCATTGTCTGTGCAGTGCTGGCCTCTCCAGGCCAGGGCCCCACGTTGGGTTGGCCTTTCCATTGTGACTTCAACCATCAGATTGGGAAAGAGACACATTTGATTATAGTGCATGCCACTGTCTGACCTCAAGAAGCAAGAAAACTGGAAAACTATTTCTTGTTCTGTTATTTGTTAGTATTGTTAACTGGAATCACGTTTTTCTTGCTTGACTTTAGCAGCGATTGCTTGTACTGTAGATAGGCCTAGATTATGAAAAACAGTGAGCTGGGTTGGGTTCAATACCGACACATCACTGGTGTCTTACTTTGCGTTATAGATACTCAGTGTCATGGTTGTCAAACCCCTCACCCTAATTAACATTATTGATCCAATAAATTGATCTGAGAAGGTTTTTGGAAAAGAGTCCTTGAAGTCCTTGAATGGTCTAGAAATCAGAAAACGGGTCTCGCACCCAGGGGTGCGGCTTTCCCTCACTTTTTTCAATTTGAGAATACGCGGAGCTGGTAAATGTATTCTGATAATTAAATATAAATTATAAATAAGTTACCACTAAAATTCCATGAAAAATTATAGTATGACAAACCAGATAAATATTTATAGCAGCCTAGAGGTAGGTAAATGGTGGTTTCTTCCCAGTCTTCTCTCGGCAGTGGTGAGAATGATGAACTGTAGGCTACAGAGTCCGGTCAGAGGCTTGGCTACTTGACTACTTGGCTACATGTGTGCACTGCAGAGGCCCGTCAGAGGCTTGGCTACTTGCCTACTTGGCTACATGTGTGCACTGCAGAGGCCCGTCAGAGGCTTGGCTACTTGGCTACTTGGCTACATGTGTGCACTACAGAGGCCCGTCAGAGGCTTGGCTACTTTTTGATCAATCAGAACGTTAAAAAAATAATCCTTAGATTTGTCATCATTTCATCACTTTGCAGCATGCACGGTTAGCAGAGGTACATTTTTGGACAGCTGGCCAGCTGTCATAGACATAATGACGACAAAACAAGCATTGGTGCATTTTTATTTTTTTGCAAAAGCTGCAGCAACTATCACAATCAATAGGCCTGACAACAACGCAAACAGCCAGCAAGTTGACATAGTTGAATATCCTAATCCAGCTCCCTCATCTATTCTGGCCACTAGCTTGCAGCCAGCACCACAACCTTGACGGCTCCCTCCCTGCCCTGTCCCCAGGTCCAGGCCTGATCTCCGCAACACTGACAGTTCCCGATCACAGGTCCTCAGCTACCTCTGTTCCCTCAGATGACAGAACAGCTCCTCTCCCTGCAGCTGGCACCACCACCACGGCACCAATAGGCCTGCTACCATGTGCTGACGTATGGACAAGCAGTATGTGGAGGAACAAACAAGAGGCATACTCATAAATAGTTTGTAAAGAAGTTATGTGCAGATGTCACACGTCTGTCATTTTACAAATCAGATTCAGATCAACGTTATTATCCCGTCAGGGGAATAATCCTTTGGTCATGTGCTTAAGAAAACAGTAAATAAAACATGAAACCACAGTAACAACACAAAATCATTCATTCAATGTGCTGTAGCTACACATTTATAGTGAAAGTGCAATATGCTGTATACTCGAGGGACCAACAAATGATCTATTATACAGCCAAATGTCCCTTGGAATAAAAGAGTCCCCATATCTCTCTGTTTGAATTTTCCTTTGAAGGAATATAGGGAGGAGTTCAGACCCAGGGCCGTGAGCTTTGTAATGAGCTTATTGCGCACTATGGCATTGAAGGCCGAGCTGTAGTCGATGAACAGCATCATCACATATCCATTCCTTTTGTCCGGTTGGGTAAGGGCAATGTGCAGTGCAATGGCGATTGCGTTGTCTTGGGATCTGTCAGTAGGCGATTTGGAAACTGTTGAGTGTGTCAGGGAGGGAGGAGGTGATATGGTCTTTGACTAGCCTCAAAGTACTTTATAATGACAGAAGTGAGTGCTACTGGTCGGTAGTCATTCAGTTCAGTTACTTTCCCTTTCTTGGACACAGGGATGATGGTGGACATCTTGAAGCAGGTGAGTATAGCGCCCTGAGCTAGGGAGATTGAAAAGGTCAGAACACAACTGCCAGCTGGTCTGCAAATGCTCTGAGGGCACGGATAGGGATGCCAGCAGCCTTGTGAGGGTTAACACGTTTGAATGACTTGCATACATCCTCAGTGGAGACTGAGCATGTAGCCCACATTGTCATCGGAGACTTGCCTTGGCAGCTCAGCGTCATTGTGCTCAACTTGTGAGAAAAATGTGTTTAGCATATCCGGTAGGGTAGCGTTGGTGACGGGCGATGTGGCTGGCATTCTTTTTGTAATCAGTGAACATTAGGAGCCCCTGCCACATACGCTTTGTGTCCGACTCGCTGAATTGCTCCTCCACTTTGTCCCTATACTTGTTTCACCATCTTGATCGATCTTCATAGGTCGTATTTATATTGGTTAACAACACTATTGTCCCCGGTCACCTTGCCCTATTTATAAGCAGCCTCCCTCTTTCAGTTTTCCTACAAGGCTGATATCAATCCATGGTTTTTGATTTGTGAACGTTTTAAAAGACACTCGGTATCACATCTATGCATTATTCTTTTTTTATCCGGTGACTGAGTCGGCGTATTCATTTATGTTATCTTCAGAGGCAACCCGGAATATATTACAGTCACATGATCAAAACGCTATTTTTAGGCGGGGAGAAGCAAGATGGAGTTCTGGTCGGATTTGCCGAAAGGAGAGCGGGAGAGGGCCTTATACCTGTGTCAACAAAGCGTGTAGCAGTCTGTCCCAGACCAAAAAAAATATCTTGCTCGACTGAAAGTCGTAGGTTCTCTTGACCAATTGATTCGTTGAAATTTTAAAAGGTGGGTTTATCCTTATATAGACACACCCTGTGTGTTTTAATTAGAGGTCGACCGATTATGATTTTTCAACGCCGAAAAGGTAACTTTTCCGACACCTACTGCTTAAAACCCAAAAAGGCCCCACTTTCACGGTCTATACGGTCACGGTTCATACTAAAAATCAAGATCAAGCAAGCTTTTGCCCTTCTGCTCCAGTGTGGAGCAGTGGATGGAGCCAAATACAGGACCATTCTGGAAGAAAACCTGATGGAGTCTGCAAAAGATCTGAGACTGGGACAGAGATTTGTCTTCCAACAAGACAATGATCCAAAACATAAAGAAAAATCTACAATGGAATGGTTCAAAAATAAACATATCCAGATGTTAGAATGGCCAAGTCAAAATCCAGACCTGAATCCAATCGATAATCTGTGGAAAGAACTGAAAACTGCTGTTCACAAATGCTCTCCATCCAACCTCACTGAGCTCGAGCTGTTTTGCAAGGAGGAATGGGAAAAAATTTCAGTCTCTCAATGTGCAAAACTGATAGAGACATACCCCAAGCGACTTACAACTGTAATCGCAGCAAAAGGTGGCGCTTCAAAGTATTAACTTAAGGGGGCTGAATAATTTTGCACGCCCAATTTTTCAATTTTTGATTTGTTAAAAAAGTTTGAAATATCCAATAAATGTCGTTCCACTTCATGATTGTGTCCCACTTGTTGTTGATTCTTCACAAAAAAAATACCGTTTTATATCTTTATGTTTGAAGCCTGAAATGTGGCAAAAGGTCGCAAAGTTCAAGGGGGCCGAATACTTTCGCAAGGCACTGTAGATACTTTTGTACCTGTTTCCTCCAGCATCTTCACCAGGTCCTTTGCTGCTGTTCCGGGATTGATTTTAACTTTTTTGCACCGAAGTACATTCTAGGAGACAGAACGCGTCTCCTTCCTGAGCTGTATGACGGCTGGTCCCATGGTGTTTATACTTGCATACTATTGTTTGTACAGATTAACGTGGTACCTTCAGGAGTTTGGAAATTGCTCCCAAGGATGAACCAGACTTTTGCAGGTCTGCAATTCTTTTTCTGAGGTCTTGGCTGATTTATTTTGATTTTTTCATGATGTCAAGCAAAGAGTCACTGACTTTGAAGGTAGGCCTTGAAATACATCCACAGGTACACCTCCTATTGACTCAAATGAACAATTAGCCTATCAGAAGTTTCTAAAGCCATGACATAATTATCTGTAATTTTCCAAGCTGTTTAAAGGCACAGTCAACTTAGTGTATGTAAACTTCTGACCCAGTGGAATTGTGATGCAGTGAATTATAAGTGAAATAATCTGTCTGTAAACCATTTTTGGAAAAATGACTTGTTTCATGCAGAAAGTAGATGTCCTAACCGACTTTCCAAAACTATAGTTGGTTAACAAGAAATTTGTGGACTGGTTGAAAAATGAGTTTTGATGACTCCAACCTCAGTGTATGTTAACTTCTAACTTCAACTGTGTATATTTACAGGTGTGTGCCTTTCCAAATCATGTCCAATCAATTGAATTTACCACAGGTGGACTCCAATCAAGTTGTAAAGACATCTCAAGGAGGATCAATGGAAGCAGGATGCACCTGAGCTCAATTTCGGGTCTCATAGCAAAGGGTCTGAATATTTATGTAGATAAGGTGGGAAAAGTCAAGGGGTCTGAATACTTTCCCATATACACATTTCAGTCCAATATACCAGATGTTGCAATTGAAGGATGTCTTTTATGCATATTCTATGATGATGGCCTATTCAATTGGCTACATTTGTCTGTATTTATTTTCACCTAAACAAATTGTACTACACCACTGCTCGCACCAATAGATCATGTGGTTTTCCCATCAAATCACCCATCTAGATTTGGAACTTACTTCTTCTTGTACCTGCATTTCCTTCTTGGAGGTTGGTTAGCAATTCGGTTCTTGGAACCACATAACTTTCTTGAACCATCAGGGGTCATACCGAGATTGCTTTCTTAGACTACGGGCTTTTTGGACCATCTGCGTACGTGGTCTAGATCTGTTTTTTTTTTTTTTTTTACTTCCAGAGGACTTTTTTGGAGGCCCATCGAGTATCTAGATACTTTCTTTTTGCACTTTAAGGTTACTATTTTACTATAACACTCGTTAACTGTATGTTACAGTATACACAATTGTGAGGGGCACCTTTAGAGTCGCTGTTAGATTTTAGCAGTTCGAGATGCCAATACCCAATGCATGGTTTTCAGATTGACACCCCTCTGTAAATCCAGATTGGCACAGTATTTTGTCCATTGCACAGCAGTCCAGCACCCTAAGAATGTCCTTACTTTTCACTGCCATGCCAACCAGCAAAACACAGGAAGGTGAAACAATGAACAGAGGAGTCTGTATTTCCTGGTAACTGGGGTGACTGTGTCCACAGAGTGCTGCTTCCTGGCTATTAGTGATGGGGGAAAAATCGATACTGTCGGGATATTGTTTTGACTATCACAATATTATTTTGGGGCTAGTTGGCTCTACCTGCACCAAAACTCCAGTATGTTTCCTTCATAGCTTGTTCTACACATGCTTTTTAAACAAGGAGACCAATTGTTTTCAGGACTTTTATTTCCACGACTGTTCAAACCTCGTCTTCTCATGGCTCTTTCTTGTCCCTCTGCAGCAGACATATGATGTTATGTTTGGAACATCAAATAGCAATAAATCGCAATACATATTGTATCGGCACCTAAGTACGGTGGTAATATCGTATCATGAGGTCCCTGGCGGTGGGAGCTACCCAGAAACAGGGCCTACATCAGAGCTATGATTAGAGATGCATGATATATCAGCCTTTATATCGGTATCAGATGATGGCTAAAAACATATTGGTATCAGACAATAATCAGAATAATTTCATAGCTGATCATTTTGGCTGTTATGATGTATGGCCAAAGTAATCTGCTACTCAAGGGGTGCTAGCAATACGTTTGAATTTCTGAGTAAAAATGTATTGAACTCTTTGTTTCAGATCTGCAGTGCATTGTACTGCTGGATGTAGATCTGAAGTACAGGAGCAACATCAGGGAGCTGGAGTTTGATCGCTTCCCATCTGGAGTTGTGATCGGCATCGCCCAAGAGATGCAGCCGGTATACAGGTATTCAACACACAATGAACACACACACGCATAACTTTTTGTTTTATTATCCTTGTTGGAACCAAATAATTGATTCCCATTCAAAATCCCCAAGTGTAACCCTAACCCATAAACCTAACCCCTAATCCTAAAATACCCTTTATTATTTTGGGGACCGGTTAAAATATGTACCCACACAACACAAAGACATTATGTATAGTGTGGTCTGAAATGATTGACACCCTTGAGAAACATGAGAAATAATGACTGTATAAAGTAAATAATTGAAATAGTGAGCTATATTGTATGCTTCAAAAAATTGGGAAATTATATTTTATCCTAATACAATTGGTCAGATAAAGAGATTTTGTTTAACAAGTAATACTTTTTTTCTCAAAGGTTGGGGGCAAAATTATTAATACCCCTAAAGATTCTAATAAATAAAGTAGTACAATTGTCCTTGTTTTTACTATCCTTGTGAGGACTTTGGTCACCACAAGGATAGTGAAACCAAGCACACATGTGCACACATGATGTGTGGACTCAGTGTGTTACTGAAGAAATTAAATCACTGCCACAAACTATTGTACAAACCATTTCACATCACAAAAATGTATATCTTATACTGGGAGAAACAACATCACAGTACTTAGATGAGAGAGCAGACCAGAACTTTCTATTGAAACGTATGGCTTTGGGTGGCAGAGAGGCAAGACTGGTCGATATGGTCTTGTGGCCAGTCGTGGCCAGCCTGTTTAAAGTGGGGCACTCTAAAATCTGAAAGGAGATGGCACTTTTTGCGTTCAGAGTGTTCCCTTGCCACACATTCCCACTGAAGTGACAGTGACAGGAGCTGGCAGAGAGGAGATCTGCTCAGAGCCCTGCTGTCAAGGGCTGTCCAAATGGAAAGGGGGACGAAGTTACAAGAGGGGAGTTGAGAGAGACCGAGATGTGTTGAGTCTGAGGAGGAGGGTAAAGAGTCCTGTGGGAGGGGAGGGGAGAGGTTGGAGGTGGGGGAATCAGAGAAGGGGACGGACGCGTGCACCAAAAGGAAAATTGTGAGTGTGGAAGTGTGTGTATATGTTATGACATTCTGAAGGTCACTGTGTTTTTAGCCTGCAACAACAGGAAGCACTGTGCTGCTGTCCTCATCAGTGCTGCCTCTCTCTCTCTCCACTGAAGGACGGTTGTCGTTCTTCCTCTCCTTTACTCTGATGCCCTCTCCTTTCAGGTGTCAAATAAAACTAATTGCGGAGACATAAGAGCCAAGTTTATGGCTCTAGGAAGCATCCAGTTGCCCTGTGTGTGTCCACTGTCCACAGTCCTCTGCTTAATTACTTTCCTCCCTAAGGGATTTGTCTGCTCACATTAATCCTACTGTAATTAGCTCTGCCACAAAGCTGTGTGTTTGAAGGGAAAACTTGCACTAGATAAACATACTCTGTAATATTCAGGGGACAAACAGAAAATGTTTTAACAGGTACTTAGCAAACAGAAAATAGCTTTATTTGTCTTTCCATTACATCAATGTCATCGTCATCCGTCAAGGAGCTCTGGGGTAGATTTTCTGAATATGTTTCAACTACTTAGTTCAGTAGATAAGCTCCCAAAAATACCATATTGTTCGATTTGGTATAGAAGTGCGAAAATTGGCAGACTTGTATAATATTTAGCGCTGAACAAAACCTGAAATAGTGCTATTTCAGTGAACACTGAGGGTCAGTGAACACTGAGGGTCAGACATTTTATTGTGTTCGTAACACCAACTCAAACATTTTAAGCCATCATTGGGCATTACATAGCAATTATGTTGTGACTTTCCTTTCATTAATCTGATGACTTATTTATTGAATCCACTAACTGTTTGTTTAATTGTTACCCAATTACATTATAATCATGTAACAATGAACTCATTAGGATTTGGGGCACCACGGAAGAAGTTGTTTAACCTGTTGATCCTATCCCCTACTTTTTCGAACATTCTGTTAAAAATCGCGCAACATTTCAGCACCTTGCTACTCATGCCAGGAATATAGTATATGCATATGATTAGTATGTGTGGATAGAAAACACTTAGAGGTTTCTAAAACTGGTTAAATCACGGCTGTGACTATGACAGAACATGCGTTTCATCGAAAAGCGCAGGAAAATCTGATCACTGAAAACCGGAAAATATATCAATGCGCCACTTGAATGTATTGCTGAATAGAAACCACATTACCTGGAGCCGAGGTTGCAATACCTACAGCTTCCACATGATGTCAACAGTCTTGTCATTTGCCTAGGATTTGTTTCTTGGTCAAACGGACAAGAGACAGACCATTTCTTCCGGTCTCCGACCGGATATTTTGGTTGAGACCCATATCGTCGATACATTCTATAATTATTCTCCCATTAATCATGTACTTTGCAGACAAACTGCCACATGTTTGAAATAAGTCATCATGAATGTATTTACGTATGGCTGTCCTTGTCCGTCATGTAGTCCTGAACAGAACGACAGAGTTCACTCCTCCATTTGCTCCTAAAGCTGCTAATTTGACGATCAGCCGGCCGTGCCGATGGTTCCAGTGGGGTGATGAGAGTAGCGTACGGTGATATGAGAATCGTAGTAGGATGGGACGGTTTGAAAAGTTTGAGATATTTTACCCAGGACAGCTAATCAGCTGTACGGGTTGTTGTCTGAGAGGGGAGTTTGTTGCCTCTTCCTCCTCATGTTGATTATTCAGAGTTTAGGATTCAGACCACTATAGACATGAGCTGCTGCACTTTGGCTCTCTGGTCTAAAAGAAGATTAGTTTATTTCTTCAACTCATGTTGAGGTTCAAAGTTTCAACCATTACAAACATGTAGCTAACGCCTCATGTTTTCTGGTTTAACAGTTGGTTTCTCTTCCAAGCCTTTTATGCACTCTTGATCAAAAGGGCGTTCCGTCATGCTGACAAGCTCTCTGACCTCACTCAGGGTTGGGCTAGTTACTGTGCAAAGTATTATCAAAAAAAGATATAATTAGAAAGCTAAAATCACATTCCTATCTTAACAAAAAATACTTTCATGTTCATATTATATGCACAACATAATGGATGATAGCTTGACAGATAAAGGGATATACTTTTCAAGTTACAGTATTTTCGTTATACAGGTTTTAATGACAACACAAAATGAAAACCCATATTACATTTGTTTTTCATAGTTTCCCCACATAGTTACGTTAGAAATACTGTTTCCGGCATTCACTTTTTGGATGTTAGTTTTGGCGATAACAAGTCTGTGAAACAAAGGCACATTACTTTCACCAATACTGGAGGGGAGAGAGTCCTCGCCTGCTTAATTTACGACTGGATGTGGAGGTGTCAACCTCCACACCAGTTCCCTCCTCCCCTCTGCGGGTGAGAGAAAGTCTGGTTATTATTGGCCATTGCCAAGCTGATCTGACTCATTGTGATTCTCACAGGACAGTCATGACAATTCCTATGGGATTTTGCATAGAGTGACGTGTACAGGGCAGGTTTCCTATCACAGTTCTTAAAAGTGACACAGGATGTAATATCATATTCTATATCATTGTAATCAGTAGATTTCAGAGAACATACTGTCGTCTACTGAAGTCTACTGATTATGAAAATGCACAATGTAATCATGTATGTTAAAAGCACTGTATATGTTTGAGAGTATCCATAAACTTGCCAACAGACAGAGCTATGAATGGATCAGTGATTCACCAATCGGGACCTTGATTGGCTTAGCAACAGTAACAATGCGTGATGTGTAATAACATTTTACATTTTTGGGGAGTACGTTTCTTTGGGACCATCAAAAGACATCCTGACAACTGATACACAGAAATATTACTGCAACATTCCCATTATGTATTTATAAATCAATCAAATGGATTTCTAAATATGTTTTTACATCAGCTAATGTCACAAAGTGCTGTACAGAAACCCAGCCTAAAACCCCAAACAGCAAGCAATGCAGATGTAGAAGCACAGTGGCTAGTAAAAACTCCCTAGAAAAGCAGGAACCTAGGAAGAAACCTAGAGAGGAACCAGGCTCTGAGGGGTGGCGGGTCCTCTTCCGGCTGTGCCAGGTGAAGATTATAATAGTACATAGCCAAGATGTTCAAACGTTCAAATAATAATAATCACAGTGGTTGTAGAGGGTACAACAGGTCAGCACCTCAGAAGTAAATGTCAGTTGGCTTTTCATAGCCAATCATTCAGAGTTAGACAGCAGGTGCGGTAGGGAGAGAGTCAAAAACAGCAGGTCCGGGACAAGGTAGCATGTCCGGTGAATAGGTCAGGGTTCAATAGCCGCAGGCAGAACAGTTGAAACTGGAGCTGCAGCATGACCAGTTGGACCGGGGACAGCAAGGAGTCATCAGGCCAGGTAGTCCTGAGGCATGGTCCTAGGGCTCAGGTCCTCAGAGAGAATATATTAGAGGGACCATACTTAAATTCACACAGGACACCAGATAAGACAGGAGAAATACTCCAGATATAACAGACTAACCCTATCTCCCCGACACAAACTATTGCAGCATAATTACTGGAGGCTGAGATAGCAGGGGTCGGGAGACACTGTTGCCCCGTCCGACTATACCCCCGGACAGGGCAAACCAGGCAGGATATACACCCACCCACTTTGCCATTAAACATGTGTAAAACATTATCTTATATTCTGAGAACATGGCAACTATGTTTAGTGTAACATTTATGAAATATTCTCCTAACCCACAGAACTGGACACATGAATGTTCTTTCAACGTTCCCATGAAACGTGTCTAGAACTTGAGAAATTCATTGGAGTATAGTGTCAACATTTTTGCTTGCAGGTGTGAGACAAACTGACATGAGCATGGATGGATGTTGCCTAAGGACAAGCAGACTCCCAGATCACAATGCTGTGAAGTTCATCCAATGAGATGATCTAATATGGGATCCCATTCCCCACCACACACATTTCCCCCTTCTCTCCCACCATCTGTGGCTTGGGCTGGAGGAAGGCATACAATTGATTATTTATTTATTTATTTAACCAGGCAACTCGGTTAAGAACAAATTCTTATTTTACAATGTCGCTACCCCGGCCAAACCCTCCCCTAACCCGGACGACGATGGGCCAATTGTGCGCCACCCTATGATAACATAATACAGATTAGGGAGAGGCTCAACCGTACCTAATGCTGTGTATAGTATATACAGTGCCTTCAGAAAGTATTCATACCCCTTGACTTACTCCACATTCTGTTACAGCTTAAATTTTAAAAAATGATTTTTTTTCTGTCACCCATCTATACGCAATGCGTTGGTAGAGCTCAGTTGGTAGAGCATGGCGCTTGTAACGCCAGGGTAGTGGGTTCGATCCCCGGGACCACCCATACGTAGAATGTATGCACACATGACTGTAAGTCGCTTTGGATAAAAGCGTCTGCTAAATGGCATATATAATGACAAAGTGAAAAAGGGGTTTTTAGAATTTGTTGCGAAATGTATTGACAATTAAATGAAGAAATAGCTCATTTACATAAGTATTCACACCCCTGAGTCAATACTTTGTAGAAGCACATTTTGGTGTTGTTTACAGCTTTGAGTCATCTTGGGTAAGTTTGTATCAACTTTGCACATCTGGATTTTGTAATTTTTCACCCATCCTTCTTTCACCCATTTTCTTAAGCTATGTTACGTTAGATGGGGAGCAGCTGTGATTGGCAATCATCCTGTCTTTCCACAGATTTTATATGTGATTTTGAAGTCTGGACTTTGGCTGGGGCCACTTTCACATTCTTGTCCTGAAGCCATTCCAGCGTCGCTTTGGCTGTATGATTGGGATCATTGTCCAGTTGGAACATAAATCTTCGCCCCAGTCTGTCATTTGCACTCTGAAGCAGGTTCTCATCAAGGATTTGCATCATTCATTGTTCCCTCAATCGTTACCAGTCCCCAGGGTACTGCCGCTAAAAAGCATCCCCATATCATGATGCTGCCACCACCATGCTTCACGGCAGGGATGGTGTTTGATGGGTGATGAGCTGTGCCTGGTTTTCTCCAGACATGGCGCTTTGCATTCAGGCCAACAAGTTCAATTGTTGTCTCATCAGAATCTCTAGCTTTACAATCTCTTGCTTTCACGTGCCTTTTGGCAAACTCCAGTAGCGCTGTCAAGTGCCTTTTGTCTCAGGAGTGGCTTCCATCTCCCATGAAGCCCAGATTGGTGAAGTGCTGTAGAGACTGCTGTCCTTCTGGCAGGTTCTCCCATCTCAGCCAAGGGACTCTGTAGTTCTGTCAGAGTGGTCATTGGGTTCTTGGTTACCTCCCTGGCCAAGGTCTTTCTTGCCCGGTTGCTCAGTTTGGTCGGACGGCCAGTTCTGGGTCTGGGTAGTTGCATATTTTTTCCATTTAAAAAAGCGATGTCCTCTTGAAAACAATTTCTAGAGTATTTCAAGTTTTCTACCCTTCCGCTAAGATATGCCTCATCACAATTCTATCCTTGAGCTCTACGGACAGATCCTTAGACTTCATGTTATAGTTTCTGCTCTGACATGCACTGTCAACTGTGGGATCTTTTTATATAGACAAGTCTGTTTCTTTCTAAATCATGTCCAAATAATTGAATTGGCCAATCAAGTTGTTGTGACATCAAGGATGATCAAGGGAAACTGGATGCACCTGAGCTCAATTTGGAGTGTCATAGCAAAGGGGTGAGAATACTTTTGTAAGTTAGATTTCTGTTTTCAATACATTTTGAACACATTTCTAAAAACATGTTTTCACTTGGTCATGATGGGGTATTGTGTGTAGAAGGGTGAGAGGAAAAACATGGTGTAATGCTCATCGTTGGAATGAGGTGAGGACCAAAGTGCAGCGTGGTAAGTGTTCATCATTATATTTATTCAACAGAGAACACTAAACAAAATAACAAAGGAGAACGAAACGAAACAGTTCCGTAAGGTGACAGACACATAACAGAAAACAATCACCCACGAAACACAGGGAAAAGGCTGCCTAAGTATGATTCTCAATCAGAGACAACTAACGACACCTGCCTCTGATTGAGAACCATACCAGGCCAAACTCAAAACACAACATAGAAAAACGAACATAGACAACCCACCCAACTCACTCCCTGACCATACTAAAACAAAGACATAACAAAAGAACTAAGGTCAGAACTTGACAGATGGATTTAATCCGTTTTGAATTCAGGCTGTAACACAACAAAATGTGGGAAAAGTATTGGGTATATGAATACTTTCTGAAGACACTGTATACTGTACTATAGGGGGAGACTAAACGGAGTGAACGTTTTAGTATAGGAAGAAGAAGAATCGCTCTCCATTCTCGAAGAAAAGAGCCATGAGTACACGTGAGCTGTGCTCCCTTAAGAGACGTGACGCAATATGTTTGTATCAAGAGACTTATCATAGATGTTCATGCTATTTTCAGAAAAATATTTGTTCTACTTTACTGCCCAGCTGATCAGTGGTCAGATGGGTAAAGGGTGTAAGAAAAGCATGTTATTGGACCTGCTCCAGAGCTGTGTGGGAGTGAGCCTGGGCTCCAGGCTCAGTCATTCCCAGCCTTTGTTCTTGGCCTGATTGTGACGTCCCATTAACAGCCACTAACAGAAACACCACTGGTCCGTTTAGACAGCAGCTCTGTTTTCCACCCGGGTCCTGCATCAAAACAGGACGTCACGGCCGGAGGGAGGTTGTGTGTGTGTGTGTGTGTGTGTGTGTGTGTGTGTGTGTGTGTGTGTGTGTGTGTGTGTGTGTGTGTGTGTGTGTGTGTGTGTGTGTGTGTGTGTGTGTGTGTGTGTGTGTGTGTGTGTGTGTGTGTGTGTGTGTGTGTGTGTGTGTGTGTGTGTGTGTGGCCCATGCTCACAGGAAGGGGTTGTGGAGCAGCTGCTTACTGCTGTAAACAAACAAGTCTAGGATTTTAGAGGTAGTGTGAATGTGTGTGAGCAAGTGTATGTGAAATGAAGATGGAGTGAGTTTGAGTGTTTGCATCTCTAGCATTGTAGACTTAGGCCTGTTTTGCTGTTTAACCCCTCTCACTTTTGATCCCACCTTTTTTGAGTACAAATGCTATGGAGATGGATGGGGCAGTGTGTGCTGTACCTATTACATACAGCACTTTTCATAGAACATTCTACGCAGTTTATGAGTAGTAGAAGTACACAGGATCTCTCTGCTCATATTCACCCAAGTGTCAGAGGGGAGTCTGTCTAGAGCAGGAAATGTTGCTACTTTTCACCACATCCGGAGCAAATTCATCTCAGCAAGACTTTGAAAAGAGGAAGACTGAGAAAGGATCCAATTTAACTGGACTTGCATATCATCAATCTTGCACACGCTTTAAAGAGAGGCTTTTTTCCTCAATATTCACTCTCCTGAAGGTTGTGTAGACTAGATTAATGGTTTTTGTTTAATGCTCATTATTTTACTCTTAGCAGAAACCCATTACCCATACATTTGCATGAATGTAAATTGGCTGGTTTCAGTACCATTTTACACTACAGAGCACTTTTCACTCCTGTGTCACTAAACCACATTCCTCAGCAAAAACAAAATGGATTCTGCAAGTCTCCAGTGAAATAAACACAACTTGTATAGGCTTTGTATGGCAGTTCATGCCACACTGTATCTTGTCACTGTGTACTCATGCAGTCTGTTGTTGAAGACATCTGGAAAGACATCGGTTCTGGTGGATGTTTTGTATATACTGTATAAAGTGTTTTTTTGTGTCACTCATGTCCCCTCGTCTCTCATGTATGTCGTCCCTTGTCTGTACCCCATGGAAGTGAAGACACCAGCTCTGTCTATCCTGTGCTCGCCTCTCTGGTCCTCTTTCCGGGTTACACTAGTGTTCACATAGAGAGGTTATAGTGAGGAGAAAAAAGTATTTGATCCCGTGCTGATTTTGTACATTTGCCCACTGACAAAGAAATGATCAGTCTATAATTTTAATGGAAGGTTTATTTGAACAGTGAGAGACAGAATAACAACAACAAAAATCCAGAAAAACGCATGTCAAAAATGTTATACATTGATTTGCATTTTAATGAGGGAAATAAACCTACCATTAAAATTATAGACTGATCATTTCTTTGTCAGTTGGCAAACGTACAAAATCAGCACGGGATCAAATATTTTCCACCTCACTGTATCATCCTAACACTGTGTCTCTATGCAGTGTTTTTCCAGTAGAAATGCTGTCTGCCTGGGCCAGAGGAGAGGGAGGGTTTATATTTCAGGGGAACCCCAGCATTCTTGGCATGTCGCAGAGGGCTCCAGTTTCTCCAAAAAGATCCCGGCCTCTGCTCCCACTGTAGACCTGCCACTGTTGCCACTCACCCCCCCGGATGTACACAAACAGACAAGTGTCCACATAACTTACTGCACACAGTCATACTAGCCTCTCTAAGGGTTTACCGTATCCCACGAGGACCTACGTCAAGACCCAGTATTTTTCCAATCCTGACCTGTTTGTGTTCCCAGGCAGCGATGATGTGTTTGTCCAAGTCGTAGTGGCAGCATAACTCAACAGGCTGAAGTAGAATCAGTAAAACAAGTCAGCTAAAGTTGTGGGAAGAAAAGGGGACAAGAAAATGGGTGACGGCTTTTTGGGGGGGAAATCAAATGTTTTTACAGCACAGTGTATTTAGTTTGTCAGACAAAGGGCCCAAGGTTTTTTGGCCAAAAAAACTGTCTTGAATTTAATTGTAATAAATCTGCTTAATCCCAAAAGCAATTTGTCTTGTTGAATATCAACTATTTTGTAGGATTTAACTGCTGCCAGCCCTTAAATGCTAAGTAACGACAGCAGGCAGCAAACGTTAATAATGTGATTATGGAATGTTTTCCAGTATTACAGATACGCTAGGAATATTAGCATCATACTCATACAGTTCGCTTTCTGCGGTTGTACACCTTTGTATGTTCATGCAAAAATATAAGTAGTTTGTGTGCATGCAAAGGGGTTTGGGAATGAATACTGCTTTATTTGTGTAACTACATCGGGTGATCTCCGTGCTGAGTGAGAGGGCCGAGAAGGCTCTCTGCTCCTCATCTTGTTTGTTGCTAACAGAAAACGCATTATGCAGGAGTGCACAGCCATCCTCGTCCTCATTCACAACACGTCCCTCCAATGAAAATGTAATTACTGGAAAACATGTTCTTCCTGTCTCATCCTTAATGTTTTAAAGCCCAGTAGCCCTGCTTACGTAACACCTGGATGTAGAGCCAGACCACTGTGTACCAGAGACAATAACTATAAACCAGTGCACCTGTCTGGTTTACTTACAGGTTGCAGCAAGATCTTGTTTACTTCCACCGCCATGGTCAACTTAAGCTGTGTTTACACAGACAGCCCTATTCTGACATTTGTTCCACGAATTGGTCTTTTGACCAATCACATCAGATCTCTTCACATCATATTTTTTCAGAGCTGATCTGATAGGTCAAAAGACCAATTCGTGAAAAAAAGATCAGAATTGGGCTGCTTTGTAAAAACAACCTTAGTTTGACAGGGGAGATCTGGAGTAAGAAGACATCCTGGTAAAAGCCTATTAGAAAGTAATACTGATTGAGCTCAATTATGGGCCATTTATCAAATTTTATTGGTCACATACACATGGTTAGTAGATATTAATGCAAGTGTAGCGAAATGCTTGTGCTTCTAGTTCTGTCAGTTAAGTAATATCTAACAAGTAATCTAACAATTCCACAACAACTACCTAATACACACCAATCTAAAGGGATGGAATAAGAATATGTGCATATTAATATATAGATGAGCGATGGCTGTTTAACAGTCTGATGGCCATTGAGATAGAAGCTGTTTTTCAGTCTCTCGGTCCCAGCTTTGATGCACCTCTACTGACCTCGCCTTCTGGATGGTAGTGGGATGAACAGGCAGTGGCTCGGGTGGTTGTTGTCCTTGATCTTTATGGCCTTCCTGTGACATCGGGTGGTGTAGGTGTCCTGGAGGGCCGGTAGTTTGCCGCCGGTGATGCGTTGTGCAGACCGCACCACCTTCTGGAGAGCCTTGCTTTTGAGGGCTGTGCAGTTGCCGTACCAGGCGGTAATACAGCCGACAGGATGTTCTCAATTGTGCATCTGTAAAAGTTTGTCAAGGTTTTAGGTGACAAGTTGATGTTAAAGAGGCACTGTTGTGCCTTCTTCACCACACTGTCTGTGTGGGTGGACCAGTTCAGTTTGTCTGTGATGTGTATGCAGAGGAACATAACTTTCCACCTTCTCCACTACTGTCTCATCGATGTGGATAGGGGGTGCCCCCTTTGCTGTTTCCTGAAGTCCACAGTCATCTCTTTTGTTTTGTTGACATTGAGTGAGAGGTTGTTTTCCTGACAGCACATTCTGAGTGCTCTCACCTCCCCCCTGTAGGCTGTCTCATTGTTTGTAATCAAACCCACTACTGCTGTGTCGTCTGCAAACCTGATTGAGTTGGAGGTGTGCATGACCACGCAGTCATGGGTGAACAGGGAGTACAAGAGGGGGCTGAGCACGTACCCTTGTGGGGCCCCAGTGTTGAGGATCGGTGAAGTGGAGGTGTTGTTTCCTACCTTCACCACCTGGGGGAGTCCCGTCAATGTCCAGGACCCAATTGCACAGGGCGGGGTTGAGACCCAGGGCCTCAAGCTTAATGATGAGCTTGGAGGTGTTGAATGCTGAGCTATAGTCAATGAACAGCATTCTTATCTCGTGTCATTTCCTGAAAATGTTCATGACACACAATGACTACACAGCATCCACTTAACTACCAAGGTCATTGTGAGTGCTATAATCATTAGCTTCTGATTGTTCTTAATACTGTTTTCCTACCTGTAATTCTCGTTGTTTCAGAGAATACACATACTGTAGGCCTATGTGATTTGATGACGTAGACTCATGCTTTGTTTGTGGTCGAGGGGTTATTTTTGTACCATGGTGTAATTTCCTTATGAGGGGGTTGGTACATAATTTAATGTGAATGCGTATGAGGTGTAGGCTGATGTTTCCACCGGCCAAGTAGTTTCTTAATACATACCCCTTTGGCCTTTTTCTGGATAAATCTAAATGTTGTTTTTTTTTGTTTTTTTGAGGGGGTTCTGTTTTCATGCTTCACATTGTCAAATGATAACTGGTTGAGAATATAGCGTGAATGTTTTATTAAAGGTGTGGAAGTTTTCACATGCCAAGTTCCAACTCTTTTTATATTCTTACTATATCCCCATTTCTTTCTCCTTATTGAAACACTCTATGCTATACCTGCACAATCTGCCGAACAGCAATGCAATGCAGAGAACAAGCATTTTTTATTTATTTTTTATTTTTTAATCTCTGTAAAAATAGTATACCCCCATCTCTGACTCAACATGTTTAATCTGCTCTGTGAGATCTGGTTGTTCCCGTGCTCTGAAAAATGTGGAGGCAAGATTTGAATGAGGAGCATTACAGATCATCCCTGATGTTCTGTCATGCTACTGTTGTTGAGAGGCTTCACGTCACAGCCTGGTGTCTTCCTGTGAGCTCACAAAGAAACAGCAGACGAGTGCGCCGACAGCGGACTGTTCAGAATCTTGACCTACTTCATGTACCAAGTAGAGTACTATGGTCTCAAAGGCAAAGAATGACAATTCAGCCATTAAGTCCAACACCCAGACCCTTTTGGCCTCATGCGAATTGGTTACATATTCGTTGCCTATACCCCCTCATCTACATGCATCGAGTTCATTTTGATCAAATGTTGAATCCTGGTGTATCTGTTGCTTTTAGATTTTGGGCTGAAAAACAGCAGAGAACTATTTGACATGGAGAAGTGAATGGTGAAATGTTCTGGTACACTTGTAATTGTAAACGCTTGTTTTGGCACATTAACCATGCCGTTCCCTTTTGAGTTCCTTCTGGGCTCTTCTGTAAAGCTTTTATTGGAAATAGTTTCATGCATGTTTCGCTCGATTGATGTAGATGGATGGGCCTGAGCAGAGTTTTTTTTTTTTGGTGTTCAATTCCTGTAAGGGAACATGTTAACTCGACTTTTGTCTACAGTACCAGTCAAAAGTTTGGACACGCCTATTCATTCAAGGGTTGTTCTTTATTTTGATGATTTCCTACATTGTAGAATAATAGTGAGGACATCACAACTAGGAAATAACACAAATGGAACCAAAAAAGTGTTAAATACATCGTAATATACTGTAGTTTCTATTTGAGATTCTTCAAAGTAGCCATCCTTTGTCTTCATGACAGTGTTGTACATTCTTGGCATTCTCTCAACTAGCTTCACCTGGAATGCTTTTCCAACAGTCTTGAAGGAGTTTCCACATATGCTGAGCTTTTGTTGGCTGCTTTTCCTTCATTCTGCAGTCCATCTCATCCCAAACCATCTCAATTGGGTTAAGGGCAGGTGATTTCGGAGGCCAGGTCATCTGCTGCAACACTCCATCACTCTCCTTCTTGCTCAAATAGCCCTTACACAGCCTGGAGGTGTGTTGGGTCATTGTCCTGTTGAAAAACAAATTATATTCCCACTAAGTGCAAACCAGATGGGATGGTGTATCGCTGCAGAATGCTGTGGTATCCATGCTGGTTGTGGGCCTTGAATTCTAAATAAATCACTGACAGTGTCACCAGCAAAGCACCCCCACATCACACCACCTCCTCCATGCTTCAAGGTGGGAACCACACATGCAAAAATAATCCGTTCACCTACTCTGTGTCTCACAAAGACACAGCGGTTGGAACCAAAAATCTCAAATTTGGTCTCTGGGTCTTTCTTTCCTGTGGCGGTCCTCATGAGAGAAAGTTCAATCATAGCGCTTGATGGTTTTTGCGACTTTTACAGTTCTTGACATTTTCCAGATTGACTGAACTTACTTTAAGAAATAAATGATTGCCTGTCGTTTCTCTTTGCTTATTTGAGCTGTTCTTGCTATAAAATGGACTTTTACCAAATAGAGCTTACTTCTGTATACCTCCCCTACCTTGTCACAACACAACTGATAGGCTCAAACGCATTAAAAAGGAAAGAAATTCCACAAATTTACTTTTAACAAGGCACACTTGTTAATTGAAATGCATTCCAGGTGACTACCTAATGAAGCTGGTTGGGAGAATGCTACGAGTGTGCAAAGCTTTCAAGGCAAGGGTGGCTACTTTGAGGAATCTCAAATATAAAATGTATTTTGTTTAACACTTTCTTTGCTTACTACATGATTCCATATGTGTTATTTCATAGTTTTTATGTCTTCACTATTATTCTACAATGTAGAAAATAGTACAAATAAAGGAAAACTTTTTGAGTAGGTGTGTCCAAACTTTTGACTGGTACTGTATGTCCTTGGACATGAGAACTTTAAAATGAGTCATTTTCACATTGCAATTTCCCTCTTTTATCATCAGAGGATTGGAATTACTTAAGTGGACAGAAGTGCATGTACTGCATACTTGTGTGTGTGTGTTTATGCATGTTACCCTGTGGACATTTTGAGTCAGCCACCAAGATAGAATTTTAACCAACCCTAACCCCACGCTGTACACTCCCCTATGTATGTATTTGACACTGACGCAAAACATTTTTTATTTGGCTCTATACTCCACCATTTTGGATTTGAGATCAAATGTCTCCTTGTTTTGTGACCTTTTGTTAGATGTTGATTTACCGTTTAGAAATATAGATCTAGTCCCCCTATTTGAAGATGTCAAGTATTTGGACAAATACCACTTATAGTGTACAAAAGTAGTCAAGTTTAGTATTTGTTCCCATATTCCTAGCACGCAATGACTACATCAAGCTTGTGACTCTGCAAACTGTTTTTCCCAATAGGAAGTGAATGATGACTGGAGTCATTTTCTTTCTGAGTAGATAAGACGTTTTTGAACACTTAGAGTCAACCCTGAGAATTCCATGATTGAGCAAAATCATGAATAATGATGAGTGAGGCTTCCACAAAGCATGCTTACCTCTCAACATTACAAAGAGTGGAGGAGATTAGCATTTTTGGGGGTGTGATCTTTGTCCCTCAAACTTCCTTCGCTCATCATCATTCACGATTCATATATTATTATCCATAATCATGGTAGCGTCCACATTCTTGTCCGTGTTTAAACATGTTCTATTCTTACTTACAATAAAAGTGACTCCAAGATGACACAGTACATTACACACCATTTACTTCCTGTTGGACAAAACATTATCCGAAACACAACCAAAACAAGCTGTAAATGCATCCAACACGTTTGTGGGGTCACAAGCTTGATGTAGTCATTGTGTGCAAGGATTGAGACCAAATACAACATTTTAGACTACTTTAATACACAAAGTGAAATGTGTCCAAATACTTATAACATCTTCAAATGGGGGGTACTAGGTATACAGTACAAAGTGCTTTCATTCCTAAAGTTTACATTCTGTACTGTCGCCTCATTAAACATTTGATCTCAAATTCAAAATGCTGGAGTAGAGGGCCAAATTTAAAATGTTAACATCACTGCCCGAATACATATGTAGGAGAGTGTACTTCCCCATCATAGCTCACTCCTCACCTTGACCCTAGCTCAGCAGTCGGTATAGGCCAGTGTTTTCCTCCACTGCAGTCTTAGTGCCGCTTATCCTCCGTCTGTAAGATGGCTTCCTATTCAACGTAAAGCCTGGCCTCAAAACAGCCATGGGAAAGGCTGTGTCAGTGTTGCCCTAGCCGATTGCAGAGGGCACAAATATGTGGCTGAGTGCACGTAGCACTCTGCCTAACTAAACTTAGGAGAGATGGATGGTTTCCAAGATCTGGATTGAGGCACAACAAGGGCCTTCTCATTAATAAGACGTGAAAACCATCAGGCCAGAACATTTTCAGCAAAACACCTACGCTTTCCCTTGTTTTGTTGACACGATGCCCAAAGATAAATGAGTCCAAGAAGCATTTTAAAAAGGGACAAACACTGCGTTGGTAGGTTGACATTTGATTTTGTTCATGTGATTCGGCTGTTAATTGTAATGGTTCACCTTTCGTATTCCGGCTTTTAGATCGTCATCTCATAGTGGAGGCCGCTTTGTGCGGCAAAGATTGTTGACAAGGTCATTAGCCCAGGAGTCGCTAGAGTGTGATGGAACAAGGTCATCCTGGCCGGCCAAACCCTCCCCTAACTCGGACGATGCTGGGCCAATTGTGCACCTCTCAAACCCAGATCTGTAGTCAGTGCAAAAATATAAATAAAATGGAAGGGTCAATGCAGGGGTAGAAGGGGTAGAAGCTGTTGAGGAGCCTGTTGGTGTCAGACTTGTTGCGCCAGTAGCGCTTGCCGTGAGGAAGCAGAAAGAACTGTCTGTCTGTCTTGGGTGGCTGGATTCTTTAACAATTTTTCGGCCATCCTTTCACACCGCCTGTGTAGAGGTCCTGGATGACAGGGAGTTCGGCGCAAGTGATGTACTGTGTTGTCCGCACCACCCTCTATAGTGGTGCGTTGTGGACGGGGGTGTGCTCGCCCCCTCTGTGTGTGCTCGCCCCCTCCTCCACGATCAGCTCCCTTGTTTTACTGATGTTGAGGGAGAGGTTTGTGTCCTGGCACCACACTGCCAGGTCACTGATCACCTTCTTGTTGGCTGTCTCATCGTCGCCGGTGATCAGGCCTTCCACCGTTGTGTCATCAGCAAACTTGATGATGGTGTTGGAGTCATGCATGGCCACACAGTCGTGGGTGAAGAGAGTGTAAAGAAGGGGACCAAGGACACACCCCTGTGACTTCTTGTACATGTTTGTAGCCATAGCCTCAGGGTTGGCTGCGATGCAGCAAACCTTCACTTTGGACCAATGTCACCGATGCATTTCCTAATGAAGTCAGTGAAAGAGGTGGTTAGCTCATCGACGCTATCAGCGGAGTAGCGGAACATATTCCAGTGAGCGCTAGCAAAGCAGTCCTGTAGCAATAGCTATAGAGACATGATTTGATTTGCTGAAGCCTTCTATGCATGCTTGTAGGTATAGTAACAATGGTCTAGGACTTTATCGCCCCTAGTGTCAAAGGAGACGTGTTGACGGTGTCTTGACGTGGAATTAAAATCACTGGCAACAAGGAAAGCATCCTCCGGGTGCATGGTTTCCTGCTTGTTCATAGCCTCGTACAGTTCGTTAAGTGCCAGCTTGTTGTTTTTCTTGTCCTTAGGTGGAAAATATACAGCAGTCACAATAACAGCTGAAAACTCTCTCGATAGGTATTTGGGTCTGCATTTGATCAGGTATTCCAAAACGGGTGAACAATAGGTTGAGACTTCCACTGCGCTACAGTGCAGATGCACCATTTGCTGTTGATAAAGAGGCCTACCCCTCCCCCTCTCGATTATCCTGAATCCAATTTCCTGTCCGTAAGGTGAATGGAGAAGCCATCGAGTTGGATAGCCATGGGGGGTATCTTGTACAAAAGCCATGTTTCGGAAAAACAGAGAATGGTGAAGTTATGAGATTCCCGTTGATGACATATCCACAATAGGAGGTCATCAATCTTTATTATCAAGCCAATAGAATGGAGGGAAGAGGTGGCAAGTTTTCCCTTTGCCTTACTCTCACCAAGACTCCCCCTTTCCTGACTCTTTTTCAGCAGCCTTTTCTCTTGGGTAGCCAGAAAATTGGGTCGGAATTACACAGAGCCCAAGGTTGATGAGTTAAAGTTGAAGCCGAAATTGAGATTCGTAACTGACGATCTGATTATTAATATTTATTGTTGATGATAAGAAATTATAGTGGATACATTTTACTGCCAAAAAACTAAAGATAAACACCAAAAGAATCACAAAATGGCGGCCATACAGTATGGCGCCATCAGTAGAAGGTCCTGTGTAGATTGTATTTTCAATGAGCAATTATCTTGAAATAACACCTTTTTAAAAACTTTTACTGTGTTAGTTTCATCAGCTGTTGTACAATATGATACGAAACACAGGAACAACAGAATGTTGACTGCACTGGGCCTTTAAGGGGGGGGGGGTGTAACTATATGTAACATATTGATTTGCATTAGTATATGCATCAAAAGTAGGCCTGACAGGTATACGGGTATTTGGAAATAGCCAGGGGAATATTTTTTAAATAAATTGTTATATTTGTAGCTACTTTTTAAGTAGATTCCTGCAGTCATCTTGCTGGGTCCAGCTGGGTGGCATTGCCATGCTGAAACAGGAAAGGTCCTTCCCCAAACTGTTGCCACAAAGTTGGAAGCACAGAATCGTATAGACTGTCATTGTATGCTGTAGCGTTAAGATTTCCCTTCACTGGAACTAAGTGGCCTGAACCATGAAAAACAGCCCCAGACCACTATTTGTCATCCACCTAACTTTACAGTTGGCACTAAGCATTGGGGCATGTAGCGTTCTCCTGGTATCCGCCAAACCCAGATTCGGCCATTAGATGGTCAGATGCTGAAGCATGATTCATCCCTCCAGAGAACTTTTTGATTTGATTTGTATTTAACCTTTATTTAACTAGGCAATTCAGTTAAGGACAAATTCATATTTCCAATGACAGCCTACCACAAAGGGCAAAAGGCCTCCTGCTGGGATGGGGGCTGGGATTAAAAATAAAAAATAGAGGACAAAACACAATTCACAACAAGAGAGACAACGCTACATAAAGAGTGACCTAAAGCTGCAACACATGACAACAGAGGAGGTAGCAGCACAAAACATGGCACAATCATTATTGGGCACAGACAGCAGCACAAAGGGCAAGAAGATAGAGACAATACATCCCGCGAAGCAGCCGCAACTGTCAGTAAGAGTGTCCATGATTGAGTCTTTGAATGAAGAGATTGAGATAAAACTGTCCAGTTTGAATGATTTGTTTCAGCTTGTTCCAGTCGCTAGCTGCAGCGAACTGAAAAGAAGAGTGACACAGGGATGTGTGTGCTTTGGGGACCTTTAACAGAATGTGACTGGCAGAACAGGTGTTGTATGTGAGGATGAGGTCTGTAGAGTCCAATGGCTCCAGAGTCCAATGGCGGTGAGCTTTACACCCCTCCAGCCAACATTAGTCATAGTGATTTTAGTCCAATTTGCGGCTGCTCGGCCATGGAAACCCATTTCTGTAAGTTCTCAACGAACAGTTATTGTGCTGACATTGCTTCCAGAGGAAGTTTGGAACTCTGTAGTGATTTTTGCAACCGAGGACATGCAATTTTTACGCGCTACGTGCGTAAGATGTTTCCACTTCACAATATCATAACTTAGTTGACCAGGGCAGCTCTAGCAGGGCAGATATTTGACAAACTGACTTGTTGGAAAGGTGGCATCCAATGAAAGTCACTGAGCTCTTCAATAAGGCCATTCTATTGCCAATGTTTGTTCATGGAGATTGCATGGCTTTGTGCTCATTCTCATTCACCTGTCAGCCACAGATTTGGCTCAAATAGCCGAATCCATTAATTTGAATGGGTGTCCACATATTATTGTTTATATAGTACACATTTATTTTATTAAAACTTTGATTTAATGCCATCTAACCAGTTATCAAAGAATGTTCTCTAGATATCCTAACCTGGAAAGTTATCCAGCCAGCTAACATGAGTTATTTTAGCATGCTAGCTAGCCTAGGCCCTAGCCAACCACCACGGTCGGCATAAGCACCAAGCCAGAGCCTTTCAACTTGAGACTAGCCAGCACCGGCAGGAACCCACAGAACAAAACTTAAACAAAACCCTTGCCAGCAGATCAAAAGCAAAGAGAGAGCGGAGCCTTACAGATTGATGGCTGGGCCCCATCCGAGAGAGTGGAGAGGACCTAGTAGTTTTGATAGCCAGCGAACAAGGAGGGGGAGGCGGGATCAAACTTCAATGGGCAGGGGAGAATCAATGATGGTAATCAAAGCTAAATGGCATTTATTATTATTATCATTAGAGGTAATTCCAGAGGTAATAATCCAGAACCTGCACAGGGGACTAGGGGAACAGTCAACAAGACTTTACTCCCTCAAAACCATATATCTTTGTGGAGACGGAGGTCCATAAGTTTTAATATTTTAATTGACTTAAAGTGCAGGTGCAATTGTGCCAAACATTTTGCTCCCAATTTGCCATCAGTTCCATCTCTTGGTCTCCCACACAACAAAGAAAGTACATATTCTCTACACTACCTCTCAATCTACCTCTACATTTCTTTATCTACCTTGTTCTAAACATCCTGCTTTACTGAACAACCAATGGTTATTTCTCTAAACCTTCCTTTGTGTCCCCTTCAGACACACCTTCTGGCAGTATCGTAAAGAGAACCCTCAGTCCTGTGTGGGTGAGCCTCCTGCGGACGGCTTGCCGGGCTTCAACAGTGTCGTGATGTTGCTGGACCTGGTGTCATACGGACCTCGGCCCGCTACAACTAGCTCCTGGAGCCCAGAAACGTGTCCCTGCTGGCTGACCAGTACCACTTCAGGGGTCACCTGGGCGACCAGGACTTCTTCACCATGATCAGCATGGAACACCCAGGGTTGTTCCATTCACTGGCTTGCGGCTGGAACCGCCAACTGTGCACCTGGTGGAGGGAGCACAGATACGGGGACGTGTTCCAGCTCTACTACCACTGTGACGGGCCGGTGTATATCTACCATGGAAACTGTAATACGCCCATACCCGATGACTGAGTTGGGACCTCATAAGGTGTTTTCCAAAATGGTGGGCATGGACCAACTGGTGGGTTGTGGTGAACTCATTGTAAGTCTTGGCTCAAGACTTGGTTCTGGAGAGAAATAAGATATTTTCTACACAACTTTCTAGGTCACAACAAAACTCCAAAAAGGCTTTAGTTTGGCATCAAACGTTTTGGAACCAGAACCACTTTGGTACTGTGCCACTGCTACTGTAAACGCCATTCCCACTCCAGCCCCGTGCTGGGCTGGTTTGCAATACAGATAGTACAGTGGCATCTCACTCACTCCACTAATGTCAAGTGGGTAGCTAATAATGAATGTGGACTATTAATCCTTGAAGCGTCAATCTAAGTAACATAATAAAATCAGTTAAATGTTTTTTTTTGCACGTGCTGCTTCTCTATCCACCGCATCTGCCTATGTTGGCCTTCCGCACCTGCGGTGGAAGGTGGCCGAGCTACAGCGGTGTTTGTCAGACCATAAGACATCCTGAAAATCGGTATTCTCACGAAAAAGTCTGTAGTGCCTAGAAACTAATATGTTTTACTCTACGACCCCCACAAGTGTCACAGGACTTATCTGAAGGTAACTCATACAAATGAATGGAAGTATGGAGGTAGTATTGTGCCAATAAAAGTACGGGGTTAAATGTGTCCAAAATAAACAAACATTTCCTGAGTTTTATATCTTATATCTCCTAGATATAGGACAGACACTTCTAAACCTTATTTTTTTACTGTATTTTCTTTGCCATTTATGAATGTTATTCGATGTGTTTCTTTTTTAAATTCTAATTTTCTTATTTTTTATTTTTGCATTTACCAATTAAGAACATTCAAAACAAAAGTGAAAAGATATTAGACAACGATTGGACAAAGTGACAGTAACAGACGAGTGTAACAAACAAAAAAATATATATTATAATTATATATACAAACATACAATAAGAAAAGAATAATAACGAGACATTGGATCACCACCTGTAGGCTACATATTATACATTACGTGTGAAACATTATGTGAGGATTATATATAGATTCAATCAATGAGATGTGGGGGAGATTCTCCATATAGTCAATAAAAGGTTGCCAAATTCTGTAAAATGTCTTTAACTTATTCCTCAAGCAGTAAGTGATTTTCTCCAAAGGGAGAAACTATCAACTTCCGATAGCCACATTGCAACTGGCAGGGAGGAATCCAATTTCCATTTCAAGGCAATACATTTCTTGGAAATCGCTAGCAATATTTCTGTTAGCTTTATAGTATGGCTTTGCCTAAGACTGGTGTTAGTAAAGTTACCCAGTAGACAGACCTCCCCGGGTCTAAAGGGAATGCAACCCCGTGAATTGAGGATATGATATCGCATACCCCCTGCCAGAAACCGTGTAGTTTTGAACATTGCCAAGTGGAATGGAGGAATGTTCCTTCATCTGAGCCACATCTAAAACATAGGGAGGAGATATCTGGGTAAGGATTTAATGGCCTCCAACAATTCAGGAACTGAGAAGTGTTCACTCAGGCGCTCGCTGTCTTCCCCTGACAGGCATGGGAGGTTGAGAGAGGAGAGAAAGGAGTCGATCTCTGATAGATCATCGCTTGATTGGGAAGTGTAGAGGTCTTCATAGTATTTCTTAAAAGTATTATTAATTTCAGTAGGGTCGAAAGATATCTCATGAATAAGAGTTTCTATGGCATTAATTGTCCTCTTACTTTCTTCTGCTTTCAGTTGCCATGCCAATACTTTGTGAGCTTTCTCTCCAAGCTCGTAATAACGCTGTTTTGATTTAGTGATGGCCCTCTCAGCTTGATATGTGTTCAGAATATTATATTATTATTATTTTTTTACCAAAAGCCTGTATAGATCTTTAGTCGGGCCTCTTTGATAGGTTTTCTCTAGCTCGGAGATTTCAGATTCCAGGGCACTCAGTTCCGCACTGTGTTTTCTCTTCAGCCCTTTAGTATAGGAAATAATCTGTCCCCTCAGATAGGCCTTCAATGTGTCCCAAAGAATGAAGCTGTCAGGAGCAGAGGGTTTGTTTGTCAAAGTAAAAATATTGAGCTACTCTTTGATGAATGCACATAATTCAGGTTGCTTTAGGAGTGTAGAATTTAGTCTCCATCTATATGCTCCATTTACCTTGGTAGGAATGGAGATTGATAATACCAGAGGAAAATGGTCACTAAGCAATCTGGGGAGATACTCGACATCTAACACTCTATGAAACAGTTGTGTCGAAAGTAAAAAGTTATCTATGCGTGTGTGTGTCTTGTGTGGGTGTGAATAAAAAGAGCAGTCCCTATCCTGTGGGTGCAACTGTCTCCAGATGTCTAGTAAATTGAGATCTTTCATGAATGACATGGTGAGCTTGCCGGCTTTGGTAAGAAGTGAAGGTTTATCAGAAGACCTATCAAGAACTGTATCTAAGCAAAAAGTAAAATCTCCTCCAACCAGTAGCCATCCTGGTGGTGCTTGGGCGACCTGAAGGAAGACATTCTGAATAAGCATATGGTCATCGAAGTTAGGAGCATAAATATTCAATAGGGTCCAAGACTCTGAAAACATATGCCCCTGCACCAAAACAAACCTGCCAGAGGGATCAGAGATGGTGTTGTTGACGCAGAAGGGGATGTGTCTACTTATCAAAATTGCAGTTCCTCTTGCTTTGGAGTTAAAAGAGGATGCAAAAACATGTCCTACCCATTCCCTCTTCAATTTCTTGTGTTCATTGGCTGTAAGATGTGTTTCTTGTAAAAACACAATGTCAGTCTTTAATTTCTTAAGGTATGTATGTATAGACTCTTTTCCTTTTAATCGGGCTGTTAAGACCTTTTACGTTGAAGGTGACATATTTTCGTGGATTAAGCATAGGTTGGGTTTCAAATATGTAACTGAATAGAAATCTATCATATGCAGATAATTAGGAAATGTTGGTTTGAGCACAAAAGTGACCTGTGTGTCTTTAGGAAGGAAACAATAAACATAGAAAAAAGGAAGAAAAATAAAATAAAAATCCCACCCACCCCGATTGTCAGACTAAAACAACAATCCCAACAATCAAACATGAATACACTTGTAGAGATACATTGCTGCTCGCTTTCCATCTTGCTCTTCCTAGCTAAACCTTGGCGTAAACTAAAACCTGCGAGCTCTCTAAGTTGAAAACAAACGTTGTGAATAGATATTTATGGCTGAATATTTACTGCCCACGGTAAGGGCTGCTTGAGTCTCTTTTCGAAAGATTAACATAAATGAGGGGGGAAAGCAGTGGGCCTAAACCCACTTATTGCTTCGCCTAGTAGATATGGACTAAACCAAAATATACTCTCCTGTAAATGTAATAGAACTCACTCCGGAAAGATACGGTTAGTTGAAAATGTACAAATCAATTATAGTGACCGGGAGATACCAGCAGTTCAGTCTGAGAGAAAGAGAAAACAAACTAACTGCATTTTATCTCCCAGAGAGACCGTCCTGGCTCAGACATTTGCTCAGTTCTTTGAGAAAAGTGTGCACTTCACCCGGTGTGTTGAAGAGATGGCTTCGGCCTTTGTACTGAACTTTCATCCGCACAGGGTGGATGAGGTAGCCGGTGATGTTCTTCTCCCTCAGTGCTTTGGCGGCAGGTCTGAACTGCTTGCGACATATGGCGAGATCCGCGCTCATATCTGGGAAAAGGCTGACCCTCTTTTTATCGATGGTGATGTCCCCTTTGGCTCTTGCGAGTTGCAGTATCTTCTCTCTATCTTGGAAACGGAGGAACCTGATCAGGACGGCTCGTGGGGGCTCATCTGGCCGGGGTTTCGGCGCTGATGTTCTGTGGGCGCGTTCGATTTCCAGCGGCTTGGTTAATAATCAGTGCTCATTCACTTCACGTCCCGGTGACATTCTGAGGGGGCTTTTGTTTGCCAATTCTGGACTCTTCTCTGGCAGGCTGAGTGGGCAGGAGGCAAGACACACTGGCACCCACTAGGACATCCCACTGAGTGCCTAATGGAGAGAAAAGAGGGAGAGGGTAGAGGTGAGGGATGATGAGAGTGCTGATAGGCTACACCTACAGGTACTTGACCCACTCACACACAAGGTTTTTTTCAAGTGAGACGCAGACACCATAGTGACTGTACACACTGACCCACTTTTGTTTCCTATTTCATAAAAAAAGAGGAAGCTTTTAATGTATAGTCCAGTTGAATGTGTAATTAATCTATAGGGGGTAGTATTTCCTTCCACTCTACCCTATGCCTACCTCCGGTATAGTGATAAAGATGTTCATTAGATAGCAGCTGATTTGATTCATATTTCCAATGAATTTACAAAATAAATCTAAAGGCAAGCTAATGAGGTCAGTCTTTTTGGGGATTTGGTCCTCAAATGCTCCTGTATTTAATGTAAGTGTTGTGTTTTCTACAAGGGCATATTCAGCAAACAAGTGCAGTCAACACAGTGAAACACATGCATTATGTATTATATTTGTAAAACATCTCAAGACCTTGTGTGTCTTTGCAGTCTGTGGCTGCAAAGACACACATGGCTTTTTTGTAACAGCTGACTTTTGTAAAAGATGTCACTTTAACATTGACTGAAAAGGAGTATCTGTCATTTGTATTCAGTATTATGCTCTATATTAAATGGGAAACCACTCACTGATGGCACTTCTCATACTTTTCTGTAACGTTTACCCTTAGCATCGTGAAAGTATCCCTAATCAGTCATTCACGTACCCTGGTTTTGATCATATTTGTTAAATAAATCATAAAATATTTTAGATATTTTTGTTTCAGACTAGCTTGTGGGACCTCTCATAATGGTAGATGGAAGTAACATGTAGATCATCTGTTTCATGTGAAATTCTGACAATGGCTGTGTGGTGTGTTTTCAAGAGCGATTTTGTAGTCAACATCCAATGCACAGTATCTTTCGCCAGGCAGATAAAACTCCCAATTTGGCAGAATATGATTAGATTAAATTATATTTTTACAGAAAAGTAGGTTGATTTTGTTAAATATTTTTGGTAGTTTGTACTATGAATGTACTAAACATTAGAAACACCTTCCTAATATTGAGTTGCACACCTTTTTGCTCTCAAAATAGCCTCAACTCGTCTGGGCGTGGACTCTACAAGGTGTCGAAAGCGTTCCACAAGGATGCTGGCCCATTTTGACTCCAATGCCTCCCACAGTTGTGTCAAGTTGACTGGATGTCCTGGGTGGTGGACCATTCTTGATAAACACAGGAAACTGTTGAGCGTGAAAAAGCGTTGCAGTTCTTGACACAAAGTGGTATGGCACCTACTGCCATACCACTTTTAAAGGCAGTTACATGTTTTTGTCTTGCACATTCACCCTCTGAATGGCACACATACACAATCCATATCTCAATTGTCTCCAAGCTTAAAAAT